>NC_051176.1:321221630-321596225 GCF_013339695.2 Rhipicephalus sanguineus | reverse complement strand
TCTTGGATTCTGCAAGGGAAAAAAAGCGCGCATCAGTAAGCTGTGAAAACAAGTATCCCTTGCACGAGGAAAACTGCCTCTCGGTACTCGAGGTGTCTGGTGCACGTATATTCGGCATGCCATTTAGCACGAGCAAACATTTGTCTTCACTCATGTGGGCTGTTGTGAAGGCTGCACAGAACGACAAGAACAAGAGCGTAATCTCACCCAAAGGCCTCGGGTGGGGATGGAAGATGTTCGAGTTCTTGGATTTCTGCAAGGGAAAAAAAGCGCGCATCAGTAAATCTGTGAAAACAAGTATCCCTTGCACGAGGAAAAACTGCTCGGTACTCGAGGTGTCTGGTGCACGTATATTCGGCATGCCATTTAGCACGAGCAAACATTTGTCTTCACTCATGTGGGCTGTTGTGTAGGCTGCACAGAACGACAAGAACAAGAGCGTAATCTCACCCACAAAGGCCTCGGGTGGGGATGGAAGATGTTCGAGTTCTTGGATTTGCTGAAAAAAAAAATCAGTAAATCTGTGAAAACAAGTATCCCTTGCACGAGGAAAAACTGCGTCGGTACTCGAGGTGTCTGGTGCACGTATAATTCGGCATGCCATTTAGCACGAGCAAACATTTGTCTTCACTCATGTGGGCTGTTGTGAAGGCTGCACAGAACGACAAGAACAAGAGCGTAATCTCACCCACAAAGGCCTCGGGTGGGGATGGAAGATGTTCGAGTTCTTGGATTTCTGCAAGGGAAAAAAAAGCGCGCATCAGTAAATCTGTGAAAACAAGTATCCCTTGCACGAGGAAAAACTGCGTCGGGGTACTCGAGGTGTCTGGTGCACGTATATTCGGCATGCCATTTAGCACGAGCAAACATTTGTCTTCACTCATGTGGGCTGTTGTAGGCTGCACAGAACGACAAGAACAAGAGCGTAATCTCACCCACAAAGGCCTCGGGTGGGGATGGAAGATGTTCGAGTTCTTGGATTTCTGCAAGGGAAAAAAAAGCGCGCATCAGTAAATCTGTGAAAACAAGTATCCCTTGCACGAGGAAAAACTGCGTGGGTACTCGAGGTGTCTGGTGCACGTATATTCGGCATGCCATTTAGCACGAGCAAACATTTGTCTTCACTCATGTGGGGCTGTGTAGGCTGCACAGAACGACAAGAACAAGAGCGTAATCTCACCCACAAAGGCCTCGGGTGGGGATGGAAGATGTTCGAGTTCTTGGATTTCTGCAAGGGAAAAAAAGCGCGCATCAGTAAATCTGTGAAAACAAGTATCCCTTGCACGAGGAAAAACTGCTCGGTACTCGAGGTGTCTGGTGCACGTATAATTCGGCATGCCATTTAGCACGAGCAAACATTTGTCTTCACTCATGTGGGCTGTTGTGTAGGCTGCACAGAACGACAAGAACAAGAGCGTAATCACCCACAAAGGCCTCGGGTGGGGATGGAAGATGTTCGAGTTCTTGGATTTTGCATGAAAAAAAACGCGCATCAGTAAATCCTGTGAAACAAGTATCCCTTGCAACGAGGAAAAACTGCGTCGGCGTACTCGAGGTGTCTGGTGCACGTGATAATTTCGGCATGCCAGGTTAGCAAGAGCAAACAGTTGGTCTTCACTCATGTGTGGCTGTTGTGGAAGGCTGCCAGAATCGAAAGACAGAGCGTAATCTCACAAATCCACCACAAAGGCCTCTTGATGGGAATGGAAGGATGTACGAGTTTCTGGATTTCGTGCAAGGGAAAAAAGAAGCGCCGCATTCAGTAAATCTGTGAAAACAAGTATCCCTTCACGAGGAAAAACTGCCCTCTCGGTACTCGAGGTGTCTGGTGCACGTATTCATTCGGTAAATGCCCATTTAGTACGATGAAACATTTGTCCTTCACTCATGTGGGCTTGTTGTGAAGTCTTGCACGTGAACGACAAGAACAAGAGCGTAATCTCACCCACAAAGAGCCTCGGGTGGGGATGGAATGATGTTCGAGTTCTTGGTATTCTGCAAGGGAAAAAAAAAGCGCGCCTCAGTAAATCTGTGAAAACAGTATCCCTTGCACGAGGAAAAACTGCCTCTCGGTACTCGAGGTGTCTGGTGCACGTATTAATTCGGCATGCCATTTAGCACGAGCAAACATTTGTCTTCACTCATGTGGGCTGTGTGTGAAGGCTGCACAGAACGACAAGAACAAGAGCGGAATCTCACCCACAAAGGCCTCGGGTGGGATGGAAGATGTTCGAGTTCTTGGATTTCTGCAGTGAAAAAAAAGAACGCGCATCAGTAAATCTGTGAAAACAAGTATCCCTTGCACGAGGAAAAAACTGCGTCGGGGTACTCGAGGTGTCTGGTGCACGTATATTCGGCATGCCATTTAGCACGAGCAAACATTGGTCTTCACTCATGTGGGCTGTTGTGAAGGCTGCACAGAACGACAAGAACACGGAGCGTAATCTCACCACAAAGGCCTCAGGTGGGGATGGAAGATGTTCGAGTTCTTGGATTTCTGCAAGGGAAAAAAAGCGCGCATCAGTAAATCTGTGAAAACAAGTATCCCTTGCACGAGGAAAAACTGCCTCTCGGTACTCGAGGTGTCTGGTGCACGTATAATTCGGCATGCCATTTAGCACGAGCAAACATTTGTCTTCACTCATGTGGGCTGTTGTGAAGGCTGCACAGAACGACAAGAACAAGAGCGTAATCTCACCCACAAAGGCCTCGGGTGGGGATGGAAGATGTTCGAGTTCTTGGATTTCTGCATGAAAAAAAAAACGCGCATCAGTAAATCTGTGAAAACAAGTATCCCTTGCACGAGGAAAAACTGCGTCGGGGTACTCGAGGTGTCTGGTGCACGTATTATTCGGCATGCCATTTAGCACGAGCAAACATTTGTCTTCACTCATGTGGGCTGTTGTGAAGGCTGCACAGAACGACAAGAACAAGAGCGTAATATCACCCACAAAGGCCTCGGGTGGGGATGGAAGATGTTCGAGTTCTTGGATTTCTGCAAGGGAAAAAAAAGAGCGCATCAGTAAATCTGTGAAAACAAGTATCCCTTGCACGAGGAAAAACTGCCTCTCGGTACTCGAGGTGTCTGGTGCACGTATAATTCGGCATGCCATTTAGCACGAGCAAACATTTGTCTTCACTCATGTGGGCTGTTGTGAAGGCTGCGCAGAACGACAAGAACAAGAGCGTAATCTCACCCACAAAGGCCCCGGGAGGGGATGGAAGATGTTCGAGTTCTTGGATTTCTGCGTGAAAAAAAAAACGCGCATCAGTAAATCTGTGAAAACAAGTATCCCTTGCACGAGGAAAAACTGCGTCGGCGTACTCGAGGTGTCTGGTGCACGTATAATTCGGCATGCCGTTTAGCACAAGCAAACATTGGTCTTCACTCATGTGGGCTGTTGTGAAGGCTGCACAGAACGACAAGAGCGTAATCTCACACACAAAGGCCTCATGTGGGGATGGAAGATGTTCGAGTTCTTGGATTTGTGCAAGGGAAAAAAAGCGCGCATCAGTAAACCTGTGAAAACAAGTAGCCCTTGCACGAGGAAAAACTGCCTCTCGGTACTCGAGGTGTCTGGTGCACGTATTATTCGGCATGCCATTTAGCACGAGCAAACATTTGTCTTCACTCATGTGGGCTGTTGTGAAGGCTGCACAGAACGACAAGAACAAGAGCGTAATCTCACCCACAAAGGCCTCGGGTGGGGATGGAAGATGTTCGAGTTCTTGGATATCTGCATGGAAAAAAAAACGCGCATCAGTAAATCTTTGAAAACAAGTATCCCTTGCACGAGGAAAAACTGCGTCGGGGTACTCCAGGTGTCTGGTGCACGTATTATTCGGCATGCCATTTAGCACGAGCAAACATTTGTCTTCACTCATGTGGGCTGTTGTGTAGGCTGCACAGAACGACAAGAACAGGAGCGTAATATCACCCACAAAGGCCTCGGGTGGGGATGGAAGATGTTCGAGTTCTTGGATTTCTGCAAGGGAAAAAAAAGAGCGCATCAGTAAATCTGTGAAAACAAGTATCCCTTGCACGAGGAAAAACTGCTCTCGGGTACTCGAGGTGTCTGGTGCACGTATAATTCGGCATGCCATTTAGCACGAGCAAACATTTGTCTTCACTCATGTGGGCTGTTGTGTAGGCTGCACAGAACGACAAGAACAAGAGCGTAATCTCACCCACAAAGGCCTCGGGTGGGGATGGAAGATGTTCGAGTTCTTGGATTTCTGCAAGGAAAAAAAAGCGCGCATCAGTAAATCTGTGAAACAAGTATCCCTTGCACGAGGAAAAACTGCGTCGGGGTACTCGAGGTGTCTGGTGCACGTAATATTCGGCATGCCATTTAGCACGAGCAACTATTTGTCTTCACTCATGTGGGCTGTTGTGAAGGCTGCACAGAACGACAAGAACAAGAGCGTAATCTCACCCACAAAGGCCTCGGGTGGGGATGGAAGATGTTCGAGTTCTTGGATTTCTGCATGGAAAAAAAAACGCGCATCAGTAAATCTGTGAAAACAAGTATCCCTTGCACGAGGAAAAACTGCGTCGGGGTACTCGAGGTGTCTGGTGCACGTATTATTCGGCATGCCATTTAGCACGAGCAAACATTTGTCTTCACTCATGTGGGCTGTTGTGAAGGCTGCACAGAACGACAAGAACAAGAGCGTAATCTCACCCACAAAGGCCTCGGGTGGGGATGGAAGATGTTCGAGTTCTTGGATTTCTGCAAGGGAAAAAAAAGCGCGCATCAGTAAATCTGTGAAAACAAGTATCCCTTGCACGAGGAAAAACTGCGTCGGGGTACTCGAGGTGTCTGGTGCACGTATTATTCGGCATGCCATTTAGCACGAGCAAACATTTGTCTTCACTCATGTGGGCTGTTGTGTAGGCTGCACAGAACGACAAGAACAAGAGCGTAATCTCACCCACAAAGGCCTCGGGTGGGGATGGAAGATGTTCGAGTTCTTGGATTTCTGCAAGGGAAAAAAAAGCGCGCATCAGTAAAGCTGTGAAAACAAGTATCCCTTGCACGAGGAAAAACTGCCTCTCGGTACTCGAGGTGTCTGGTGCACGTATAATTCGGCATGCCATTTAGCACAAGCAAACATTTGTCTTCACTCATGTGGGCTGTTGTGTAGGCTGCACAGAACGACAAGAACAAGAGCGTAATCTCACCCACAAAGGCCTCGGGTGGGGATGGAAGATGTTCGAGTTCTTGGATTTCTGCAAGGGAAAAAAAGCGCGCATCAGTAAATCTGTGAAAACAAGTATCCCTTGCACGAGGAAAAACTGCCTCTCGGTACTCGAGGTGTCTGGTGCACGTATAATTCGGCATGCCATTTAGCACGAGCAAACATTTGTCTTCACTCATGTGGGCTGTTGTGAAGGCTGCACAGAACGACAAGAACAAGAGCGTAATCTCACCCACAAAGGCCCCGGGAGGGGATGGAAGATGTTCGAGTTCTTGGATTTCTGCATGGAAAAAAAAGCGCGCATCAGTAAATCTGTGAAAACAAGTATCCCTTGCACGAGGAAAAACTGCCTCTCGGTACTCGAGGTGTCTGGTGCACGTATAATTCGGCATGCCATTTAGCACGAGCAAACATTTGTCTTCACTCATGTGGGCTGTTGTGAAGGCTGCACAGAACGACAAGAACAAGAGCGTAATCTCACCCACAAAGGCCCCGGGAGGGGATGGAAGATGTTCGAGTTCTTGGATTTCTGCAGTGAAAAAAAAAACGCGCATCAGTAAATCTGTGAAAACAAGTATCCCTTGCACGAGGAAAAACTGCGTCGGGGTACTCGAGGTGTCTGGTGCACGTATAATTCGGCATGCCATTTAGCACGAGCAAACATTTGTCTTCACTCATGTGGGCTGTTGTGAAGGCTGCACAGAACGACAAGAGCGTAATCTCACCCACAAAGGCCTCGGGTGGGGATGGAAGATGTTCGAGTTCTTGGATTTCTGCAAGGGAAAAAAAGCGCGCATCAGTAAATCTGTGAAAACAAGTATCCCTTGCACGAGGAAAAACTGCCTCTCGGTACTCGAGGTGTCTGGTGCACGTATAATTCGGCATGCCATTTAGCACGAGCAAACATTTGTCTTCACTCATGTGGGCTGTTGTGAAGGCTGCACAGAACGACAAGAACAAGAGCGTAATCTCACCCACAAAGGCCTCGGGTGGGGATGGAAGATGTTCGAGTTCTTGGATTTCTGCATGAAAAAAAACGCGCATCAGTAAATCTGTGAAAACAAGTATCCCTTGCACGAGGAAAAACTGCGTCGGGGTACTCGAGGTGTCTGGTGCACGTATTATTCGGCATGCCATTTAGCACGAGCAAACATTTGTCTTCACTCATGTGGGCTGTTGTGTAGGCTGCACAGAACGACAAGAACAAGAGCGTAATCTCACCCACAAAGGCCTCGGGTGGGGATGGAAGATGTTCGAGTTCTTGGATTTCTGCAAGGGAAAAAAAGCGCGCATCAGTAAATCTGTGAAAACAAGTATCCCTTGCACGAGGAAAAACTGCCTCTCGGTACTCGAGGTGTCTGGTGCACGTATAATTCGGCATGCCATTTAGCACGAGCAAACATTTGTCTTCACTCATGTGGGCTGTTGTGAAGGCTGCACAGAACGACAAGAACAAGAGCGTAATCTCACCCACAAAGGCCTCGGGTGGGGATGGAAGATGTTCGAGTTCTTGGATTTCTGCAAGGGAAAAAAAGCGCGCATCAGTAAATCTGTGAAAACAAGTATCCCTTGCACGAGGAAAAACTGCGTCGGGGTACTCGAGGTGTCTGGTGCACGTATAATTCGGCATGCCATTTAGCACGAGCAAACATTTGTCTTCACTCATGTGGGCTGTTGTGTAGGCTGCACAGAACGACAAGAGCAAGAGCGTAATCTCACCCACAAAGGCCTCGGGTGGGGATGGAAGATGTTCGAGTTCTTGGATTTCTGCAAGGGAAAAAAAAGCGCGCATCAGTAAATCTGTGAAAACAAGTATCCCTTGCACGAGGAAAAACTGCCTCTCGGTACTCGAGGTGTCTGGTGCACGTATAATTCGGCATGCCATTTAGCACGAGCAAACATTTGTCTTCACTCATGTGGGCTGTTGTGAAGGCTGCACAGAACGACAAGAACAAGAGCGTAATCTCACCCACAAAGGCCTCGGGTGGGGATGGAAGATGTTCGAGTTCTTGGATTTCTGCATGAAAAAAAAACGCGCATCAGTAAATCTGTGAAAACAAGTATCCCTTGCACGAGGAAAAACTGCGTCGGGGTACTCGAGGTGTCTGGTGCACGTATTATTCGGCATGCCATTTAGCACGAGCAACTATTTGTCTTCACTCATGTGGGCTGTTGTGTAGGCTGCACAGAACGACAAGAACAGGAGCGTAATATCACCCACAAAGGCCTCGGGTGGGGATGGAAGATGTTCGAGTTCTTGGATTTCTGCAAGGGAAAAAAAGAGCGCATCAGTAAATCTGTGAAAACAAGTATCCCTTGCACGAGGAAAAACTGCGTCGGGGTACTCGAGGTGTCTGGTGCACGTATAATTCGGCATGCCATTTAGCACGAGCAAACATTTGTCTTCACTCATGTGGGCTGTTGTGAAGGCTGCACAGAACGACAAGAACAAGAGCGTAATCTCACCCACAAAGGCCTCGGGTGGGGATGGAAGATGTTCGAGTTCTTGGATTTCTGCAGTGAAAAAAAAACGCGCATCAGTAAATCTGTGAAAACAAGTATCCCTTGCACGAGGAAAAACTGCGTCGGGGTACTCGAGGTGTCTGGTGCACGTATATTCGGCATGCCATTTAGCACGAGCAAACATTTGTCTTCACTCATGTGGGCTGTTGTGAAGGCTGCACAGAACGACAAGAACAAGAGCGTAATCTCACCCACAAAGGCCTCGGGTGGGGATGGAAGATGTTCGAGTTCTTGGATTTCTGCAGGGGAAAAAAAGTGCGCATCAGTAAATCTGTGAAAACAAGTATCCCTTGCACGAGGAAAAACTGCGTCGGGTACTCGAGGTGTCTGGTGCACGTATTATTCGGCATGCCATTTAGCACGAGCAAACATTTGTCTTCACTCATGTGGGCTGTTGTGAAGGCTGCACAGAACGACAAGAACAAGAGCGTAATCTCACCCACAAAGGCCTCGGGTGGGGATGGAAGATGTTCGAGTTCTTGGATTTCTGCAAGGGAAAAAAAAGCGCGCATCAGTAAATCTGTGAAAACAAGTATCCCTTGCACGAGGAAAAACTGCGTCGGGTACTCGAGGTGTCTGGTGCACGTATTATTCGGCATGCCATTTAGCACGAGCAAACATTTGTCTTCACTCATGTGGGCTGTTGTGTAGGCTGCACAGAACGACAAGAACAAGAGCGTAATCTCACCCACAAAGGCCTCGGGTGGGGATGGAAGATGTTCGAGTTCTTGGATTTCTGCAAGGGAAAAAAAGCGCGCATCAGTAAATCTGTGAAAACAAGTATCCCTTGCACGAGGAAAAACTGCGTCGGGGTACTCGAGGTGTCTGGTGCACGTATAATTCGGCATGCCATTTAGCACGAGCAAACATTTGTCTTCACTCATGTGGGCTGTTGTGAAGGCTGCACAGAACGACAAGAACAAGAGCGTAATCTCACCCACAAAGGCCTCGGGTGGGGATGGAAGATGTTCGAGTTCTTGGATTTCTGCAAGGGAAAAAAAAAGCGCGCATCAGTAAATCTGTGAAAACAAGTATCCCTTGCACGAGGAAAAACTGCTCTCGGGTACTCGAGGTGTCTGGTGCACGTATAATTCGGCATGCCATTTAGCACGAGCAAACATTTGTCTTCACTCATGTGGGCTGTTGTGAAGGCTGCACAGAACGACAAGAACAAGAGCGTAATCTCACCCACAAAGGCCTCGGGTGGGGATGGAAGATGTTCGAGTTCTTGGATTTCTGCATGAAAAAAAAACGCGCATCAGTAAATCTGTGAAAACAAGTATCCCTTGCACGAGGAAAAACTGCGTCGGGGTACTCGAGGTGTCTGGTGCACGTATTATTCGGCATGCCATTTAGCACGAGCAAACATTTGTCTTCACTCATGTGGGCTGTTGTGTAGGCTGCACAGAACGACAAGAACAAGAGCGTAATCTCACCCACAAAGGCCTCGGGTGGGGATGGAAGATGTTCGAGTTCTTGGATTTCTGCAAGGGAAAAAAAGCGCGCATCAGTAAATCTGTGAAAACAAGTATCCCTTGCACGAGGAAAAACTGCCTCTCGGTACTCGAGGTGTCTGGTGCACGTATAATTCGGCATGCCATTTAGCACGAGCAAACATTTGTCTTCACTCATGTGGGCTGTTGTGAAGGCTGCACAGAACGACAAGAACAAGAGCGTAATCTCACCCACAAAGGCCTCGGGTGGGGATGGAAGATGTTCGAGTTCTTGGATTTCTGCAAGGGAAAAAAAAACGCGCATCAGTAAATCTGTGAAAACAAGTATCCCTTGCACGAGGAAAAACTGCGTCGGGGTACTCGAGGTGTCTGGTGCACGTATTATTCGGCATGCCATTTAGCACGAGCAAACATTTGTCTTCACTCATGTGGGCTGTTGTGTAGGCTGCACAGAACGACAAGAACAAGAGCGTAATCTCACCCACAAAGGCCTCGGGTGGGGATGGAAGATGTTCGAGTTCTTGGATTTCTGCAAGGGAAAAAAAAGCGCGCATCAGTAAATCTGTGAAAACAAGTATCCCTTGCACGAGGAAAAACTGCGTCGGGTACTCGAGGTGTCTGGTGCACGTATAATTCGGCATGCCATTTAGCACGAGCAAACATTTGTCTTCACTCATGTGGGCTGTTGTGTAAGGCTGCACAGAACGACAAGAACAAGAGCGTAATCTCACCCACAAAGGCCTCGGGTGGGGATGGAAGATGTTCGAGTTCTTGGATTTCTGCAAGGGAAAAAAAAGCGCGCATCAGTAAATCTGTGAAAACAAGTATCCCTTGCACGAGGAAAAACTGCCTCTCGGTACTCGAGGTGTCTGGTGCACGTATAATTCGGCATGCCATTTAGCACGAGCAAACATTTGTCTTCACTCATGTGGGCTGTTGTGAAGGCTGCACAGAACGACAAGAACAAGAGCGTAATCTCACCCACAAAGGCCTCGGGTGGGGATGGAAGATGTTCGAGTTCTTGGATTTCTGCAATGAAAAAAAACGCGCATCAGTAAATCTGTGAAAACAAGTATCCCTTGCACGAGGAAAAACTCCGTCGGGGTACTCGAGGTGTCTGGTGCACGTATAATTCGGCATGCCATTTAGCACGAGCAAACATTTGTCTTCACTCATGTGGGCTGTTGTGTAGGCTGCACAGAACGACAAGAACAAGAGCGTAATCTCACCCACAAAGGCCTCGGGTGGGGATGGAAGATGTTCGAGTTCTTGGATTTCTGCAAGGGAAAAAAAAGCGCGCATCAGTAAATCTGTGAAAACAAGTATCCCTTGCACGAGGAAAAACTGCCTCTCGGGTACTCGAGGTGTCTGGTGCACGTATAATTCGGCATGCCATTTAGCACGAGCAAACATTTGTCTTCACTCATGTGGGCTGTTGTGTAAGGCTGCACAGAACGACAAGAACAAGAGCGTAATCTCACCCACAAAGGCCTCGGGTGGGGATGGAAGATGTTCGAGTTCTTGGATTTCTGCAAGGGAAAAAAAAGCGCGCATCAGTAAATCTGTGAAAACAAGTATCCCTTGCACGAGGAAAAACTGCCTCTCGGGTACTCGAGGTGTCTGGTGCACGTATAATTCGGCATGCCATTTAGCACGAGCAAACATTTGTCTTCACTCATGTGGGCTGTTGTGAAGGCTGCACAGAACGACAAGAACAAGAGCGTAATCTCACCCACAAAGGCCTCGGGTGGGGATGGAAGATGTTCGAGTTCTTGGATTTCTGCATGGAAAAAAAAGCGCGCATCAGTAAATCTGTGAAAACAAGTATCCCTTGCACGAGGAAAAACTGCGTCGGGTACTCGAGGTGTCTGGTGCACGTATATTCGGCATGCCATTTAGCACGAGCAAACATTTGTCTTCACTCATGTGGGCTGTTGTGAAGGCTGCACAGAACGACAAGAACAAGAGCGTAATCTCACCCACAAAGGCCTCGGGTGGGGATGGAAGATGTTCGAGTTCTTGGATTTCTGCAAGGGAAAAAAAAGCGCGCATCAGTAAATCTGTGAAAACAAGTATCCCTTGCACGAGGAAAAACTGCGTCAGGGTACTCGAGGTGTCTGGTGCACGTATAATTCGGCATGCCATTTAGCACGAGCAAACATTTGTCTTCACTCATGTGGGCTGTTGTGAAGGCTGCACAGAACGACAAGAACAAGAGCGTAATCTCACCCACAAAGGCCTCGGGTGGGGATGGAAGATGTTCGAGTTCTTGGATTTCTGCAAGGGAAAAAAACCGCGCATCAGTAAATCTGTGAAAACAAGTATCCCTTGCACGAGGAAAAACTGCGTCGGGGTACTCGAGGTGTCTGGTGCACGTATTATTCGGCATGCCATTTAGCACGAGCAAACATTTGTCTTCACTCATGTGGGCTGTTGTGTAGGCTGCACAGAACGACAAGAACAAGAGCGTAATCTCACCCACAAAGGCCTCGGGTGGGGATGGAAGATGTTCGAGTTCTTGGATTTCTGCAAGGGAAAAAAAAGCGCGCATCAGTAAATCTGTGAAAACAAGTATCCCTTGCACGAGGAAAAACTGCGTCGGGTACTCGAGGTGTCTGGTGCACGTATAATTCGGCATGCCATTTAGCACGAGCAAACATTTGTCTTCACTCATGTGGGCTGTTGTGTAGGCTGCACAGAACGACAAGAACAAGAGCGTAATCTCACCCACAAAGGCCTCGGGTGGGGATGGAAGATGTTCGAGTTCTTGGATTTCTGCAAGGGAAAAAAAAGCGCGCATCAGTAAATCTGTGAAAACAAGTATCCCTTGCACGAGGAAAAACTGCGTCGGGGTACTCGAGGTGTCTGGTGCACGTATAATTCGGCATGCCATTTAGCACGAGCAAACATTTGTCTTCACTCATGTGGGCTGTTGTGAAGGCTGCACAGAACGACAAGAACAAGAGCGTAATCTCACCCACAAAGGCCTCGGGTGGGGATGGAAGATGTTCGAGTTCTTGGATTTCTGCATGAAAAAAAAAACGCGCATCAGTAAATCTGTGAAAACAAGTATCCCTTGCACGAGGAAAAACTGCGTCGGGGTACTCGAGGTGTCTGGTGCACGTATTATTCGGCATGCCATTTAGCACGAGCAAACATTTGTCTTCACTCATGTGGGCTGTTGTGAAGGCTGCACAGAACGACAAGAACAAGAGCGTAATCTCACCCACAAAGGCCTCGGGTGGGGATGGAAGATGTTCGAGTTCTTGGATTTCTGCAAGGGAAAAAAAAGCGCGCATCAGTAAATCTGTGAAAACAAGTATCCCTTGCACGAGGAAAAACTGCGTCGGGTACTCGAGGTGTCTGGTGCACGTATTATTCGGCATGCCATTTAGCACGAGCAAACATTTGTCTTCACTCATGTGGGCTGTTGTGAAGGCTGCACAGAACGACAAGAACAAGAGCGTAATCTCACCCACAAAGGCCTCGGGTGGGGATGGAAGATGTTCGAGTTCTTGGATTTCTGCAAGGGAAAAAAAAACGCGCATCAGTAAATCTGTGAAAACAAGTATCCCTTGCACGAGGAAAAACTGCGTCGGGGTACTCGAGGTGTCTGGTGCACGTATAATTCGGCATGCCATTTAGCACGAGCAAACATTTGTCTTCACTCATGTGGGCTGTTGTGTAGGCTGCACAGAACGACAAGAACAAGAGCGTAATCTCACCCACAAAGGCCTCGGGTGGGGATGGAAGATGTTCGAGTTCTTGGATTTCTGCAAGGGAAAAAAAACGCGCATCAGTAAATCTGTGAAAACAAGTATCCCTTGCACGAGGAAAAACTGCCGTCGGGGTACTCGAGGTGTCTGGTGCACGTATATTCGGCATGCCATTTAGCACGAGCAAACATTTGTCTTCACTCATGTGGGCTGTTGTGTAGGCTGCACAGAACGACAAGAACAAGAGCGTAATCTCACCCACAAAGGCCTCGGGTGGGGATGGAAGATGTTCGAGTTCTTGGATTTCTGCAAGGGAAAAAAAAGCGCGCATCAGTAAATCTGTGAAAACAAGTATCCCTTGCACGAGGAAAAACTGCGTCGGGTACTCGAGGTGTCTGGTGCACGTATAATTCGGCATGCCATTTAGCACGAGCAAACATTTGTCTTCACTCATGTGGGCTGTTGTGAAGGCTGCACAGAACGACAAGAACAAGAGCGTAATCTCACCCACAAAGGCCTCGGGTGGGGATGGAAGATGTTCGAGTTCTTGGATTTCTGCAAGGAAAAAAAACGCGCATCAGTAAATCTGTGAAAACAAGTATCCCTTGCACGAGGAAAAACTGCGTCGGGGTACTCGAGGGGTCTGGTGCACGTATTAATTCGCATGCCATTTAGCACGAGCAAACATTTGTCTTCACTCATGTGGGCTGTTGTGTAGGCTGCACAGAACGACAAGAACAAGAGCGTAATCTCACCCACAAAGGCCTCGGGTGGGGATGGAAGATGTTCGAGTTCTTGGATTTCTGCAAGGGAAAAAAAGCGCGCATCAGTAAATCTGTGAAAACAAGTATCCCTTGCACGAGGAAAAACTGCCTCTCGGTACTCGAGGTGTCTGGTGCACGTATAATTCGGCATGCCATTTAGCACGAGCAAACATTTGTCTTCACTCATGTGGGCTGTTGTGAAGGCTGCACAGAACGACAAGAACAAGAGCGTAATCTCACCCACAAAGGCCTCGGGTGGGGATGGAAGATGTTCGAGTTCTTGGATTTCTGCAAGGGAAAAAAAAACGCGCATCAGTAAATCTGTGAAAACAAGTATCCCTTGCACGAGGAAAGACTGCGTCGGGGTACTCGAGGTGTCTGGTGCACGTATTATTCGGCATGCCATTTAGCACGAGCAAACATTTGTCTTCACTCATGTGGGCTGTTGTGTAGGCTGCACAGAACGACAAGAACAAGAGCGTAATCTCACCCACAAAGGCCTCGGGTGGGGATGGAAGATGTTCGAGTTCTTGGATTTCTGCAAGGGAAAAAAAAGCGCGCATCAGTAAATCTGTGAAAACAAGTATCCCTTGCACGAGGAAAAACTGCGTCGGGGTACTCGAGGTGTCTGGTGCACGTATAATTCGGCATGCCATTTAGCACGAGCAAACATTTGTCTTCACTCATGTGGGCTGTTGTGAAGGCTGCACAGAACGACAAGAACAAGAGCGTAATCTCACCCACAAAGGCCTCGGGTGGGGATGGAAGATGTTCGAGTTCTTGGATTTCTGCATGAAAAAAAAACGCGCATCAGTAAATCTGTGAAAACAAGTATCCCTTGCACGAGGAAAAACTGCGTCGGGGTACTCGAGGTGTCTGGTGCACGTATTAATTCGGCATGCCATTTAGCACGAGCAAACATTTGTCTTCACTCATGTGGGCTGTTGTGAAGGCTGCACAGAACGACAAGAACAAGAGCGTAATCTCACCCACAAAGGCCTCGGGTGGGGATGGAAGATGTTCGAGTTCTTGGATTTCTGCAAGGGAAAAAAAACGCGCATCAGTAAATCTGTGAAAACAAGTATCCCTTGCACGAGGAAAAACTGCGTCGGGGTACTCGAGGTGTCTGGTGCACGTAATATTCGGCATGCCATTTAGCACGAGCAAACATTTGTCTTCACTCATGTGGGCTGTTGTGAAGGCTGCACAGAACGACAAGAACAAGAGCGTAATCTCACCCACAAAGGCCTCGGGTGGGGATGGAAGATGTTCGAGTTCTTGGATTTGTGCATGAAAAAAAACGCGCATCAGTAAATCTGTGAAACCAAGTATCCCTTGCACGAGGAAAAACTGCGTCGGGGTACTCGAGGTGTCTGGTGCACGTATTATTCGGCATGCCATTTAGCACGAGCAAACATTTGTCTTCACTCATGTGGGCTGTTGTGAAGGCTGCACAGAACGACAAGAACAAGAGCGTAATCTCACCCACAAAGGCCTCGGGTGGGGATGGAAGATGTTCGAGTTCTTGGATTTGTGCATGAAAAAAAACGCGCATCAGTAAATCTGTGAAAACAAGTATCCCTTGCACGAGGAAAAACTGCGTCGGGGTACTCGAGGTGTCTGGTGCACGTATTATTCGGCATGCCATTTAGCACGAGCAAACATTTGTCTTCACTCATGTGGGCTGTTGTGTAGGCTGCACAGAACGACAAGAACAAGAGCGTAATCTCACCCACAAAGGCCTCGGGTGGGGATGGAAGATGTTCGAGTTCTTGGATTTCTGCAAGGGAAAAAAAGCGCGCATCAGTAAATCTGTGAAAACAAGTATCCCTTGCACGAGGAAAACTGCCTCTCGGTACTCGAGGTGTCTGGTGCACGTATAATTCGGCATGCCATTTAGCACGAGCAAACATTTGTCTTCACTCATGTGGGCTGTTGTGAAGGCTGCGCAGAACGACAAGAACAAGAGCGTAATCTCACCCACAAAGGCCCCGGGAGGGGATGGAAGATGTTCGAGTTCTTGGATTTCTGCATGAAAAAAAAAACGCGCATCAGTAAATCTGTGAAAACAAGTATCCCTTGCACGAGGAAAAACTGCGTCGGGGTACTCGAGGTGTCTGGTGCACGTATAATTCGGCATGCCATTTAGCACGAGCAAACATTGGTCTTCACTCATGTGGGCTGTTGTGAAGGCTGCACAGAACGACAAGAACAAGAGCGTAATCTCACCCACAAAGGCCTCGGGTGGGGATGGAAGATGTTCGAGTTCTTGGATATGTGCATGAAAAAAAAAAACGCGGATCAGTAAATCTGTGAAAACAAGTATCCCTTGCACGAGGAAAAACTGCGTCGGGGTACTCGAGGTGTCTGGTGCACGTATTATTCGGCATGCCATTTAGCACGAGGAAACATTTGTCTTCACTCATGTGGGCTGTTGTGAAGGCTGCACAGAACGACAAGAACAAGAGCGTAATCTCACCCACAAAGGCCTCGGGTGGGGATGGAAGATGTTCGAGTTCTTGGATTTCTGCAAGGGAAAAAAAGAGCGCATCAGTAAATCTGTGAAAACAAGTATCCCTTGCACGAGGAAAAACTGCGTCGGGGTACTCGAGGTGTCTGGTGCACGTATAATTCGGCATGCCATTTAGCACGAGCAAACATTTGTCTTCACTCATGTGGGCTGTTGTGTAGGCTGCACAGAACGACAAGAGCAAGAGCGTAATCTCACCCACAAAGGCCTCGGGTGGGGATGGAAGATGTTCGAGTTCTTGGATTTGTGCATGAAAAAAAAAACGCGCATCAGTAAATCTGTGAAACCAAGTATCCCTTGCACGAGGAAAAACTGCGTCGGGGTACTCGAGGTGTCTGGTGCACGTAATATTCGGCATGCCATTTAGCACGAGCAACTATTGTGTCACAAATTAGCGGGTTATAAAGCGCGCGCGAGGCCGCTTTCAAACTTCTACGAGACAGAACGGCGCGAACCGCTCGCCAAAAAGCGCGACAAAACGAAAAAACAAGTATAAAAAAAACCCGCATTTCCCCGAAGGGGAGTATGAGGAAGTGCGAAGCACGGGGTGATGCTATGAGGGGGCGCGCGCGACTAAACTGCAGAGCCGAGCGAAGGAGACGGCAGCGAGAGAGCACGCGCCAGCCGACCCACGGAGGTCTGGCCGTTTTTAAGTGCAAAGCACTTTTACTGATGATGATGATCTGCCTTCCGAACTCGTTCCAAAGAACCCGCAACGCGTTCAACTTGTTGGCGGCGTTGCGCACGCCCGAGATGGGGCTCAGGTTGTCGAACCACAGTCGATCGCACACCGCGCAGCTATATCCGAAGCTGCGGTCCAGGAAGTCTCGCTTGAAGCGCGCGTCCGGCCGATCGAATTCGAGGGCCCGCGCTCGCTCACGCATCGCGCGTCCCCGCGCCAGATCGGCTTCGGGGTGCTCGACTCGCTTCGCACGCTTTCGTTCGGCGTCTCGCCGCCGGCCTTCATCACCACAGGCAATGCGCGGGGCGCGCGCAGCCACGGAGCGGAGGGCGGAGCGCGCGCAGTCACGTGGGGCGTGACGTCGCTGCGCCGTTGCTACAGACGCTCCTCTCCGCTCCTCGCGCCGTTGCTATGGGACGGCGGATTCAGGCTCGCTTATAAAGTGCATTCGCACTTAAAAAAGACGCGATCATCCTGTGCGTTACGGCCTCTGCCCTGACGTCGCGACAATATGATAAAGAAGTTTTGGCTACCTCAGCACGATGGCTTTGAAGGAACCGAGGGACCGTGAATATCTTAGAAACCAGGAAAAAAGATTCACAGTGCCCCTGATGCATTCTCCTAAAGCGGGGGACAGACGGTCCGATGTTCCATGCGATCCGACGGCCGACGCGGCGGTGGGGGAGAGGGAATGGTGGCTGTGCGATGCTATGAAAGGTCACCATTCCGGTTTCCCCTCCGCCGTGTCGGACGTCGAATTGCATAGAAAATCGTACCGTCTGTCTCGGCCTTAAGACGGCTTGAATACCAAAGCCATCGGGTGCGACTATTTTACCATGCAATTTATATTGCACAAGCGCCGCTTTGCTTTTTCTTTTTCACACGAAGGCCGCAAAGGCGAAGGTAGCGCACAGTTTCGCGCTTGAGAGGTCACTAGATTTTTTGAGCCAGCCTTTCGTGCTTCGCGTGAGACATAAAAGGCTTTTGCCTTAATAAATTATGAGTTTGTGATGACCTTTTGACCCTTGAGCATAATGTGGTAGGTAAGTAATGAACTTTAAATTATTTAGAGTCCAACGAGGAATCACTGGCCCGGGCTAGGCCTCCAGGAGCCGTCGTCCAGGGAACATCGTGCTACGTCCTCGGCGATAGGCCTGGCTCGCTGGACAGCCCAGATTTGGTACACTAGATGTGGGCTGAGAAGGGCGGCTCACCACCGCTCAGCCAGTCGTCCTGGGGTACACACTCCCTCGTCCGGGTAGTGGCGGTGAATACCGCACTCGCACTTCCAAAGTATGTGTGCCATGTCGGCTGTCTCGTGCCCGCAGCACGGACAGTCGGGTGACGGGTGGAGCGACGGACACAGCCTGTTCAGATGCCGGGGATATTCGAATGTGTCAGTTTGCAGACGTCTCAGGTCAGACGCCTGAGACCTCTCTAGCTGCTTGTGGAGTGGCGTTTTCCTGTAGTGGCTGAAGATCTCGTGGTACGTGACCATGATGTCCATGCAGTCCTGTAAGGCTTCGGGGTCTGTTATCATCGTCGCAGAAGAATGTCCTCCAACCTTGGGTGCCTCGCCATCGACGATGTCTCGCACAGCGGTGGCCCTTTCGTCCACGTCGCAGCGGGTTAGCAGTCTCGCGACGCGGTAAGCGCGCTTGTTGTGGTTCGACGGGAGGTCGGCCGGGCCTTTGTTCGTTGCCAAGCTCTCCCACATGCGCGGGGAACCACTTGAGAGATTTGGTGGTGATCACGTCGGACTTAAAGTTCGCGACTCTGGCGTTCACCATGTGCGCCGCCTCGACGAAGACCCATCCCTTGGTAAAGTTTCGGACCGCCGTCTTGCCGTCACTCACAAGTGTGTCCTCGTTGCCACTGGATTATTGCTAGGGCTATGGCCATTTCTTCTGCCGCCTCGGACGATGGCAGCGTCGCCGGTCCCGTGGCGGTGGTCGACACGAGCGCATAATGAGGAGATGATGTATTTCCCGTGATCTCGTGTGTGTGTGTGTGTGTGTGTGTGTGTGTGTGTGTGTGTGTGTGTGTGTGTGTGTGTGTGTGTGTGTGTGTGTGTGTGTGTGTGTGTGTGTGTGTGTGTGTGTGTGCGTGTGTGTGCGTGTGTGTGTGTGCGTGTGTGTGCGTGTGTGTGTGTGTGTGTGTGTGTGTGTGTGTGTGTGTGTGTGTGTGTGTGTGTGTGTGTGTGTGTGTGTGTGTGTGTGTGTGTGTGTGTGTGTGTGTGTGTGTGTGTGTGTGTGCGTGTGTGTGTGTGTGTGTGTGTGTGTGTGTGTGTGTGTGTGTGTGTGTGTGTTTACTGATTGGGCTTGTACATGGACGAAGGAAAAGGACTAGGAGGGAGCGTCACATGGCATATACAGGTCACTTTTCCCGCTTGATGAGGCATATAAGACGTTCGCCTTAATACGAATAACTTGATATGAAGTACACCGATTCAATGTACTAGATACACATTTTTATGGCGTAACGCAGACGTCCATACTGATGAGGCATATAGGACTTTCGCCTTAATAGAAATAATATTATAAGAAGTACACCGATTCAATGCAGTAGATACACATTTTTATGGCGTAACGCGGACGTCCATACTGCGGCGTCAACTCGCCATGTCTCAAAAGCGGCATAATCCAAGGATTAACGCGGCCGCTGGTGTGGCGCACAGAAATCACAATGTGGCACAAGGCCGATCAGCGCTGTGGTGGTGTGCTTCTTCCTCGACGTCGTCATTGTGCGCTGGATTTTCACTTTGTTCGCCGACAAAATAAACCTAAGCATTCAATGCTATATTTGTAGAGCAGCGTGCAAGCGCAATGCACTTTCAGGGGCGAAAGGCGGGGGGGGGGGGGGAGAAAATTGTCCTGACATAGCGGCGGAACATGTTTATGCATGGCGTGACATTTTGTACAACCTATTCCTACCCGCCCCCCGCTCTTACCTTCGTCATTGTGTTCTGGCCCTTGCGGGAATAAATTTTCGTGACTGCGGCTCGTTAGCTGACGTGTGTTTTAAACCCCTGGCATAAGCAGTGAAGGTGGAGTTAGCAAATAAGCGCGCCATACATTTGCTGTTTGGTCAGTGGACGAAAATGAAAGGTTATACGCTAAAAGGTCGTTATTCGCCCCTCGTTAATTCGGAAAATCGGATAATTCGGACGTGTTCTCTGGTCGCGGCAAGCTTATGCATTGTTTAATGGTATCAAACTCTTGTTAATTCGGTCATATTTGCCCGCAACCCGGTTAATTCGGACGATCCTCGGAGCGCACCAAGCAATCCGAGGTTCGACTCGGAGTTCGACTCACAGGAGGAAAAAAAATGCCCCCACCTCCCCGAAGGGAATCGTGAGGAAATGCGAATGCATTTCTTGCGCCGAGAGAGGGTACCGTTTCCGTCAGACATTCGCCTTCACCGACTTCTGCCATCGCCTTGAGAGGCTCCCAGCCAGCGAATGGTCGAGAGAGGCGCGAGCGGACGGGAGAGTGGGGCGCCAGCGTTCTCGGCTCGGCCAGTGGAGTGACATACCCATAGGGCCAATGGGGACGTTTTTCCGCTTCCGGCGACGGTGGCGGTTCCTGGGATGGGCGGTAATTGATTGGATTTTGGATTTCTGCTGGAGGCGAGCCAATCCGAAAGGAAAAAATTCAATATGGCCGCGCCCGTATGCGGTCGCTTCCTCGCTCGTGGTGCCGCCGGCCCCGCGGCCGCGACGTCGGTTCGAGCGTTTGCGCACTAATTGCTACTGCACTGTCTTCTCTCTTTATTGCCGATATACGTACGTAATGTGTGTAGTTGTTTTTCTGCTTCGTTGTAGCCTCTGTGGTAGCATGGCGAATGGTGGCGAGCGGCGCCGTCGCAGCTGCATAGCAGCCGCTTTCGGCGCTCGCTCAATAAGCAAAAAGCGCATATAACTTTCTTCACATGACATTTTATTGAAGGAAACGTAAATTGCTGCACATTTAGGCAATATTTGGGCTATAATATCGGTAATAATAACAAAAGAAAACGAAAAAGATTCGAAATAATGCTGTGGTAAAACCTGAATACAGGAATGCGTACATCGAGCACGCGTACAATATAAATAGGATACGAAAACGCATAATACAATCACATAAGCAGGGTAAGCATATAAAGAATTGCTACATCAGCCTAAATAAGTGTACACATACTAGTTGTATAGATTATGACTAACAGCATGAAGCGAAACAATCCCGCGCATTGAAATATATCATAACAAAACAAGTTGTTCGAATGGTTGGTTCATACTGTGCAAAAGATGATGACGCAACGCAAGCCGAAGAAAACAAGGGGTATAGGAAAAACACCCTTTCCTGTACTTTTCTTTTATTGCCCTGCGTTGTGTCATTGCCTTTTGCACATACACACACACACATACTTTTGCATATATGTACACAGAAAGTGCACTTAACAGTCATAGCCTTTGGCTCATGTAGACGAACCCATTGAGCATAAGTATATCAATGTCATAATATGCTGCAGTGCTACAGCATATTATTTTGTAAAAGCAGTGAGACAAATCTACCGTTTGGCTCAGCTATCCCTGATCATGTTTTCCGCCAGGTAAATGTGTTGCAGGCAAGCTCACGTGATGTGAACAAGACACGCGATGCTTTAATTTTCAAGTAATAAAGGGAGAAAAACGCAACGAAGAATGGTCTAGACTCAGTTGCAGAGGTGACCTTTGAAATTTGTGCAAACATTGTGGTTGTGACTGGTGAACAACAGGAATGATCACAGGTCATTAGTTAAGTTGGAAGTGGTGCGAAATACTCAAGGTAACATGAAATATACACGAAGATAAGCATCTTATCAAAGAAATAAGTAGAGTAAAGTGCAAAGTTGAACGCAGCTTCCCCATTATTTTTCTACCAGGTATCATGTTGGATCCATCACAATGTCAGAAGATTTTCTGAGCAGTACTTAAATTGCAGATGGGGAACGCTGCACAGTTTCATCATAATGTGTCACTAACTAGAACTGCATCGCTTGTCATTCGTTGGTTCAGGAAGTGGAATGTCGGAGTTTGCAGAGTTTAGTTAAACAAGAAACACAGTTGCTCTACACAAACAGTACGTTGTGAATAGTTTCAGTGAGTATGGATGCATGCTTCTATTTCAAACTGACATGCATGTCAACCGAGTCGCAGCTTCTGCACAAACCCCTCTGGAATCCTCACAGAGCTGAGCACTTCATCAATGCATCTTTTATGCCTGTGAATAGCTGACACCATCAGTTCTTTGCAGTGGCACAGCAGTCATGACCAGAGGTTTGTAATTGAAAAGTGACAGAGCCCCGGGTGCTGAAAATCTTTTGGACTTGGTGAGCACCTGAATTCATGCATGCTTCAACCTTCGTGGCCCGTCGCAGTGGTCTAGTGGTTATACGGTGCTCAACTGCTGGCCCGAACGTAGTGGGATTGAATCCCGGCTGCATATCAATGGATGCAATATGCTTGAGGCCCATCTCCCTAGATTTAGGTGCACGTTAAAAAAACGCCAGGTGCTCAAAATATCTGAAGTGCTCCACTACTGCATGCCTAATATTCGTATCATGGTTTTTGGACATAAAACCTCCACATTTTTTATTAATCAACCTATTTTTGCAACGTTCATTGTGAATTAATCACACTGTTACTGTTTGTAAAGACTGCTTCAGTGTAAAACGAGTCAGTATTATATAAATTTTGGCATTTTTTGGGAGGCTGGATGTTTGATTGCCTTCCAAACCATGTCAAGCAAACAGAAAGACAGCAAAACGAGCAGGGTTTTCCAGTGCATTTTGGGAAGTGTTGGCATTTCCCAATACTAAAGCAATCCAGAACCTCTGGTTGTAATACTCATGCTGATAGGGGCACACAAGGCTTCAAAAAAAAAGTTAGTCGGTTAAACTTGTATAATACAAAAGTAACGCAGCAGGGGCAAAAGTAGTCAATGCATTACATACAACCACAGCAGAATTATAAATACACATATATAAATATATACCTACATAAAATATACATATATACATAAAAATATGTACATATACACATAAAAAAAGAAATAGTGCAACACGTCTAAAAAATGGATAGGAAATGGGTGCAGAAGGCTGCACTAGAAATCCAATTTACATAATCATGTTCTAGAAAGGCACAGGATAAATTTAGCCCGCTACTTTACATTTTTGCTGGCAGCAGCACTGTGCCTTGACTTTGTTTATTGTGTGTTTTTGTTTACAAATGTAATGTGCCAATGTAGCCTTGTGCGGCAGAATATTTTAAGAAATTTCTCAGTGCAGCCAACTGAACAGAAAATAGCTTGCCAGATTGGCATCCTTTCCACCAGATTTTTGCACACATTGGAAAAATGTGCACAATAGTTGATTTCATGTCTGAAGGCCGAATCTAATTCCTTTATGCAATTCAGACATGATTCAGAGGTTACTGCAATGGAACCGAGGAGTTTCTCGGGTACACCACTTTCCTTGAGTAGTGCAAAGAATTGGTGTCGTCCATGGAGAGAGCCGCCATCCACTTCAAGGAGTGTTCTCTCACATATGCACTCACTAGTCCTCAGTTCAAGAAAGCTGTTCACAAGAGTACCAGCGACATGGTACACAACATTTTCATACACCATGTCGGTCGCATCTTGTGAAGATGCCTGCAGATCAGATGAATCAGAGGGCCTGCTGCGTGCTGTGGCTTGTGGTTGGTGTGCTGCTAGTTGACTTCAATGCAGATGCACTCTTCAAGTTGTTGAGGAAAGCAATTGTTGTCACCTCACAGTTTCCTTGAGAAAGCTTGAAGAGCTTGCCAATCCAAATATGTTTTAGAGCCGCCACGAATTGGTACACATTTGGTGTCTCATTGCAGCCATGTTTTTGACAAATGATTCCAAAAAAGTTTTCTAGGGGATCTTGCTGCAATAAACGTGTGAAAAGATGGGTGAAATCAAAGTCCTCTTTTAAATCAGTCCACAGCAACAAGGTTTTGATTGTAATCTGCCAACCTTTAACAGTGCGCGGCTGCTTGTCCCGAGGACTACCAAAGTGCCATTGGGCAATCCAACTGATGCATGACTCAAGGGAAGCACGGTGTTCCGACCCATCAATCATTGCATACCGCAACTTATCGTCCTGATTTTTTAGGGTCGAACTGTTCTGGCTGTCAAAAATCTTATCCATTCTTTCTGTGAACAGTGCTGTAAATTTAGCATCAAGAGGAAGCTCTTGAATGGCAATGAGAGTGAGGAGTGCCACAGAGACAGATTCACTGAATACTTGTGTGGCATACTTCACTCTTATGTCATCCACGGCCGCTGGATGAAAAAGCGCACTTTTATCCAGCGGCCGTGTGTCAGCAAAGGCATCTTGTAGATATGTTGCTCTTTGAGCTTCCTTGGCAATCTTTCTTTTTTAGATGTTCAGTTGGTGTGTTAGAGGCGTGATTTGCGAGTATTTTTGTAAAAGGTTTCAATGTACGCCCGGTCAACAACCTCGGAGCCAATCGTGAGCTTCTGTTTTCTCAAATTATTCCGCGTGCATTTTATCAGGTGTGGGATGTCAAACATGAAGTATAGTTTGCAGTTGTTGACAGTAAAACATGGTTCATGAAGAGAATGGATCAGCATTCTTGACAGGCTGACATTGTTTGACCCTTGATCATAGATGACCACTTTTACCAAAAGACCTTTTTTTTCAAGCTGCATAATTACATCTAATAGCAGCTTGTGCATTGCAAGAGCTGACGTTGCATTGCGGGACACTGCAAAGGCTACTGGCTGCATCCAAATTCTCGATATGCCAGACACAGCCATTAGAATGGCTGCATTTGCCACACGAGAAGTCCTTGTGTTTCCATCATATGTGAAGCCAATCACTATATCTTTTGATTGATCGTACATCAAATGTCTTTTCAAGGCTATTTAATCGAATAAAAGACAGCATGCTTTGTCTTGCAGAGGCCAAGCTTTAATGATTGATTCTATTGCATCCATGGCACCTGGAATGATACCAGGTGTCATTGGGATGTCTGCCAGCCAGCACCTGAGTGTCCGCACATGTGGCAAGTGAAGCATTTCGCTGAGGAAGCGTGAATTGAGAGTGAATTGTTTCATCCATTTGGACCAATGTTTTTTTTTTTTTTTTTTTGGGGGGGGGGGCAATGTACCAAGCCTGATTCGTGCTTTAAGCAGTTCAAAAAAGGTCCTTTGACAAATCCGGTTCAAGCTTGTTTAAAACCTCCTGCTGCGTTACTCGCCTCGCCTCGTCCCTTTTTTTCATCTGACCGACTGCCTTGCGGTACCTTTCACTTCGTGAGTGAAGTGTTAGCAGCTTCTTTTTGGTGCGAAGGGTGTGCACAGAGCTGCGTTTTCCTCGCCCACTTTTTTGGCGTTTCTTGCATCTGCTCCGCGCTGCTGCCCTCCTTGGAAAATTGGAGGCCGCTCGGACTAGGCTCAGCTGAAAAAAAAAGACATGGAAGAATGCGAAGGTATAGGCTTTCATCAGTCTTGTAGAGAAAAAAAAATCACGATTAAGCTATCAGGGCGCAATCACAGGGCTACTAATATACGGACCACTATGTGCTGCCATGCCATTTTTCATTGGAAGCAATGTGTATTCTGCGACTGAGACAGGAATCATAATTGATTTATACATTCCAAGCATTTTATCTTCAAAGAATCATCCATGATTAAGGAAATATCACAAAGCATTGCAAAAATGAACATTTCATGAAATGCTGAACAGAGGCAATGACATTTACAAAGTGGAGGATTTTGAATTATTCATCTCATAAATAGCTATCTGGGCTGCATAAGCCACATTTACATGAATGCACACCTTGATTGTGCATCATATTATGCTGGCCTATCTCGCAGAGCTACTCATCACAACAAATCGGACAGCACAATTTTCAGTGTGAACC
This sequence comes from Rhipicephalus sanguineus, assembly GCF_013339695.2. Taxonomy (NCBI): domain Eukaryota; kingdom Metazoa; phylum Arthropoda; class Arachnida; order Ixodida; family Ixodidae; genus Rhipicephalus; species Rhipicephalus sanguineus. The sequence goes on along the minus strand of NC_051176.1, from coordinate 321,570,422 downwards.
ATGTAGGTCCAACTGCACCCACCTTATATTTGAAATATAAATAATTGTGTGAACTAAATCACGGGTTATGTTACTATATGTTATGGTTTTGTCAACATTATAGGTTGTGACAATATTACACAGGCTTGGGTGTCCATATCTACTAGGAAAACATCAAGACTACTGGTCCATACTTCCTTATGCAGATGCAGGATGTGTACTTTGCAATAATTCTCTCTCTCACTTTTTGCACTTACCATCACTTGGTGAAACCTGTGACGGTGGTGTGGGCCTTCTTGTGGGTGTGCTTGGTGAAGCGGCTGTTGAAAAAGAAATAAATATGCTATAAAAGGCTGGCAAGCAGGTATTTTATTACCCTCACTTTGCATTGCACGTGTGAATACTGAGCAACAGACTTATGGAGCAATTTTCACATGTGCCTGAGGAAAACTACTCAGTGTTTTCATCTCTATGGAATGAGCTCAACAAAGAAAGCACTGAGTCTATGCATTGATGTAGAAAAAGAAAAGATATCTATACCACGCAACAAAGCTTTCTTGCAGGGAGGTTGGTTTGTTGTGAACTCATACCGAGCTCCACAAACACTAGAGGAGTAAGGACGGAAACAGGACAGAGTACAAATTATTTATACTGTGAGATGCCAAAAGCCATTTTCGCTGCTCTGTCTCCCTGTTTCTTCATTTTGCATTTGTGCAGCATGCTATCAGTTCATCCATACCATGTAAACAGTGCACTCAGACATTCTTACTGGAAAGCATGCAAAATGCTACTCTATGAGTGCAAGCTAACAACATTTTTTTCCCCTAGAGTACATTTCCTGCATTTAAGGTTTACGTACAGCAATTGTTCTCATAGCACTGGTAATTGAAAAACAGCTGTGGCATTTCTACCTACTGTTCTAATTTCAGAGAACAATCTGCTCGAGTGTGCAGGTGTAGAATACAAAATAGTACCGCTGTTTGTTTTTATTTTTTGCAAGCTATTCGTGCAGTATTACAGTGGCACCACCAACCAAATATTCTGTACCCTCTCATTCCAAGCAGGAAGGTGAAACAGATCCTTGTTCTGTGCACCTACCTTCCACTCTAGGGGGGCAGTCTCAGCAGCGGGGACGGCAACTCGCTTGCAGTAAACTGGTTGTCTGCAATTAAAGTACTCGAACTTAGTCACCCTACGGTGAAAAAACAGCTGGTAGAGTAAATACACTTGCAAGCTTTTAAAGGCATGGCACTAAGCTTAATAAATGTGCTTGTTTTTAATCTCCACTAAATTATAATGACAGATAATTACATATATCCCGACAATATTCTCTGAATTAAAACTTGATATATGAAACACAACTCGATCGAGTTCTTGTTTTTCCACTGCTTTTGCGAGTCGAAACGATATTGTAAGCTTATAAGGAATTATGGTGTGTAAACGCTAAGCGCAAACAGCGCATTGAAAAAAAAAAATACAGAAAAGTGAAAGGGTGGCGGTGGGGATGGGTCCAGATTAGAGAGGGAAAAAAAAGTGGCCCCGCGCGATAAGCGCGGCTGTTTCATGAACATCCAAAACCGAGCTTGGCCATGCCTTCGCCCGTTGGAAGCATCACGAGGGAGTAATGAAGAGATAAGCGAAACTGTTTCCGGGAGCTTCCCGAGAGCGAAAATGGGCAGGTGGGTATCACGCTTGGTTCAAGGTCCCCCGTCGAGCAGCGCGGCAAGGTACGCCGAAGGGAAGGAATGAGGACAATTTACGGCGACAAAAATCCGAGCAGGCGGTCGATGTGTAAACAGACACACAGATGAGGAACGCGGTGGTTTTCACTTGTGCAACACCGCAGCACACATTCGAATCTGAGGGCAGTGTCCCGAGTTCGCTACTGGGGCCTCCGCAATAACTTTGCGAGCGATACTTTCGTCGGCTGCGAGCACCACCCATAAACTACACGGACGTGATGTATACGCACGCATTAAAGCGCTTAAAAAAACAGCTGCAGCGAGCACAACAACTATCCCACTCTGTTAATGTTACTAGCACGCATAAGTTAAAGTAACACGTAACAAAACACCCTGAAGACACGGTTGCATGACACGGTAATCCGAATTGGTTAGCTTTCATGAGATAGTAGAGGTAACGTCAGGCACTGAGGCACGCACATATATACTAACGTGAGCAACCATAATTAGCGAACAGCTCCGCTTTTGAGAGGTGACGCCGCATCGAGCCACAAACTGCGGCCCGCCCACTAATTTTAACTTATTATCGTAACCATTTCTCAAACAGATAGCTGCAGCAACGAATGGCAGCAAGAAAATTCGCTGTTCATTCAGCAGTTTCAAATCATAACGGTCAACGACAGTCAAATCAAAACTTTGCGAACATCTTGGGAAATATATAATAGTGAACGTATAAATACCTGTGGTCAGCAGGGATTCTGAAGAAGTGTTCGCCTTCATTCTCCGAGGAATCGCACCACTTCACGCCGCAATAAAGGTGCGACATCGCTGCTCCTCGCTGCGGTGGTAAAGTTTGCGTTTCTATGCGCTCTCGTGCTTGCGCGTCGTCTGCTTGTGCGCTGCGCAGGCGTGATGGCGGCGGTACCTAGCGGAGCCACGCACAGTTATGTTTACAAAACTTCTTTAAAACTTTGCCTTGTAATACTCGTGGCTGGTTATAGTTTAATGCAGAAGCACCTTTTTATTTACTACTGTGTACTACCGTGGCCGCGTTATTTTATTTTAATTAGGCTTACTGAGGCCTTCACTTCCCGCCCGTACCAGGTTCGCTGCAATCGTTTCGACGGTAGCGACGCCCCATGGCCCGGACGCCAAACTGCCATCATGCCTCGGGCCTGGCTCGGCGTTGGCGTTTCACAGCGGCGTCTCGAGCACACATTTCCGGATGTTTTTGAGAGGCGCCCAGCCAGCGAACGGTCGAGAGTGAGGCGCGAGCGGACGGGAGAGTGGGGCGCAGGGAGGAGAGAGAGCGAACGGCGAGAGAAGGAGCGGAGAAGCACTGCACCTACCCTCTCCTACACTCTCTCGCACCACATGCTCCAGGTGCTAGGGGCGAGGATAAGCGCGCGCGCCCGCAGCTGTTGCTGTGGTAGAGGGCGCCGCGGACAACGCCGGACGGCTGACATAGCCCGACTAAGAAATGCATTCGCATTTAAAACAGCATTCGCGAACAACTCAAACGGCTGCGGTCCTTCATAAAGGCGTGGTCGCCGTCCACGATCTAGCCATAATCACGTTGTTGGCGACAAAGACTTCGACGGCTGCGGCCCACTTGCTTTGTCTTCAATTTTGCTCAGCGCACGCGAACTGCGTGGGTGATATATCTATGATCGCGTCCATGGCGCCAACGGCGGCTGCGGGTCAAAGCTACGACAAGCAGTAGTTTCGTTTTCGCCGCGTCGCTTCAGAACTGTGTAGTAGCCATTCATTATTGTGCCTTAGCTAGCCAGGTTTATTCAGCAGCGGATGCTGTGCCGAGCAGTTTCGTTTCGACTGTGGGCGCAGGCCGCTCACGCGCCTTCAGAACTGCGTGGTCGCTATGATCGTGTCTTAATTTAGCGACCGCACTTTCGCCCACAGCGGATGCGGTACTCAGTAGCCTCGTTTTGTCTTCGGGCAATGCGCGCGCAATGTCACGCAACTCGAACATAGTGGAAGCTGTTGAAGGTGAAGAGATTCAGCCGCAGTGCGCATGCTGGTATAAAATTCGGTTGCGACATTACGATGAACGAACGATCATTTGTCGATCATTTTTCCGGCGCAGAAGTTATCTTCACGTGCGCGTGGTGGCGGTGGCGGTACGTAATAAGGGAGGGGGGCAGATCACGTTTAGTGTTAAGACACGGCTGTCTTGAGCCGCGGTCACATTGTGAACGGAGTTGCGAATGAAGAAATTTGCGGCATTTGCATTGCTTTTATGCCAGATATGAACCATGAATTTAAGTGGTCATCAAGAGAATGCGAATGCATTGATGTAATAGACACTTGTTTATTGTTTCCTTGATACTTTCAATAATTCGGCATTCGGTTAATTCGAACAAATTTTCCGCGGTCCCGACGTCCCATATGACATCCCCTGAGCAATGTATGGGTAGGGGGGCCTTTGTCAGGGAATTGCATCTGCCTTTAGCCCCTTCATCCCAGACAATGTCTGTCTGAATAAAGTTCAAATTAAAAAAAAATAATAATAATACATATACATAGCACATTTCCCTTGAACCAGTGTTATAATAATATCTGGGCTTTAACGTCCCAAAACCAGGATATGATTATGAGAGACGCCGTAGTGGAGGGCTCCGGAAATTTCGACCACCTGGGGTTCTTTAACGTGCACCCAAATCTAAGTACACGGGCCTCAAACATTTTCGCCTCCACCGAAAATGCAGCCGGCGCGGCCGGGATTCGATCCCTCGACCTGCGGGTCAGCAGTCGAGCGCCATAACCACTAGACCACCGTGGCGGGGCCCTTGAACCAGTGTTAACATCCGCGGTTTGTCCCTGAGACTATCCAATACAAACTTACAAATCTGCACGTTCGGATATAACGAGAACATATGAGAGATGATCATCTTAGATGCGAATGCATACAAAACTTTTGTCCAGTGTGATAGAGAGATGTGAATGAGACCCGGCGAGGTTGAGTAGGTGTGCGTGGTAATGATCGAAGATGGGAACTATTAGACGTGTAAACGCGAGTATCTGTGAACGGGAGTGTACTTCAATATGGACATCAGGGGCCGCATGTGAGTGTGAGTAGAGCGGAAAGCTTGGCATGTTCGTTCATGAGTAGACTCATTTCAAAGGCGTGAGTGTGAGTATGAGTGAGTGACGAGGGATGTGAGAAGGCATGAGCATGAAGGCAACATACGAATGTAATACGTGTGAGTATGAATGTGAGTGAGTACCCATGGGAGTGAATAGTTATGAGTGAACGTGAGTACAAATGGCTCTTAGTAGGTGTGAGTATGAACGTGAGCACCGGTGTGAGTAGGTGTGAGTCAGTACTTACCAGTGTGAATGGGCCGGTGAGTACCGATGAGTATGAGCAGGTATGAGTATAAACGTGAGCGAGTGCCCATAACTGTGAGTACCCTTGAGTGTGAACGTGAGTACTTATGAGCGTAAGTGGGCGTGAGTATGAACGTGAGTGAGTGCCTATGAGTGTGAGATGGCGTAAGTGCTATGAGTGTGTGTACGTGTGAGTGTGAACGTGAGTGAGTAGCTATGATAGTGCACGTGAGTATGAACGTGAGTGAGTACCAATGAGTGAGTGAACACTTATGAGTGTGAGCGGGCGTGAGTATGAACACGAGTGAGTACCAATGGTCGTGACGTGTGAGCATGAACGTGAGTGAGTGCCTATGAGTGTGAGGAAGCGTCAGTATGAACTTCAGTGGGTGTGAGTGGGCGCGAGTATGGGCGTGAGTATGCCCATCAGTGGGTGTTGGTGGGCGTGAGTATGAACGTGAGTGAGCGCCTATGAGTAGGAGTAGGTGTGAGTATGAACGTGATTGAGTACGTATGACTGACTGTGAGGAGGCGTGAGTATGAACGTGAGTGCCGGTAATTGTGAATATGAACTTGAGTGACTGTCTATGAGTGTAAGTAAGCGTGAGTATGAACGTGAGTGAGTGCTTATGAGTGTGAGTAGGCGTGAGTATGAACGTGAGTGAGTGCCTATCAGTGTGAGTAGGCGTGAGTATGAACGTGAGTGAGTGCCTACGAGTGTGAGTGGACGTGAGTATGAACGTGAGTGAGAGCCTATGAGTGTGAGTAGGCGTGAGTATGAACGTGAGTGAGAGCCTATGAGTGTGAGTAGGCGTGAGTATGAACGTGAGTGAATGCTTATGAGTGTGAATCGGCGTGAGTATCAACGTGAGTGAGTGCCTATGAGTGTGAGTGGGCGCGAGTATGAACGCGAGTGAGTGCCTATATGTGTGAGTAGGCGTGAGTATGAACGTGAGTGAGTGCCTATGAGTGTGAGTAGGCGTGAGTATGAACGTGAGTGCCTATGAGTGTGAGTAGGCGTGAGTATGAACGTGAGTGAGTGCCTATGAGTGTGAGTAGGCGTGAGTATGAACGTGGGTGAGTATTCTCTTACAGTGCCGACCTATGGATCGCGAGCGTGCGCCCAGCTAGGCCTACGCTCGGAGTCGTGAGTGAATATAGGCGGTTGCGCTGTCTGTCGCTCGCGAAGGCTTAGATTTCTTGGCAATGTTTTCAGAAAACGAAGAATGGCTGTGTAAGGCTGTTTGTTTTGTACTTTGAAGAGAATACGATGTCTTCCGAGCGCGCAAGCCGAGGTGCCGTGCGTGGGCGGAGCCTGCGCGTTGGTTGCTCGTTCGCCCCATGTGTCCTGAATCGTCCTACGCCGCGTGCGGTGTCGCACGTCGGATCGGATGCCGAATCGCACCAGCGCCTGGGCCCGTATTCTCAAACGATCGCAAAATGCGATAGTATCGCGTTTGGTGACGTAGAATCTGATGCGTTCAATAACTGAAGAAGCACTTACCTGTGACGTCATTGTTGCACTGGCCGTTGGTATTACGAATGTCTCACAACACAGGAGTGAGTGTACCGTACGAGCGCAGAGCGACCCGAGTGCGGCGTTTTCGAGCGTATGCTGGCTTCTACGTTTTTTTTTCAACGTTTTTTTTGTGCGATTGTTTAATGCACAGTATAATATTGTTACAGCGAGTTGTGATTAGAGGGTTTTATTTACAGGAGATGGATGATGGTGGTAGCGCGCTGCGGCCTTGCAAAAACCCTTCGTTCTCCTCTTCTCTTTCTCTTCTCTGTCTTTCGCATGACCCTTACATTCCCCCGCAAGCAGACGAAGCCCGTAGGGCGAGTCAAGATGGTCAAGGAGGGTAGAACCGTTTCAGGCGAGCAATATGAGTGAGCTGCGTTCCGCTTGATCGTCGACCATTGCTCAGGAGACGAGCTATTACGTAAGTGAGTTGGCTGAGACGGTCCACGACTACAAATGGGCCCGAATATTGTGACAAAAGCTTTTGACACAATCCACGCTTGCGTTGCGGTGTCCAAAGGAACACCAAATCGCCTTTTTCGAACGATACTTGTTCGTGACGGTCGTCGTACCGCTCCTTCGAACGACGTTGCGAGGCCAGTGTCCGAAGACGAGCTATTCGACGCGCTTCTTCCGCGAGGCACAAGGTCTGCGATACAGAATCGTCATTGTGCAGAATGAAGGGCAAGAAAGTGTCCAGAGGGCTTCGCGGTAACCTGGCGTACAGGAGATAAAATGGACTAAAGTCCGTTGTTTCGTGTGTCGCTGTGTTGTACGCGTAAGTGATAAAAGGCAGCACGCCATCCCAGTTCTTGTGATTGGCGGAAACGTACATGGCAAGCATGTTGGTCAGCGTTCTGTTTGTCCGTTCAACGAGACCATTTGTCTGCGGATGGTACGGTGTTGAATGACGGAACTGTGTAGTGCACATACGAAGTAATTCTTCAACAGCATCAGCAGTGAACTGGCGGCCACGGTCGCTGATAATGACACGCGGTGGGCCATGGCGAAGGACCACGGAGTGCAGCAAGAAGACCGCCACGGAAGCAGCGGTGGAAGAGGGTATGGCTGCTGTTTCCGCATACCGTGTAAGATGGTCCACGCAGACGATTATCCAGCGGTTCCTATTGTTAGATAAAGGAAATGGACCCAAAAGGTCAATTCCTACTTGTTCGAAGGCGTACTGGGTGGTGTCAATGGCTGAAGGGGGCCTGGCGCTGCGGTGGCCGGTCGCTTGTGACGTTGGCACGTTTCGCAACTAGCGACATAGCGCTTGGTTGTTTCGTACATCTTCGGCCAATAAAAGCGTTCCCGCGTGCGGTGCAGCGTTCGCACGAAGCCGAAATGGCCGGATGTGGCATCGTCATGCATGGCACGTAGAACATCGGAGCGGAGGCTCTCGGGGACAACTAGGAGAAAACGCGCTCCAGGCCTAGAGTAGTTAGTCTTGTAGAGCAACTTGTCCCGAACAGTAAAGCGACCGCTGCCGTGGGAAGTACGGGCGGCGACAAAAAGCGGATCCAGGGTGAGATTGTTGCGTTGTTCTCGCTGAAAGCCGGCCACATTGGGAAACGTGCTAGTAACTGCAACGAGACAGTCGTCAAGATTATGAGCATCGCAGTCGGTAGTGGCAAGAGGAATCCGAGAGAGGCAGTCCGCGTCAGCGTGACGACGGCCACTCTTGTATGATACCGTAAAGTCGTATTCCTGAAGGCGCAGCGCCCAACGTGCGAGGCGACCAGAGGGATCACGCAAACCGATCAGCCAGCATAAGGAATGATGGTCGGTAATTATCTTGAATGGTCGCCCGTAAAGATAACAGCTGAACTTCTGGACGGCGAAAACAGCTGACAGGCATTCTTGTTCCGTAACCGTATAATTGCGTTCAGATTTGCTCAGGCAACGGCTGGCGTATGCGACGGCATGCTCCGCACCACTGTGACGTTGTACAAGCACTGCTCCTATGCCGATACCACTGGCGTCAGTGTGAACCTCGGGCGGGCAAGATGGATCGAAGTGACGCAAGAGGGGTGCTGACGTTAGTATAAACATAAGTTGGGAGAATGAGGCGTCACAGTCTGGTGTCCAGTTGAAGGTTGCGTGCTGTCGCAGGATACTTGTGAGCGGGTACACGATCTCGGCAAACCGGGGAACAAAACGACGAAAATACGAACATAGGCCGATGAATCAACGAAGTTCTCGTGCAGACTGCGGTGGTTTGAAGGAGCTCACTGCTTCAATCTTACGAGGATCGGGTCTGACGCCGTCCTTGTCCACTAAGTGTCCTAGAACCAGTGTTTGACGTTCGCCAAACCGGCATTTCTTGTCATTCAGAACCAGCCCGGCTTTTTCGATGCAGTCGAGGACAAGGCTGAGACGGTTGTTATGTTCTTCAAACGTGCGGCCAAAGATTACAACGTCGTCAAGGTAACACATGAATATCTCCCACTTTAGACCGCGCAGTACTGTGTCCATAAATCTTTCAAAAGTGGCAGGAGCATTGCAAAGGCCAAAAGGCATAACATTAAATTCGAACAGGCCATCTGGAGTCACGAATGCAGTCTTCTCCTTGTCTTCAGGTTCCATAGGTATTTGCCAATAACCCGATCGCAAATCAAGTGTTGAAAAATAAGAAGCGGCGTGCAAGCAATCAATGACGTCGTCAATTCGTGGTAGGGGATACACATCCTTCTTTGTCACTGCGTTTAGACGCCTGTAATCCACGCAGAATCTCCAGGAACCATCTTTTTTCCGGACAAGGATTACCGGGGCTGCCCACGGGCTGGACGACTCTTGAACGACACCTTTGTTCATCATGTCCTTTACTTGTTCGGCAATAACTTTGCACTCGGAGGATGACACTCGGTAGGGCTTCTGGCGGATGGGGTGTGCTGAGCCGGTGTCTATTCTGTGGCGAGTGCGGGATGACGGTAGCTGAAGTGGCGCATCTCCATGTTCAAAGTCGAATGCAGCAACATGCCGGGAAAGGACCTGTACCAGCGCTTGCCGTTCCGTTGTACAGAGAGCCTTACTGGTCATACCGAGCATTAGATCGTGATGACGATTATCGCAAGGAGAGGAAGCTGTGGCGGGGTCCGCAGTTAGTGCTGCTATTGAGCTGCATGAGGCTTCATCGAAGAAAGCGATCTTCATACCGCGAGGAAGCACAACCGGCGTGGCGGAACAGTAACAGTTCAGCGCCCACAATGTTGCGACTCCTTTCGCCATGCACACGACAGAACAGGGCACAAGTACATTCTTTTTAGCACAGTTTATGCTGAGAGGCCCAACTACAAGGTCAACACAAGCAGCATCAACGGCACTTGAAGAGACTCGAACGGGTGTCAGGCACCAAGATGGTGCTATCACTTCATCGATCACACTGAGTGTGTTCCTGTCTTCGCCACGTGAACTTTGTTCAGAAAGTGCCGGTATAAATAACTGGTTTAACGATATTTCGCCACTGCCACAGTCGACGGAAGTGCCGCATTGCTCAAGAAAATCGATACCAAGAATCACATCGTGCGAACAACGAGGAAGAATCAGGAATTCCGACGCAAACACTTTTCCAGCCAACAAAACACTCACAGCACAAACACCGAGGGGATGAAGCCCCTCGCCGCCTACTCCACGAAAGGTAATGGCGTCGGTCCAAGAAAACATAGCTTTGTGGCCTAGCCGATTTTTGAAGGCGAGGCTCATCACAGACACAGTCGCCCCAGTATCAACTAAAGCCACCGTCGGTATTCCGTCAATCAACACATTCACTTTGTTTTTTAACATCACAACAGGCAGAGGTATATCTTGCAAAGACCGTCCGGCGACCTCACCCCCATCGGCCGCGGACGCTAGTTTCCCGGCGGCGGAGGGGACGTACGACGCCGAGGGGACGGCGAGCGACGGGGTCGGTTAGATGGTGGTGTCAAACTCCGCTCAGAGGCTGGGGAATCTCTGCGTCTGGTCTCATGCGAAAAACGGTCCCTCGGAAACAAGTCGGTCGTCCGCAGGTCATATGATGTACCGGTTCCTGGTGGCGAGAGCACGGGTGGTGTCCTTCGTGATGGGCGGCGTTGACGACAATACCGAGCTATGTGTCCTGTGGAACCGCAGTTGTAGCACACGGGAGGGTCACGGCTCATGCTGTATTCGTCGAAACGAATCCTAGGCCGCTGCGGACGATGAGCAAGTTCGTTATCATGCGGGAACGGGTCTCTGCAGCTCGCTAGAATCCGTTATATCGGTCGTAAGCCGCATCATGATAATAAGGTAGGTGCTGTCTTTGTGTCAGCGGGACGTAGTCAGGCACAGGGTCTCGAGTATAAAAACGCGGCTGTTCTCGTTGTGCTCGAGCGTGATAGGAAGGGCCTCTATCGTAGAGACGTGGCTGTTGTCGAGGCGTGAGATCGTACTCCTCAATACCCTTCGCCGCTTGATGCGAGGAGAAGGATGCAACGTGTGGCTCGAACTCTAGTGGCAGGTGGAAGTGATGACTGCTTGGTTGTGCCACTTGCGCGTACAGGTTGAGTTCCTCACGGACTATTTGCCTGATCGTTGATGCGAGATCGAGCGGCTGGTTGTTCTCTATGCTTGCAACTGTCGTCACATTGGCTAGCCTGCCAAACTTCGGCGTGATGCGCCTCGTCTTGAGTTGTTCGAAAGTGCGACAGTACCGAATGACATCGTCGACGGAAGTCAGGGTGTCTTTCGCGATGAGGAAACTGTAAACGTCCTCGGCGATTCCTTTTAGAATGTGTCCAACTTTGTCTTCTTCAGTCATTCCAGAGTCCACCATCCTACACAGTTTCATGACTTCCTCAATGTAAGTCGTGCAGGTTTCGCCTGGCACTTGTGCGCGTTGCATGAGCGTCTGTTCTGCTCTCTTCTTTTTCGTCGTGGAGTCACCGAAACGCTCTTTGATTTCAGAAACAAATCTGTCCCACGTCGTTAACGTTTCCTCGTGATTCTCATACCATATTAACGCAGTGTCTGTTAGGAAGAACACGACGTTCGAAAGCTGGGAAGCGATATCCCACTTGTTGGCGGCACTCACCCGTTTGTAATGGATGAGCTAAGCCTCGACGTCTTCATCCGGCCTTCCGGCGAAGGGACGGGCATCTCGTAGCTGTGGAGCAGAACCGGTCGGCGTAGAAGTTGAGGGGGGCTGTGGTCCGTCGGTGTTGTGGAACATGTCCAGCCCAGATGGGTTCGGTGGGAGTCCAGCAAGGCGACGGCTCCGTCGAAGAACTTCCGGTTCAACCTCCGTTTTCGGGTGTCGAGTACCCCCCACCTTCCACCACAACTGTTACAGCGAGTTGTGATTAGAGGGTTTTATTTACAGGAGATGGATGATGGTGGTAGCGCGCTGCGGCCTTGCAAAAGCCCTTCGTTCTCCTCTTCTTCTCTTTCTCTTCTCTGTCTTTCGCATGACCGTTACAATATTTAAAGAATGCAACTTTGCGTGAAATGTATTTTCGTTGAGAGTTTAACACTGCGTACTCGGAGAGTTCAGCTGTAGTGTACCTGTCATGAATTTGTTGACTTCTGGCAGAAGAGGGAGAATTAGAGGAAGAAGAAATGAGAGAAAAGAGCGCCAAAATTTTCTATCATACTTGTAAAGTTTCTATTCTGTAACCTCCTTTCTAAAGTATTCTAACATGTTATAAAACCACTCACTTCTTGGCCAATCCCCCGCAGTGGGTGTGAGCCATAGTTGAAGGCAAACAAGAACAAGAACAAGATGTCAAACGAAGAAATATAGAGTAAAGAGAAAGAAGACCATACATTGCAGGAGAATTGAATAAAGAACGCAAAGAAGAGGGAGAAGAACAGGCACGAGAGGCGACGTGGCCGGGGAGGAGAAGGAGGAAGGCAGAGCGCGCTTGGAGCGCGCAGAGGCACGGACGAGGGGTGGTCGTGGCAAGGCGTTCGCCTGAGGTCCGCCAGCACAGCTCCCGGAAATGTGCCCCAGCCTTCGCAGCAACGTACTGTGACCTGGGAGGCGTGACCAGGAGGGCGACCAGCGCGCATCAGCGAGACCCTTCTCCTGAGGACGCGCAGATGTTCTGCGGCTAAGCTCCGTGGGTCGCGCACCGGACGACGAGCGGTACAGCCAAAGCAAGTACCTGACGTGGCGTTGACCGGCAACTGCAGCTACCTGACGGTGCAACAGACGGTCGTGCTCCGGTGAAGCAACGCACTTCGCGGACACGACAAGTCGTCGTCTCAGCACCGGAGCTGCCACGTCAACGCCAGTAACCCGTGATGAAACTGTAAATATTTTTATTAGTTTTGGGATAGTGTGCACAAGGGATGTTTGTTTATATAGTCGGGCTTTCTTCACTACTTCTTATGTAAATAGTTTAGTGGTTTTTTCGCATAAAGCAATTTTTCGTTATCCTCGGTGTTCCTTTGTTGTGTTTAACCATCTAGAGACCATGACAAAATATTGGCGAGCCTGCCAGGATTGATTATCGTACCCAACTGGTCTCTCACAGCACGGGAGCATGGATTATGAAAAATTGTTGGGAATCGCTACTGCGCTGGGACTCAGCCGAGAGGAGTCGCTAAGCTTGTTTGAACGCGCGGAAAAGGAAGCTCGCGAGGCACGTGAAGCTGAGAAAGAGATTCTTCTCTTAAAGTTGCGGTTGGCAGACGCCTCTATTCCCAGAGATGATGACAGTAGATCGTCGGTTTCTAGCGAAAGGGAGTTGCCGAGAGCTAAGAGCATTTGTCCGCGGAAGTTAATGGCTCCATTTGATGAGAAGAGAGATGATTTAGATGCCTATTTACACCGGTTCGAAAGAATTGCTGTGGGCAAGGTTGGGATAGAAGTGAGTGGGCGACAGCACTTAGTCTGTGTTTAGTAGGCGAAGCCTTGAGTGTATTTGGGAGAATGCCCGCCTCCGAGTCAATGGACTATGAAATAGTGAAGAAAGCACTGCTTCAGCGGTTCAGGCTGACTGCTGAAGGCTTCCGTGAAAGATTTCGTAAATGTAAGCCCGAAGACGGTGAAACGGGAAAGCAGTTTGTGGGCCGCTTGTCTAACTACTTTGACAGGTGGATGGAGATGGCTGATACTCCCAAAACGTATGAGGGTGTGCGTGACAGCATGGTTAGGGAGCTATTTCTTGCTTGTTGTCACCCGAAGCTATGTGTGTTTCTAAAGGAAAGGAAGCTAGGATCACTTGATGAGGTAGCTGATTATTCCGACCAATACATGGAAGCTCAGGCGATTGGAAATTTGGGACATATGAATAAAGAGAGGATCAGAGGAGAAGAAGAGGAGACGAATTTTGAGCCCCAAAATAATGAGCATAGAAAGCAGCAGGTACAGCAAAGGTGCTTCCTCTGTAATCGCCTCGGTCATCAAGCCCGTAACTGTCTAGTGGAATACGGTGTACAACGGGAAAGAAGTTATTGCCAGGTGTGCAATATGAGAGGCCATAAGACTGGGGAATGTCGAAGGAAACCGCGAGATCAAGTATCAGCGGTGATAGCTCATAGAGAAGGACAGAAAGATGACAGAAAGGAAACTGAGATACCGAACGTAGTGAGTGCAGCTGTGGCCGCAGCTGGCCTGAAAAATACTAATATGCCAGTTGTCAAAGGGACAGTGAACAACAAACATGTGTGGGTACTTCGAGACTCTGGTGCTAGTACGGTGCTAGTTAGACGAAGTTTGGTCAACGACAGGGAGCTCACAGAAAAAACGTCACGAGTAATGCTGGCAGATGGGTCAACGAGATATTTCCCGGAGGCCAGAATATGGTTAGACACCCCCTATTTCACAGGGCGTGTAACTGCAATGTGTCTAGAAGAGCCCTTGTATGACGTGGTGTTAGGCAATGTGAAAGGCGTAAGAGCCGTTGACGACCCAGTGGCACAATGGAAAATGCCTAGTACATGGATACGTGGTCGCGTAGGAAAGGCGAAAGATGCAAAAAGAGACGCAACGGTGCCAAAGGAGACTTTCGTTAAAAAAGAGGTAGGACAGGAGGTGAACCCGTCTGCAACACTGGATGAGTTGGGCATACCCACAGCTGGGCTAGGTAAGCAGCAAAGAAATGACGAGACACTGAAAATTGCAGTACGTAGGATCGGAGAGAAGCCAATGAGTGAAGGAACGAGAAGAGATGTGACGTACGTACTGAATAATGGCGTGGTGTACAGGAAGTTCGTGCACAAAGGTAGAGAGTGTATGCAATTGGTGGTGCCGGCAAGGTATAGACTATCTGTATTGGAGCAGTGTCATGCCAAGGGGCATAAAGGAGTGAGGCGAACTGTAATGGCATTAACTAAAGTAGTGTTCTGGCCGGGTTTGCGGAGAGATGTTAAAAAGTTTGTAGAGGGACGTTGCAAGTAGATGGGCAAGCGAAAAAGAAATATTGTGATAATGGTCACAGTGTGACAATTAAGAGTACCCTGCTTGTATGTTCGAGGACTTTCTTCATGCAGTTTAGCAACACGAGAGTTTTCGAGACAGCCAACTGTCGATTATGTTGAGTAGTCGGCATAGTGACTTCTCTACTGTAAGCGAGTGTGTTTAGGACTTCACTTTACTGTTATGGTGAACATTTCGTGGAATTGTTACAGTAGACACAGTGACATGGTGCTTTTATGTCACCTATGAACTGTCCACGACACATGTGATGTGACGTTTAGTGAAATAGCCGTGATGTGTGGTGAAGTGATTGGTGATAGTGATGTGATGTGAGTGCGCCGGTGAAGTGCATCAAGAGAACGTGTTTATGACACACATTGACGACGGAAGGCCCTGGGACGTCAGGAGCAGTTTTTCATGCCGAAAAACTCTTCAAAAGGAGGGCGTATCATTGTCATGAATTTGTTGACTTCTGGCAGAAGAGGGAGAATTAGAGGAAGAAGAAATGACAGAAAAGACAGATGTCAAACAAAGAAATATAGAGTAAAGAGAAAGAAGACCATACATTGAAGGAGAATTGAATAAAGAACGCAAAGAAGAGGGAGAAGAACAGGCACGAGAGGCGACGTGGCCGGGGAGGAGAAGGAGGAAGGCAGAGCGCGCTTGGAACGGGCAGAGTTATTAAGGCCGAGACAGACGGTACGATTTTCCGTGCGATGCGGCGTCCGACACGGCGGTGGGGGAGAGGGAATGGTGGCTGTCCGATGCTATGAAAGGTCACCGTTCCGGTTTTCCCTCCGCCGTGTCGGACGCCGCATCGCATGGAAAATCGTACCGTCTGTCTCGGCCTTTACGGACGAGGGGTGGTCGTGGCAAGGCGTTCGCCTGAGGTCCGCCAGCACAGCTCCCGGAAATGTGCCCCAGCCTTCGCAGCAACGTACTGTGACCTGGGAGGCGTGACCAGGAGGGCGACCAGCGCGCATCAGCGAGACCCTTCTCCTGAGGACGCGCAGATGTTCTGCGGCTATGCTCCGTGGGTCGCGCACCGGACGACGAGCGGTACAGCCAAAGCAAGTAACTGACGTGGCGTTGACCGGCAACTGCAGCTACCTGACGGTGCAACAGACGGTCGTGCTCCGGTGAAGCAACGCACTTCGCGGACACGACAAGTCGTCGTCTCAGCACCGGAGCTGCCACGTCAACGCCAGTAACCCGTGATGAAACTGTAAATATTTTTATTAGTCTTGGGATAGTGTGCACAAGGGATGTTTGTTTATATAGTCGGGCTTTCTTCACTACTTCTTATGTAAATAGTTTAGTGGTTTTTTCGCATAAAGCAATTTTTCGTTATCCTCGGTGTTCCTTTGTTGTGTTTAACCATCTAGAGACCATGACAGTACCACCGCAGCGATATCGTCTCAACATCTCAACACGTTGCCGGCTCGCGATAAGCCACGCGAGCAACGCATGGTTCATGTTCCTGGACGTTCTAACCACGAAAAAACGCGCGCTGGCAAAGAACGAGTACTGATAACACCCCAAGGTAATGCTCGCTGAAAGCTTCAGCGTAAAAAATGCTGCGCACATTTACCGAGGATTGAATACTAGAAGCTACTGTCTATCTCACTGAAATGCTAGACTTCGTCACCAACCGACGGTGTTAAGGTGTGTTCGCTTATTCCAGGGATTGCAGGAGCGCCCCGTCACGTCGACGGAAATACTAGATAGCGCCCTCACTTTTCCCGTTTTGCTCAATAGCCAATTACTTTACTAAGACCCCGAGGAAATTGATTATGCGCTTAGGGCGTCCTTGGCAACCAATACAAGTGCACTTGCGAGGACCCCACTACGCTATAAATCATTGTAATTTTACTGAGACCCCAAGGAAATGAATCATGCGCTTATGGGCTTGCTTGGTAACCAATGCAAGTGCACTTGCGAGGAACCCACTACGCTATAAATCATTGTAATTTTACTGAGACCCCGAGAAAATGGATCATGCGCTTATGGGCTTCCTTGGCAACCAATACAAGTGCACTTGCGAGGACCCCACTACGCTATAAATCATTGTAATTTTTGAGAAGTAGGGCAGCAGGCACTGTGCCATTTTTCGTCATTCTACGGAGAGCCTGGTACCTGCTAAACGCATGTAAGGCATTATGCGCAGTTTGTTGATGCTGTGCCTGATGACGATGACGAATTTTGGCAGAGCCCTTTGTAATGGGTTGGAAGCATTCAACTACCTACTCGTTGCGCAATTCGCATTGTGTGACGCCTGGTTACAGAATTCGCGGTGTGCGACGCTTGGTGCTTATTTTACTCTTCTACCACGCTATATTGCATATGCTAATGTGGTTCCTTCCCGACACGAAGCCTGTATAGGACCTTTTTTCAAAGCAGTTCCAAGCACCGGCATGGCTCAGAGGTTGAATACTGGGCTCCCACGCAGAGGTCCCAGGTTCGAACCTCGTTCCATCCTGGAATTTTTTTCTTATTTCGTTTTCTTATTTCGAGCGATACTGGTTACGGACACCGGCGGCGGAAAACTACGGCGCCAAAAACGGCCGGTGAAATGATCTCATAACAGCTTTCGCTGTAAAATCACAGTTTGGAGCAGCGCTTCCATCAATGCATGCCGCAAGGAAAGGAACGTTTGTGCGCGTAACATTGGCAGTTCCAAACTGTCCTAGAATGTCTACTGGGTGTTACGTGCAGTTTCTAAGTACCCACTACTCGTCCCTAAGGTGCTACGCGCAGCTACACAGCTTTAAACCACCCACTCGTTGCGCAATTCACTTGTTTTCACGCCTGGTGCGATTATGCCACTCAATATTACATGCGTTAAAGGGGCTCTGCAACACTTTTCCACCGTGGTCAGAAAACGCTGCCGATCGGTAGTCGAGGCTCCGCCCCGCCACGGTGGTTATGGCGCTCTGACTGCTGACTCGAAGGTCGCGGGATCGAATCCCGGCCGCGGCGGCTGCATTTTCGATGGAGGCGAAAATGTTTGAGGCCCGTGTACTTAGATTTAGGTGCACGTTAAAGAACCCTAGGTGTTCGAAATTTCCGGAGCCCTCCACTACGGCGTCTCTCATAATCATATCGTGGTTTTGGGACGTCAAAGGGGTACTGACACGAATATTTTCAGTTGTCGTGTTTTTGCGTCAAATGAAAGGTCAAACCCTCAAGAGCCTAGAAAAGGTAGTGCTGAGCGCGACTGCGCCCTGAAAAAGTAATTACAGTATGCTTTTAAAAGCTAGTTTCGGTTCCTACTGTACCCTGACGTCACAACATGGCATGAGCTTCTCGTCACGTGCTCGCACAATATATAGTGACGTTTCCACGGCCGCTCCGCACCGTGGCTCTGTTGTTGACGCACAAGCGGTCATCTTGGAAGTTTTGGTACCTAGTCATCACAACTAGCCAGACTGCTGAGTGAAGTCACCAGAATTTGTACTGTAGTCTGACGTCAAGCTAGTGTCGATGTCAGTAGGCGCGCGATGGAAAAATTGATTTTAATATCAAATTAAAATGTCTTATCAGCATTTGCTGAGCATCACACTTGCTCAGAGCCGTCTCTGCATACAGGAGATTTGTATGGCAGAGTAAACTAACCTTCGAAAAAAGATGTCAGCACCCCTTTAAACCCCAGATATTATTATTAGTCAAGGCTCCCGAGAACACGCGAGCCAAGCATTATAGCGCAGCACGCAGCCCGGGATATACAATAAATTCTCAGTAAGCTAAAAATCGCTCCCTCTTCTCTCGACAAATGATGCTTACTGCGTCACTGACAGAAATTCCACGCCATTGGCGGATTTGAACATGGCGCGCTCGGTAGTTATTGCGGCCGCCGCAGGAGGCCGTCACTTGCCCGCGCCTGCGTGAGTCCACGGGAGAGGACGGACGTGTTTTTCGTGGGCTCCGGAATGACAGCGTCAGATAAGTTGTTTTTTTTTTTTTGCATGATTCGAGCTTGTTTTTTTAGTTAAGCCACTAGCTTAATAGAGCTTATTGCAGCTTAATAGAGCTTACAACTTTGTACTGTTGGTACAAAGGGGTGTGACAGTCGCTTCGGGTGTTTTTTTTTGTTTTTTTTTTAATATTTGTTTGTTCGGCCACCACGTGGCTGAAAGGTGCACGGGTGATTTGAAGTGTAACATACTTGCGGAGTTTTGTGATATCATTTGGCTTTAAGTGTATCTAATACGCCGCGTGAACGATCTATAGCCATGGTCAAAAAGACCGTAAAGTGTTCAGGATGCGGAATGGGGCGGAAAATAGAGGTTTGTGAGGATGAGACGACAGAGAGAGCTGACGCCAAGTGTAAGCAATGCGAGTTAGAGGCGAAGATGGAAATAATGATGGCCGCCCAGAATGAGCTCATGGTGAGAATCTCCGAGCTGGAGAAAGCGGTAGCGACAGAGCGGGAAAAAACGATGGCTATGGCGGAAAGGCTTAAGTCACCGAGGAGGGATTAGCAAAGGTAGCCATGCCAGCAAAGGTAGCCACGGGGAACAAGGAAGCAAGCGACAGCGGGAACAATGGGGCATCGACCCTCACAGTGGTAGGCGCGAAGGGGGAAACAGGTTTGGAAAAGACAGGTGCAAGGGTCACAGGACCCACCTTCCGCGAAGTAATCTTGGGAACGGGAGGGGACAAAACAACAGCAGTAGCACGCGCTTGTAACAGGTGCAGTGGCCAGGTGCGGGAAAGTCCAGCAGAAAAGTCGGATCACGTGATAATCGCCGGGGACTCGAATTTAGCTACATGCGCAGAAGCAGTCAAGGAAAGGGTGAGAGGCGACAAACGAGTTTTAATAGGGAAGTTCCTGGGCCATAGGCTGGGATCAGTGATGAGACAAGCTAACGCAAAACTCGCAACTAAGTCTAATGGACGTAACCTCGTGATAATCGCGGGAGGTCTAAACGACGTCTTGAGTAACGAATCAGCCGAACTAGCGACCACATTGGCGAAAGGGGTCGATGACATGCGCGCCATTTCCCCTCAGGTGCAGATAGTGGTATGCACAATACCGGAGGTACCGGTGCGTGACGGCAACCTGCAAAGAGCGGTTGTCGACGCAAACAAAAAGATATGGCAGATGAGTAGAGAGAAAGGCATCGAGGTAGTGGAAATAAACAGAGAGGTGCACAGGTGGGGTGGTTTTCGAAGAGACGGAATACACTTCGATAGGAGGCTTGGCCATGAGGTGGGTTGGCGTCTTGCAGGACGCGCAGTAGCTTTTTGGGGGGGCACGCGGGCCCTTCGGTGCCCATGGTAGCTTGTAATGAGGAAAACAACCAGGGGGACTCTTTGACAGGTAGTATAGCGAAAAAACAGAGAAAAGGTAAAAGAAGGGAGAAGGCGCGTGTTGCAATTAGTTACATTAACATGCAGGGTGGCAGAAAAAAGGCAAAATGGTTAGAGATTGAGGGACAGTTAAACAAGGAACAGATAGGTGTTTATGCGGTTACAGAAACACACCTTAGAGACTTGGAAGAGCCGCCACATATTGAAAATTATGTTTGGGAAGGATGTAACAGGATCACATCAGAAAGGAGAGGTGGGGGGTTGGAATGCTAATTCATAGCAGAACAAAATGGGAGAGAGTGAAACAAACGTGTTCAGAGCACATATGGGTTTCGGGCACAGTAGGTGGAAAGAAAACGTGGCTAGGTGTAGCTTACTTGTGGACAGGGAATAACTGCAGAGAAAAGAATCTGGAGATAGTGAAATGCATAAGCACCGATATTAAAGAATTTGGTCATGATGCCGAGATAATCCTTCTAGGGGACATGAACGCTCACATTCATGACCTTGACGGATATTCAGACACCAATGGCAAGTTATTGCTAGATCTCTGCGAGCAACATAGTCTTGAGATAGTTAACGTGGGGCCTAAGTGTGAGGGGCAGATCACGTGGGAAGTCAGAAACAGGCAATCGAGCATTGATTACTGTCTCATGACAGAAGGAATATATGACAAACTTAGAGAGATGAGAATAGACGAAGAAGGCATTAACAGCTTGGGTAGTGATCATAAACGCATAATATTACAAATGGGATATAAAACTGAAAATAAGAACATAGAATCAAAGTTTGGCAGCTCGTATCTAAATGACAAACAAATAACAAATATAGCCGCAAAAGTCGAGGAAAAAGTAGACGAACTACCAGGCAAAGACTGGAAGTATAGTGAGCTGCTACATGTAATCACGAAAGAAATGGAAATAGAGAAGAAAACTATTTGTTGGAAAGGAAAGAAAAAGCCAAAAAGTTGGTGGAACAAAGAAATCCGGGAAGCGATCGAGATGCGACGTCAGGCATCACGGGAGCACAGACAGGCAAAAAAGGAGAAGCGGCCACAGGACGAAGTCAACCAAATATGGGAAATATATTTAGAGCAAAAATCCATTGTGCAGAAATTAGTCGAGGCAAAAATTAAAGGTGAAAGTGAACGCTGGATGACAGAGATTCGCGAAAAGAAGAAGGCCACGCCTAGGATATTTTGGAGCCACCTAAAAGCGCTGGGTAGGAAGTCTGTCACAATGCAACAACATATGGTAGATGAAGGAGGAAATAAATTGGAAGGATATGAAGCGCTAGGTTACATCCGAAAGATAACAGCCGATTCGTTTAAAAAGGTCCCCCAGGGAATTCCCCCGGTGAGTAAAAGTACGCAAAGGGGTGCAACCGAAGAAAGTGTAGTACTAGAGAATTTCAATTGGAAGAAGGCCGAAGGAAAAATTCCTAAGCGCACTACTCCGGGCTTAGATGGGGTTCCCGTCAGCCTCATTAACGAATTCGGACATAACACTAAAGAAGC
This sequence comes from Rhipicephalus sanguineus, assembly GCF_013339695.2. NCBI lineage: Eukaryota > Metazoa > Arthropoda > Arachnida > Ixodida > Ixodidae > Rhipicephalus > Rhipicephalus sanguineus. The sequence goes on along the minus strand of NC_051176.1, from coordinate 321,548,682 downwards.
ACTGCTGAAAGCCGTAGAAAAGTGCTCACAGGAGAGGGAAATACCAGACAGTTGGCGAAAAAGTAGAATGAACTTAATCTATAAAGGCAAGGGAGAAAGGGATAACATTCGCTCGTATAGACCGCTAACAATTACATCGGTGCTATACAGGTTGGCGATTCAGGCAGTAAAATTAAAAATAGAAGCGTGGGTAGAACAAAATGATATTTTGGGAGAACTTCAGAATGGATTTCGAATCGACAGGCGGTTAGACGATAATCTGTTTGTTCTTACCCAGTGTATAGAAATATCTAAAATAGAAAACAGGCCCTTATACGTAGCTTATCTAGATATCACTGGGGCGTATGACAACGTTAATCAGGAAATTTTGTGGGATATATTGAAGGAAGTGGGCATAGGTGACGACTGTGTACAGCTTTTGAGGGAAATATACCGAGAAAATACAGTTTGTATAGAATGGGAAGGAATAAGTAGCAAGGACAGCGTTGAAATTAGCAAGGGGCTGAGACAGGGATGCCCTGTGTCCCCGCTGTTATTCATGCTGTACATGGCGAGGATGGAAAAAGCGCTAGAAGGTAGCAACATTGGATTTAATTTGTCACACAAACAGGTCGGAGCGATGGTTGAGCAGAAACTTCCAGGTCTATTTTATGCTGATGATATTGTCTTATTTGCGGACAGTCAAGATGATATACAGCGACTGGCAGATATATGCGGAAGGGAGTGTGAGGCTCTAGGACTAGGATTTAGTTCAACAAAATGTGGATTGATGGTATTCAATGATCACGGAGACCATACGGTCTTAATACAGGGCCAAAAAATACCGAGGGTAAGCGAGTACAAGTACCTCGGAGTATGAGTAAATGAGGGGGATAGATATATGGAGGTACAAGAGAAAGCATCGGTAGCAAAGGGAAAGAGGAATGCTGCAATTATGAAGCACAGAGCTTTATGGGGATACAATAGGTACGAGGTGCTTCGAGGGCTGTGGAAGGGTGTGATGGTTTCGGGGCTTACATTTGGGAACTCAGTGGTGTGCATGAAGACAGAGGTGCAATCAGGAATGGATGTAAATCAAAGGACGGTGGGCCGCCTCGCGTTGGGCGCTCACGGGAAGACGACAAATGAGGCGGTAAAGGGTGATATGGGATGGGCAGGCTTTGAAGTGAGGGAAGCGCAGAGCAAAATGAGATTCGAAGAGAGGCTGAGGAAAATGAAGGAGAGTAGATGGGCAGAGAAGGTTTTCAGGTATTTGTATGGAAAAAGCGTTGACACGCAGTGGAGAAAAAGAACTAGGAGGCTCACCAGTAAATATACGGCTGGCAGTGCGGGCGATATGGCAACAAGGAGCATTAAGCGGAAGGTCAGAGAGGCGGAGAGGACTTATTGGATGACAGCGATGGAAAAGAAGCCGGCTCTGAGTAACTACCGAAAAGGAAAAAACGAAATAAGGAGGGAAAGGTTTTATGATAATTCAAGGGGAAGCGCTTTACTGTTTGAAGCAAGGTCGGGCTGCCTTAGAACGCGTAGTTATAAAGCGAGATTCAGTAACGAAGAAGAACATTGTACATGCTGCGGGGGAACTAAGGAAACGATGGAACATGTACTGATTGAATGTGGCGATATGCACCCAGGTATACGTGTGGGCACGAGTCTACATGAAGCCTTGGGTTTTAAGGACAACAATGGAAAGCTGAACACGTCCGCGATAGAAATAAGTAAGAGACGGTTAGAGTATTGGTGGCAGAAAAGTAGAGATAAAGTACAAAAATAAATAATGGGGGAAAATAAGGTCATTCTGCCTTAAGAGGCAGAGAGATGGACCGTGAATTTATATTTTTTGTTATAATAACATAGATTTAATCAATGTAGATAAGGCATTAGGACAACATGAAACAAGGAAGCTTTTTTTCTTCTTTCTCTTTTTTTTCGCCTTCGAGCCTGGTGGCAGACATGTCACCGCCCCTTTATAAAGGGGACGCTCATAGCATCCATCCATCCATCCATCGCACTGAAAGTAAGCCACCCTACTGAAAGTACAGGTCCGTTCGATTTACCTGCACTGCCTGAACTGGTTCATGTGGTGCCGCACTTGGCCATTCGTTTTGGCAGTGCAAGGTGGCGCCCTCTGAACTGAGGCGTTCGTTTAAACAAGTGCAGGCATCGTGCACGGCCAGTTCAGACAAATCCTTGCACTGTGTTGGGAGCCAGTGCAGCTCGTGTACAAGCAGCAGACGAATTGTGTATCCGTGAGCGGCGTGCTGACAAGGCTGACGCCGATCCTTAATGGAGACGGAGACCGCGTTCGCCAAGGAAATGGCTATGCCTACAGGGCTGCAGGTATGTTTAGGCATAACTCCATGTTGCATGCAACACGTGTGTGCACGAAGTGTTTGTTTTGGAACTTTGAACCCGCAAATAATATTTCGCTGCATAAGCTTAACTGTGCTGAACGTGTATTGAGCCGTGATTTAACTCGTGACAGTTTAATATTTGTCGAGGCTGTTTGGTAGGCGATAGTCTCTTGTATAGCTATGTACTTCGTTACGCGCATCTGCGGGACACGTGTTAGCGCTTAAAGGTTACATTTTCTGCTTATATTGATCCCATATTTGTACTCATTTGCACCTTAGCATCGTTGCCTCTACGTCTATGGGATATGCTGCGCTTAACCAAAACAAAAAATAACTTTGTGTACCCGCTATTTGAGTGGTCCAGCACACACTGCATTACGATGTTGCAATGAGCAATTTTCTACTCCTTACGCAGACGAGGCAGTTATGACTATCATGTTTCAAAATCTACAGCGGCACCCCGTCGCCGGCAGCAGCGTGCGGTGTACCTGCTCCAGATACTGCGCCGGCAGCAGCCTGCAGTGTACCTGCGCCAGACACCGCGCCGGCAGCAGCGTTCACTGTGGCACAGCAGGCTGCCTCAGATTCCCCGCAGGACGTGCGGGATGTAGCAGCCGAAGAGTCATGCGAACTGTGGTCGGAGAGGAAGACACGGTTCCTAATCGCACGCTACAAGGAAAAAAAAGCGCTTCTTCCGAAGAAAGATGGCTTCCGGCAATCTTTATTTCTTGTAAGCAAACATTGGTGTTGGCGTTTAGCTCATGTCATAAACATTCGACAAAAACAATTTTGTATGTACCTTGAATTCTGTTGCGTTGCAACCTAGTCAGTTTGAGCGCGACAATTGCGACGACATCGTCGAACTCTTCATCTTCACTGTCGGAGTTGATCAGTTCTATGAAGCTTTGATCGATGGCTGCAGATGGTGCAACGGAATCCATGGACTTTTTGGACGAGATTAGCCAGCTTGCGCACCCATGCTTTCAAACACATGCAAGCACACAAACAACAAGCGCAAAACACGGCGCCGCCGGCACGGTACGCTAGCAGAAGTCTTGCCTGCACATCGGCATTCGTTTTAATGTGGCGCTAGTGTCGCGCTACGCCTGCACTCGCTGAACTGGCGCTGCATGAGTTCAGCTATGGCTGCACTTTTTTCTGAACTGCCTGGAACTGGTTCACGCAGTGCAAGGCAAATCGAGCGGACCTTACGCCGCGCGTTCGAAAAAAAAAGTGGTCAAGGTCACGAGGCGCGCGTGACGACTTCACCCGTGCCACCCCTCCCTGCTTAGCTTTCGTCAGGACGAGAGAGAGAAAGCAATTACGGCAAACCTTTGCAACTCCGCTCGTACTCGACGGATTCTAAATATTTTTGCGGAGGTCGATTCGTGAGGAAATAGGCTCCTTTAATGAAGCCATTCCATGGCTACTTGGAAAAGTGTGCAGGGCCCCTCTAAAGGAGATTCCACCAGTGTTGTACGGAACGGCGTTCCAAGGAACGACGTTCCAGGAACTAGTTCCTTTTTGGAGGAACGGAGGAGCGCCACCGTTCCATTGAGGATCGGCGGAAGTGTAACGGTAACTCGTTACGTTTACGTAGGAACGGCATAAGCAACGGCGTTTTTTCAGTAAACGTTCCTCGGCATTGAACAGCCGCCCGCACACAGCACATGCAGAACGGGGTGGATGGGCGACTGCGTGAGGCGCAAGAATCTGATTGATTAGTGGAGTTTATTGGCGCAAGGGCCAGATGTGGCCAAAGAGCGCCAGAGCGATGATAATGAACTGTGCGTTACGCAGTGTGGATAAAACAGATATGACGTAAATGGGCCTAAAAACAGTCGCTGTAAGTGCGTAAGATATACATAGAGTAAAATTATGGCAATAACAAATGATGTGTGCTATGGAGACATAAAATTCATTAAAAATGATATGAATATCAAATAAAAACTTGGCGTGGAGCACTAGTGCCTCGGCAGAGCCCTTAAAACAGGGGCATGGAGGCATGGGCTCATTGAAAGCTGCTATCACAGCGGCATCTTCTGGACAGAGGACGCGCTATGAACTCGTTGGGCTAAAAACATTCAAGACTACATCTTTTAAAAATCCAAGGACTGATTTTACGTCAAAAAGCAGCTCTTCGCCGAGAAACATAATAGGATGTAGAGGAAGATGATAGCGGTATGCTAAAGGAAAATATTTCTTTCTCTCTCTTTCAGCTTCCGGACACTCCAGGAGGACGTGGAGGACGGTTAGCCTCTCACCACATCTACCACATGTAGGAGGTTCATCGCCAGTCAGCAAAAAGCTATGGGTACCATATGTGTGTCCTATTCTGAGGCGACAGAATAGGACATCAGTTCGCCGTGTTCTCGTAGCGGAGGGCCAGCAACCTAACTGCGGCGTAATCAAGTGAAGCTTATTATTTATTTCTGTGTCCCACAAGCGTTGCCAGTGGCTTCGCAATTTCTTACGTAGGAAGGGTTTTAGATCTGTTGCAGGGACAGTAGCGGTAGGGTTAATAGCGCGCAGTATAATTGACGTGGCCATTTGGTCAGCCAACACATTGCCCTCGATGCTTCTATGGCCAGGTACCCAGCAAATAGTAACATGCTGGTTGGACATATAGGCTGTACACAGAACGGAATACAGCTCAATTATTACCGGGTTTCTGAATCTAAAAAGTGATCTTAATGCATTTACGACACTTAACGAGTCTGTAAATATAATTGATTTTTGTATGTTTGATTTCCATATATGCTTCACAGCCGACAATAGTGCATAACCCTCAGGCGTAAAGATACTTGTTTCCGGGTGCAGTACACCGGATTCCGAGAAGGATGGTCCGACGGCTGCATAAGCCACCCCTGCATGCGACTTAGAAGCGTCGGTATAAAACTCCATGCATGAGTAGTTGGACTGGAGTTGTCGGAAATGCATTTTAATATGTGCTTCTGGTGCGTGTTTAGTGATCTCGACAAATGAGGTGTCACAATGTATAAGCTGCCACTGCCACGGCGGTAAAAGTTTCGCTGTGGGCATAGGACAAAGTTCTAGCAGTGGAACATCCATTTCCTCACTTAAGTTTCTCACACGCAAAGAGAACGGCTTTCTCGCTGCGGGTCGATTATGGAAGAGGGTGGCAGCGGTCATATCGTTTATAGTTGAATAAGAAGGATGTTTGATGTTTGCGCGTACCTTTATAAAATATGTGAAACTACTATAGGATCGCTGTAGGTGAAGTGAGCACTGATTCGACTCTACATAGAGGCTCTGGATCGGACTTGTCCTGAAAGCACCGGTTGCAAGTCGGATACCCAGATGGTGAACGGGGTCTAGGATTTTTAATGCACTTGGCGTTGGGGAATGATAAATTATAGAGGCATAATCAAGGCGCGACCAGACAAGACTTTTGTACAACTTCAAGAGGCACTTCGATCACTACCCCATGTTGTACGTGATAAGAGCTTTAGGACGTTCATCGCTTTCAGACATTTCATTTTTACATATTTAATATGGGGTATAAACGTTAGCTAAGAATCTAAAGTGGTTCCCAGGAATTTATGCTCGCTGCTCACAGAGAGTTGGACTCCCTTGATCGCAATACTTGGCAGTGGCATTACCCCTCGTTTGTTGGAGAAAAGTACGCAAGTACTCTTCTGGGTGTTTATTTTAAAGCCATTCTCATCCGCCCATTTAGAGAATTTATTCATTCCAAGCTGCACTTGTCGTTCGCAGATAGACATATTGCATGATTTGAAACTCATCTGCACATCATCAACATACACAAAATAAAACATCGCGCTTGGAATTACTGACTGCAGAGAGTTCATTTTTACAAGAAAGAGTGTGCAACTAAGCACGCCCCCTTGCGGAACACCAGTGCGGAACACCACCTGATTATGGTGGTTCCTTCCCTCATGTATTTCCCTTTCCCTTCATGTTTTTTCTGGTATATATTATCTTCTGTGAATAAATCCAAGTTTCAGTCTGCGCCTGTTTGTGTTCCTCTTCTGTGTCCCGTTTGTTTGCGCTGCCAATTTTCAGTATGATCCCGACCCATTAACTTATTTACCCAATTCCAAACCTTCGTTTCGTCGGTGTAAGAATTTATACCGGAGATGTACCTATTCCAACTTTCTTTCTTTGCAAGACGACGCGTTCTTCTGGCTTGTGACTTAACCTGTTTGAAATTGACGAGGTTTTCAGCCGTTGGGCAATTTCGGAGTAATCTCCAATCTTTTATTTTGAGTATTGCGCGCTTTCCGACAATCGTCGTTCCACCATGGGATGCGACGCTTATTAGTCATTCCGTTAGTTTGCTTAATACATTTCACTGCAGCGTCAATAATAAAACCGGTTAGGTATGCCACAGCATCGTCTATATTAAAATCAGCAATGTCATCTTCGTCTAAAAATGTGTTTTGTCGGAACAGTTCCCAGTTGGCTGACTTGGTGTTCCAACGAGGAAAGTTAAGCGAGCATATATCTTCTTTTGTTAACTTCAACATAATTGGGAAGTAGTCACTTTCAAAGGGGTTTTTGAGAACGGACCACTCCAGATATGGAATTAGTGTACTCGAGATAATACTTAGGTCTATAGAAGAGTATGTGTTGTGTGTAGTGCTATAATACGTTGGTTCTTTTTTGTTAAGTAAACATGCGCCTGACGTAAACAGAAAGTGTTCTATTAGGCGTCCTCGCGCATCCAAACGGGAGTCGCCCCATAGGGGATTATGTGCGTTTAGATCACCAACGACTGTATATGGCGGAGGAAGTTCATCAATGAAGCTTTGAATTTGTGTCTTCGAAAGTTGAAAGCACGGAGGAATGTAAATAGAAGTAATTGTTAGTTGCTTACCGAACAGCACTGCTCGGACAGCAACTGCCTCAAGAGAAGTTCGGAGGTTTAATTGCTTACAGGCAACACCTTTATCAACTATTATAGCGACGCCGCCCGACGAGGCGGCAGCGTCGTCACGGTCTTTGCGGAAGATGGCGTATTGCTTTAGAAAGTTTGTTTGTGTGGACTTGAGATGTGTTTCCTGAACACACAGCACCTTTGGAGTATGTTTATTAAGAAGTTCTCTAATATCATCAAGATTATGGAGAAGTCCTCTCACATTCCACTGTAAGATCTGTGTGTCCATTTGAGATGTGTTTTGTGCTGTGTGCTCAAGGATGGAAAATTAGCTCACGGACCCTTTCCAGGGGCCGTGACACGAGATTTTTCTTTTTGGATCGGTCGACGGAGTCGCGCCGATCCTTAGGCACGGAGAAAGAAGTATTTGAGGAGGAGAATCTCTCGGCCGCGGCAGCGCGCGAGGGCGGCGCGATAGCGTCACGGCGGAGTGCGGTTACGCCGAAGCACGACAGATGACGCTTTCGGCCTGTTGCCATCTTTTACATGCTCTTCTATGGGCGCGACGCATAAAAATCGTGATAGCGCCTCATACATTATAAAATTTCTAAGATTTCTGTCTGTAACATCAATAGGTAGATATGACAGATACTTTAGCTGCAGTTACTAATCGATATTGCTGGAATTATAGGCCGTACAGCGCTTGAAACGAACTGCTAGTAGCGGCCCATGAGCAGACGACGTCTGCCGCCGCATGCACACGCCCCTCGCTCCTCGCTCGCATGTTCTGCGCGCGCATGCGTAGGTGGCCTTGGGAGGGAAAGTTCCCTAGGCGATTTGCTGGTTTTTTTTTTCTCTTTAGCGCTCTCAGTGGCTTCCGCGCGTTGCGCCGGCGGAGCCGACTCCTCGATGTTTGCGCGCGCTTTTCACGCCGCGAAAAAGGAGAGTGCTTTGCAGATTTCGACCAGTGCTACTTCAGGATGGGGCGGAAATGTGTCGTGCCGAACTGCAGCAGTGAGTACGCGTCCTGCAAGGAGAAGGTAATTACCTTCAAAGTTCCTAGAGACCCAGTGAGGTTGGAAGCGTGGGCTCGCGCCATACCAAGAAATGACCGACAGCTGACGCCTCGTGACTACGTTTGCGAGAAGCACTTCTCGGACAGTGACATAGACAGGCGGCGCTATTATGGAGAACTTGGTGGCGAAGTTCTCCTTGACAAACCGAAACGGCCAGTGTTGTTTCGAGACGCCGTGCCCTCAATCTTTCCGCGCGCTGTCCCAGATACTTGTCTGCTGTTCTCAAAAAAAAAAAAAAAGACAATGTGAAATTTCAACCACCTGGGGTTTTGTAACGTGCACCTAAATGTAAGCACCCGGGCCTTTAGCATTTCGCCTCCATCTAAATGCGGCCGCCGCAACAACCTAAATCTGAATTGATGGCATATAGGGTAAGTCCCATCATTCGTTGAAATAAATTATACCTAACTCATTGAGTTGACGTTATCAAAAATTATAGATTTGACGTTGTACAAAATATATCACGCTGGTAATTTTCCTGTATGTGACGCCATTTTTTCTCGTTAATTTACCGCAAAAACTTGGAGTGCGCTTGAGCTTCGCCTTTGAGAGTAGAACGCGATAGCGTAATCGGGCCCTGTGCGCATCGCCTTCTCAATTGCTAGCCTCGCCGACACCGACGCCGACACCGGTATTTCTGCGAAACGGGCTCGTTAACGCTGTCGCGTTAAAACACATCCATGCGGGCGCGAACGGCGAATCGGTGACGAATGGCCTTGAACCGACGAGCTTCGTCGGAGAGCGCGGTGAGAGGGACGCGCGCATTTTTCCTTCTCCGCTGGCGGACTCTCACGACAGAGGGCGCGGGAGCGCTGTGCCCGATTTCGTGACTTTATTAGGGCGCCCGAGCGAGCGCAGTTTCGCCTCCTCAAGAATTCTTGCTCCGTGCCTTAGGCGCTGGCTCCGCCCTCACGCTCGGTGTTGTGTCCATTGCCTCTTGCGAGGCGCTGGACACGCGCTCTTGCGAGCGCTGCGTTTGTTTTGAGGGCCTCGCCTCAAAAGACGATCTTCGCGCCCCCCAGCGTGGAGGTTGGTGGGTCCTTCTTGGATGGCGGAGCAGCACTGGCTGCAACCGCCGAGGGGGCGGGTGGCGTCACCGCCGGCTCACTGCGCGTGTGCCAGACAGCCGCTGGAGGCCGTCGTGGCGCTGCCCCCTGACGCGCCACTTCGGCAAAGCTGGTTTCTGGTACGTAGGACACCTGCCTTCGTGCCTCCTTAAATGAAATGTTTTGTTTTACTTTAATTGTGACAATTTCCTTTTCTTTTTTCCAGCATGGGCATGACCGTGAGTATGCGGCATGCTCCCCATTACAGTTCGCACAGTGAAGAGAGTTTTCACAGGCGTAAGATGCGTCTTCTTCAGCACTACATTTCGCGCAAGTTAGGCGGCCTCGGCAGTTCTGTGAACTGTGGCCGAACCGCTGGCATTTGAAACATCGGAGAGGGTTTGGCATATATGGCCTCACTCGAAGCCTGATGTATCCAGCCTCGATGGAGTCGGGCAGCACACTTGAGTTGAAAGTAAGTATCAGGTGCTTAGTCTGGACTTCTTTGCCATCACGCCTCATCCTAATTCGTTTCACGTTGATGACATTCTGTTCGCTGAAACCCTCCAGGAGTTCGGCCTCCGTCAGCCCTAACAAGTCATCATCTGAAACAACGCCACGGGTGGTATTCATGGTTCGGTGTGGGTTACTATTAATTTGGTATCTCCAAATTTCACTACATTAGGCAGTCTCTCATATTGTTTCTGGTCGCGGAGCTCCAAGACGAGGTCACCACTTGACATCCTCGATGCTTTATATCCTGAGCCAAAGATTTCCGTCAAAGACTTCGAAACTAGAAAAGGTGAAAGTGTTCGCACTGGTAAAGTGTTCTAGAAAGGGGTAGTGGGCTGACTGGAGGCCGTGCACTGACGCACTTTATGTCTCACCTGGTAGATGGCGCCACCTTCGCGTTGCTGCCCTCAACGCGAAGGTTAGTTTGCCAGCGCTTCAAGCACAAACTGCCAGTGGCGCACCGACGGGGGGGGGGGGGTTTCGGGGGTTGTAACCCCCCCCCCTGAGGCCGACCACCACCCCCCCCCCCGTAACTGCCCCGCTGTCCTTCTCACCGGTAGTCCAAGGTTCATATCCAGAGGTGTCCTGACGTCTACTTTTCCTGACTGGCTCTAGAAATGTGTTGTATTCACTCATCTACTCCTAAATTGAGGAGTGCTCTATGGCTCTGCGTTCCTAAATTTCCAGGGAAGCAGCTTTCCAATAATAATATCTGGGGTTTAACGTCCCAAAACCACGATATCATTATGAGGGACGCCGTAGTGAAGGGCTCCTGAAATTTTGAACCCCTGGGGTTCTTTAACGTGCACCTAAATCTAAATACACGGGCCTCAATCATATTTTCGCCTCCATCGAAAATGCAGCTGCCGCGGCCGGGATTCGATCCCGCGACCTTCGGGTCAGCAGTCGAGCGCCATAACTTATCACTAGACCACCGTAGCGGGGCGCAGCTTTCCAAGAAAAAATATGCTTTCACGGGTTGTCAGTCTGGCCCCTTTTTTATTTTCTTGCCCCTTTGATTACTACAATAGAGCATATGCCACAGCAAATATAAGAATGGAACACATCGAGGGACGAGCTCTCTTTTCACTCCAGCCGCAACCAAAAATATTTCTCAGATACGTCTAAACGACTGTTTTTCGATCGTCAAGAGATCCTACGTCATAATTTTTCTCTCTCATATAAATTTCATTGAACGAGAATTCAATTCGCCCTTAAAACATAAGACTCTCGGCCGTGTTTGGATGTTCCCGTAGCCTGAAAATAAAACTCTGCAAAAACACCTACACAAGTCGATATCTTCGGTTTTCTTCAGACCCCCCCAAAAAGCGGAATATATTAGTCTTAGACATTAATACGAAGAGCCGGAACATACTGCAGCGCACAACGTGAAAAAACAAAAGAAAAACAGATGATATATTCAAGAAACTCACCAAGAACAGCTACGGAAAGTCATTTATTCAGAAAGCAGTTCACTTCCAAAAACACGACGCAAGCTGATAAATCCAGCAACACCCCCCCCCCCCCCCCCTTTTTTTCCAATCAACACCACCACGGAAATGCATCAGTCTCTACTATCCGAGTAGTTATCGAAACCATCGCTCCCAATGACCGGCCGCCGAAAGAGAAAATTCAAGACACCAGATGAACCGAGAACCTGAAAGAAAGGCGGGAACCAATTTTGCAAGAGATCGCTACTCATAAGCGTTGACAGCCGGATTAGCCTCTCTCCGCAGAAACGCTGACGGCGCCCCAGACGGCAGCGCTACGTTGTGCCCTAGCGGCGATCACGCGAAAGAAGACCACCCTCTACTATGGCTGGCCGCCGCGCTCAGCACACCTCCCCTTCTAGCCACCCTACTTGAAACAGCAAGGGTCAGGTGGTCGACGGCACGCTTGTGGGGAAAGCAAGGCGACAGGTTCCTCGTAAAGTCCCTAGATTTTTCCTTTTTAGGGAAAAATCTAGGGACTTTAGTTCCTCGGGCTCGTTCCTCGTACTCTTCTTTTCCCCGAAGGGCAGAAGAGGGTTTGCGGCGACTCCTGTCTAAACGTACAGGTCAGGTCGTCTTCGCAGTACACCAATACAAGCCCAGGTGGCCCATTGTGAAAACGTCTCCAACTTGGCCGCCCCTCTATTAGGTCGAGATTCTGCCCATTGTCGGTCACTTGCCGTCCCGGGAATTCCGTTTCCAGGAAGGATGCAGGTGTTTTAGCAGTGTGGGAACGCCTTGCCTGTCCAGTCTCATGGTCAGCGCGTCGCCACCAATTGTCAGTCATAACAGCGTGGATAACGTGGAATCGGGAGAAAGATACTCTCTGGTGACCAAAAAACTGGAAGACTTCGTCGGTGCGCCCTCTTTTCTGAGGGCGATCAGGGAGTGGGGGGAAGGAACTAGCCATATGTAAATGTTTAATTTTCGGCAGCAGCGCCAGCCACCCACCATGGAGTCCTACAAGGGGACGCTGCAGGGTCTGTAAGTACAGGCCCTGCAGGCGCCAGCTGTACGCCACCACTATAACCGAATATGGTGTATCCAAGGTAAAATAGCCACACAGGGTTAACCCTTGCCGCCAGGAAACACGGAAGCCAATGGAAGAGAGTAGAGGACAGGAGAGAAAAGACGAAGATGTGAGGGGAGAGACAGGAAAAGGCGACTGCTGATTCCCCCCGGGCAGGTCAATCCGAGGGTGCCGTCTACGTGAAGCCGGGGCCAAAGGGGAGTGTTGCCGCCGCTGGGGGGCCTTAAAGGTCCAATCACCCAGCATTGGCTCAACCCCCAGGATCCCCTTTTCCCCGGACACGGCACAGCCACGCACGGCTAGGCGTGGGAGGGGGTCAAACCCCCCCCCCCCGTTAGCTCGGGTCCGTGGTGTCGCTACACACCAAACGCCTGCTTGCGCAGACGCCCCTGTGGGGGCGCAAGAATCTACCGCTCGCTTACCGCTCGCCTGTCACTTGACTATGCTGCATCCTGGTTTTCACTTTAAGGCGCCCGCCGGGGGCGCAGGGAAGCGCGCGATGTCAAGACCGACCACGTGCGGGACGAGCAGCTGATTTTTTAGATGCGAAGCAGCTTTTGCTCGGGGCTGTGTCCGTCGTTGGTGGTGGCGTCCACGCTCCACTGCGCATGCGCCTACTCTCTCTCGCACTCTCCTCCTTTACGCAGGTGTTCGGTCGCCTTCGCTCCTCTCCGCCCCCCGCGCTGCAGCCGCAGCGCAGCCTCTCCTTCCATGTGATCCAGCCGCGCCGCAGCCAAATACAGCCTGTAACCCACCCTATCCTCTCCCTCTCCCATTTCTAGGTCGGCCTCCGTCATTCTCGCTTCGCTCCCGTTCAGATGAATTGTAACGTCAACGTCGGCGCCACTCGAATGACCACATATAATGAAATCACAGTATATTATAGAGGCAACAGCAAAACATACGCGGCCCCGCATACAGACCTCACAAGGGAACAGGCTACGATCTGGAGGAAAATTCACACAGAGTCTTTTCCCAGCCCCCATCGGCTGTCTAAAGTTTACCCGGAAGCAATTCAACCACACTGCTGACATTGCGGCTGCCTGGGCCCGTATTCTCAAACGATCGCAAACGGCGATAGTATCGCGTTTGGTGACGTAGAATCTGATGCGTTCAATAACTCAATAAGGTTGAGAGCTGGGCTAGTTGGTGACTGATCATTATACCTATATGGTTAGGTAGCGCACTTTCGACGGGGACAAAAGAAACAGAAAGGACACGACACAGGTAGCGCACTTTCGACGGGGACAAAAGAAACAGAAAGGACACGACACTCGAGTGTCGTGTCCTTTCTGTTTCTTTTGTCCCCGTCGAAAGTGCGCTACCTAACCATATAGGTATAACGTTCAATAACTGAAGAAACACTTGCCTGTGACGTCATTGTTGCACTGGCCGTCGGTGTTAGGAATGTCTCACAACACAGGAGTGAGTGTACCGTACGAGCGCAGAGCGATCCGAGTGCGGCGTTTTAGAGCGTATGCTGGCTTCAACGCAGTGGCCAGGCTTGGCTGTGGCTACTTGAAATATAGACCTTTTCACAGACGGCTCCCTGGGCGCCGCCATAGTCCTCTTTGGGCTGCGCTAAATAGGCGTGACCCCCCAAAAATGCACTACCGAGGCTGTGACCTCGGCCTTTGTACTCCCGCGCGCAGCCCAACATGGCGGCGTTTTTTCTCTCCTGTGAAAAGGTGTATAGGACGTGTTGAAAGTGCTTTCAACGTTTTTTTTTTTTTTTGCGCGATTGTTTAATGCACAGTATAATATTTAAAGAATGCAACTTTGCGTGAAATGTATTTTCGTTGAGCTTCCTCCCTCGAGGCGTGGGAATCACTCCTGTCATCAAATGACCAACGTATTCAGACAGAAGTTATTAACTGGGCCGAAAAAGCCGTGGCGAGCTACTTGCCACCACCATCCGAACCGCCGGCAAGCTAAATTCAACGACCTCGCTGTGCTGTCAATTGTGAGGACTCGGAGACGTAGATAAGGCGATTATACGACAAGCAAGACTTTAATAGGCATCATGGCACGGCATCACTACAGTACTGGGGGGCTATTTTCTACGCGTTCTGTCACAGAACGGAGGCGGGACCGAACTGAAGAACGAGAGGGAGCAAGCAGTCAATAGCTCTATACACGCGCTAGCCGCACACCCGCTCCGCACGTGGCGGTACACCTGCCGCCCGCAACGGAGGGCGAAAAAGCGGAACGACGCCAAATTGTCGCACACGCGGTACCCGCATGAGCTAAAGCCCCTATACTTCGTAAAAGTACCGCCATCTGCTCTCCCCTCCGCCGCCTCCTCTCCTGCGCGCTCTCGCGCGCGACGGCGGCGCCCCCTCGAACGCGCCACGCGGACGCGCGAAGCTTTCAGGCCGGTTGCGCGCTGGCGCTGCCACTTCAGCCACAGCTTTTCTAGTCCAGCCGTGGTCGCGTGCCATGTCTCGCATACGGCTGTGTGCAATGACTATTATTTCTGCGTTCATTTTCTCAGTTGGTGTAGGTGTGCGCACCATCTAATTCCCTTACAGCGCGCCAGGAGAGCTGCTGCAAGCAATGTACAATTTGTAGCAAATTGCATGTCGTTTACGGTTCTTTTCGGAGCGCAGCGTTTCCCCGTGTATTTATTGCATCGGCAAGAAATATTTACATGGCAGCTGTGATGTCAAGCCACGCCATTTGGGAAGGAATAGTTCCCGTGCGTATAAACTATCTCTATCATATATAACTGCAGCAATGCCTGCAATTCCCATGAAGGTGCTCGATCAAAATTTCATGACATTTCACATATGTTACTTCTCCTCGGCCTGCCCGCCGCGGTGATGTAGCGGTTTCGGCGCTCGCCTGCTGACCCGAAGGTCGCGTGTTCGGTCCCGGCCGCGGCGGTCGCAATTCGATAGAGGTGAAATGCTAGAGGCCCGCGTACTGTGCGAAATTTTAAATTTATTGCTTTGATCTACTGCGCGTCAAACAGGCATCTGCTGCAACTACCGCAGCGTGTTGAAACTTATGCGCTAAATCTGTGACGCGATAATTCATGATGACACGCCGGCCGATGAGCCGCGGTCCGCTGAACTAAAGCCCCGCTCATATTCCGAATTTGCAAAAAGTTCTGACTGTCACACAGAAGTGGTTCGCCAAATTAGACAATATGATGGAGGAGCTGCACGCAAATGCACTGCTTTCGATAAATCCTGCGCGCTAGGTTCTTTTTTTTTTTTTTGCTATCGCACTTTCATTCCGACGCTCGCCCCGTCTTCGCCCTTCCATCCGCACATCACAGTGAAAGGTTAGTAGAATTTGTGGAACACAACGTAGTGTTCTAGTGCACGACATTCGTTCTTTCAGAGTTATTAATATGTGGGGTTTTACGTGCCAAAACCGTGATATGATCAGGAGGCACGCCGTAGTGGAGGCCTCCGAAAATTTCGACCATCTGGTGTTCAAGACAGTCACTTGCTCAAGAAAGTGACTGCCTTGGTGCATGACAAATAACACGAAATTTCGCGTGACATTGAGTAAGTAATACACCACATATCTCACACGGCAAAAAGACGCCTGTCAAGAGTAAAAGCGCACGAGCACTTACCTCACAAAGCCGCGCCGATCTCGGCTCGAAGTTTGCTCGGCCGATTCTGTGGAGCCAGATTTTCCGGCGACCTTCATTTTCTTTTCCGCACGGAATGCAAAAAAACTTTTTCCCATGGGTGTCACGGTTATGGCAGCCAAACGCACAGCAACCCGGCATCGCGACAATACGAGCGAGACGCACACGTACGCTTCAAACTTCGTGCACTTCACATGGGGCGAACACACAGCAAATGGCACGTCGGAGCGTTCAACATGGCGCCGAGAGGCGCGCGCTACCACGTGACCGCAGTCGCCCTATCAGAGGCGTGGTGAGGAGGAAGCGGCGTAGATCAAGAGAAAGCTGTACCTTTCCGTAGGTATAGGGCTCTGGGGCGCATTCTGGTTGGACGACGTGACGACTGTTGAGGCTGGCAACCGTTCCGCGAAGTTACAGTTTGCGAGATCGGCAACCATTAGCAACAGCAGACGACGCTGTCATTTTATTGAACATGTGGGTTTAAGTCGCTGCGTTTATGGCGAAAACGAGGCATTTGCATACTCACGTCGTGTTTTTCGGCCGCATGTGGTGCGTCGCCGCTGTCATCTGTGTTCGAGGGATTCTACGCGCACAAATTTTTGTTGTTGTTATCATTGTTGTTACCGCATACAACTCGTATCGCTCGGTTGCGTTCGGCGCGACGGCGATATTTTATTTATGCTGTTGACAGCCTGCAGGGATGTGGGCGCAAACGCGTACAAACACATTTTATAACAATGAAGAAAAGGCCTACAGCGGCAGCAGCATTGCAAGCTCTGATGCAGCGATGTTATCTACAAACAGCCAAAGAAGTTACGGCCTTGCAAGTTCAATTGTTGTAGATATATAGGTTGTATGGTAGTACATAGATTGACTGATCAGTGCTGTTTATGATTGAGCGCGGGTGTGTATGATAGCGCGCGGTTTGCTGACGTACTTTTTTAATTTGCTGTTTACCAATTCCTGTTTGATCTTTAAAATGTCAGTGAGCTCGATACATGAAAATTTAAGGTATTAGAAGTTTCAGCAAACAAGAAAAGGTTTGTTGGCTGTTGTAATGCGATTCATTACAACATGCATTCAAAGCTATGTGAGTAGTCGATAGTGCCTTATGAGAGACGCTAGGTTATGAGATATTTTCAAAATCATGCAAATATGAAGCATATATAATGTTTGTTTAGACTGCTCACAAGGCACCGGCTGAAAACACAAAATTTCTGCTTTTCTTGTTGCTGTTAAAAATGCCACCACAAACAGCTGATGTATATAGTCATCTGGCGGTTTCACTTTTTCTTTGGTACAACCCATTCATTGCTGCATTCCTCTTGCTAACCTCATCTTCTTGTCACTCTGACGATATATGGATCATGACATACCCCGACTGTCTAAGCCTCAATGAAGAGAATATATGGTAGCACTGAGGGCACATAGTCAGGATTTTATTTGGGAGGGAAGGGTCAACAAACATGCTGGACCTCTCCACCCACTTGGATGTCTTATGGATAATGCATGACAAATTGTAGCTGTTTCAGCTCCCCCCCCCCCTGAGCTCTTGGCAGGAGAAAATCTTATGTTTGGCTGTGTTCACAACACAGTATGGTTGGCGTGTTTGGAGAAAATGCCCTTTTTGGACCCAAATCCATGAAACTTGTTCATTAAAGAATATTTGTGCTGCAGCTAAGGTAGCAGTTCTTTTTCAATATTATTCTATATCTCGGTCTCTTCTGGGAAGCCTTCAGAGGTACCCTTAAATCAATGCATTTCTCTGTGTCGAACTAATAATCTGCTAGCTGGCATGGACTAGTGCCAAATGCAGTAAAATATGGGCTTCATCTAAATATAAGGCCTCCATGATCTGTTGTGATGTGCACAATGCCTCCTTCTAAAGCACATTTCTAGCTGGCAATGTATTTGGCGCATAATCGTTTCAGTAAATTCAAATCATTTATCACTCTTCAAATTTATGAATTCTAGAGGTTTCTGCAAAAGAACCCTGCTGCAAATGTGATTGAGCTGAAATCTGTAGGGTTTTGGAAGCATCAAAACGTGTTCATTCTTCACTGGTCAGAACGAACACTTCTGTTCACTTTAACTCCAGCTACATAAATGAGAACAACCACAACATAGTGTAATACTCTGGGCAAGACCATGTTATTGGCCCAAGGCATGGCATTGGCTTTAACTAGGCGGCACTCATGACAATTTGTGATGTCTTCTTCTTTGGCTGCCAAGTTAATCAGCAATCTATATTAGAGTATGTTTTTTTCAAAATCTGCCATGTTATCCTGATTTAGGAGTGGTGTGAAACTGCCTGCGGAATTTCGGCACTTTGTTTTCCAGTACCTATGTTGTATGTTTTTCCATTGCTTATGTGGATGTAATGTGTGCCTTCACACTTTACGTTCACACCCTCATGATGCAGAATAACAACATTCAAGTGAATACCGAAATGCATGTGGGTTGCAGCAGCGTTGTACGCCTTGCCCTATTAAGCACAAGCTGTGTGCATATAGCTTCTTCCCAATGACAACTGCCTGAACTTGTTATGACATGTGGAGTTGAGATGGGGCATTGGCATGCTAATGTTTTTATCATACATGAGGTACAAAATCAAATATCAGCCATACTTTACTAGCCCATTGAGCCAATTCTTTCCTTCAGCTGTGACAGTTGTAATGTGAAAAATGTAATGTAAATGCAGTGGGTACGTCAATAATGGTTTTCCATATGGCTCCTGTAATATTCAAGCATCATCAGCAAATTGCACACCCTTTTTGAGTCGGTGTGATTAGCCATTTCGTCTTTCTGGTACAGTCTCCTATCATAAAGCAGAACAGAAGTGGCCCAACAGTCCTGCTAGCACCCCACAAAAATGATTATTTGATAATCACATTACTTTCTTGATAAGTGAAATACTCTATCCCTTGGTGTTATTTTACTATCAAATACGACTTCGGCAAAACCACCTTATTTCTTCTTGCTATAGTGGTAATGTACAGTACAACATATAATTCATGCATGTATTGAGGACCGATGTTTACAAGTGCACAGAGGGCAATAATGACTACAAAACAAGGCCCAGGTGGCTGACCATCTGCCACTACATTTCATTTAAGAAATATATCGTACAGCAATAAAGCGGTCAAAAGGTCAACAGAGGCTAGAAAAACATGGAAAATGCATACAATGACGTACACAGCTGGCCAGTTATTGCATTTTATTTCAAATAAAACCAATATAATCAACTGTATAAACTTTCCAATGGGTTCAATCTTGTCATGCATGAAAGGGTTTGCCTTCTAGTATAGCTGCTTAAATGGATGATGAAATGAAAGCTCATTAGGTGCAACAGACTAGCTGGGATGGAACATTTAGCCACACGTGCTGTCATACTAATTGCAACATATTTTGCCCTTAGAACTCACTCTGACTCAGACTCACCAAAATTTTTCTGCACCGGACTCACTCGGACTCAGACTCACTTAATTTTTCTCAACCGAACTCATTCGGACTCAGACTCACAAAAACTTTACTGACCCGGAATCACTCAGACTCATGTCTCGATACGAGTCTGAGTGAGTCGACTCATGAGTTTGCCGACCTATGGTGTCTGCACAACTTTTTCATCCTCTAATGAAAGACGATAATGCTTGCATTGTAGAAGGTTGTTTATTAGCAACATGCACAGGACATAGCATAGGGTAAGCAAGGAAACATTCAGGCCGTTCTTGGGTTTCAATACAGGCCCACACCTTCCTGGGTACACCTTTAAAAAAATTAACAGTACGTTTCGTGCACACGTGATACTGTGATCATGTTCAACCGCCAGCTAGTCACAAGTAGAATGAGAATAGCCCTATCAGCACTATAAAAAACAATTTAAGACGTCTGTTGTAAAGGCAGAGCAGCCGAGCCAGTGTGCTGAACATGAATTGATTATGCATTCACACGTGCTATACAAATCCACACATCATCAGTAATACTTTGTTCCGTCTCATAATTTTTACCCTCGTACATGTACAGCCAAAGAGTAGGTTTGAATCACCTCCGAAATTATTCAGTTTGGATGGGTGTGATCACGCACACATACACTCACAGACGTACATACATAGTGATTATACTGCCCTACCACCCCCTCATTTCCTGAAAATAACATACCAGCTACGTCCCTGGCACAAGGTTTTCATTAACGTAGCCTGACAAATCAGCCATTGTAACTTATTGCACTGAAAGCAACCTTGAGTGGGTCTTAATTCTTCGTTCAGGATGGCAATGTGGACATCATACACGTGCTGTAATGTATGAGTACGTATGAGTCAACATGTAAGCTGCTTTCTTCACAACTTATTAGCCTGTGCATTGTTTACAGCAGCACCAGGGTGTCGCACCAAACCCCAACCAAAACCTGTACCCAAACTGTAATCTTGAGCGAGACTGAACCCAAATCAGTCTTCTCAGAACATGCCTGAACTCAAATGAAAAAAACATCTGTTATCAGTTTAGAGCAATGTGTTTTATCAGTTTAGAGCAATGTGTTTAAATATAGGACATCAAAACCGAACCAGTACCAGAACTGAACACATAACCGAAATTATGTTCTTGCAAGAGTGTCTGCACCCACATCGTAATTTGCAATACCAGTTATTGGTTCGCATCAAAGTGGTTCAATGTAGGTGTAAGCAACAGCATATATTTTTGTTGTCCAGTGGTTTAACTTGAAGCGGCAGGCAAATCAATTGCAGTGTGTTCGTACACCGAGTGAGCAGAATGAAGAAAGAACCGAGCCTTTTCTAGTGACAGAAGGCGCCTTGGTCGCGTGACAATATAGACTGCCGGCTGACAATTCCTCGGACACGCAGTGAGCGCTCCACTGCTATAGCAGAACGATGCTACATGGTGCACAAATAAAGACATGCCCACCATCGGAAAGTGTTGACCGACAGGTCGGTCGAAATAGAGCATGGAGCGAACACTGCAGCACTCATACTTCGGTCTCTCAAGGTGTCCAGGACTGAGTGACTTGAATGCGTCATTTAATTGACAGTACATCAAAACATAGTGATTGAGCCAGCCCTAAAGAAACTAAAGTCTTGCAGGGAGCAACAACTTGTGGTACTGTGGGGTAGCAAGCCTGCTCTGCAACTGTTATGAAGGGGTTGTTCTTGGAGAAGTGGACACAAGGATCTCTGCACATTTTGAAAGAACTTCATAGTATGGGACGTACTGAAGTAGGACTCAATTAAATGTTTCAATGGATTTCGTTGCATGGGGGTATAGCGCGCAATAAAGTGGCTGACAGGCTTGCTTGGAATGCCTTAGAACTTAAGGCAACAAAGAAAGCTTCCGAAAATCCCCGTCTTCTAAGAGACTGTCATGAAGTGTTTCTAGTTTTTATGGCTGACACATCACCAGCCATGTATGATAAAAGGGCTAAGCAGGGCAAAGGCCTTCCTGCTACAACACATCAGTGGGGTCAGCGTGTGCACCAGCATGGCTGCACGAGATCAGACTTGCCACTACGCCATTGTGTCCAATTTACAAGATCTATGGGGATATGAAACATTATTTGTTGAAATGCAATAAACTTAGATTGAAATGTTTGCTTGATGCAACATAGTGCTTAGGCTTGCCACATGACTGAGTGAATGTAACTTCTCTAGCTGCTACTGCTGTAGGCAAAGCTGCAGTCTCGGTGTAACACATGAGACGGTCTCTGCCAATTATTCATCTGTTCTCAGAATTGTTCAAGAAAGTGGGTCGTATAAATTCACATCGAAGTGGTAAAATGGGCAAGCCAAGCAAAGTAGAGGCTGAAGTGTACCGCCAGAGCATTGAGGAGAGCCTTCCACCGATGGCAGGCAGTCTAAGCATCAGTATACTTGTACACCAATGTTTAATTTCCACAGCAATAGTATCGTCCATGAAGGGAGTTGTAGGTTCTGAGAATGGCAGTGTTAGTGCTTTCTGGGGTAGTTAGAGAAGGCAGCACATATTTACATGCACACGTAGTACAGAGGAGGCTGTCTCAAATATAAAAACAAGAAGCTTAATGAGGGAGAGCTGTTGAGGAGCGATAAGCTAGTGCACAAGTCGGAAAGGCCCTATGTTCACAAACCCAAGAATCCTTGCGACAACATGCCTGCAAGGTTATTTCGCGACAACACACAGGCCAATGAAACTTCAGAGCGTCTTTATGGAATTCGGCTAGGAGTATTCGGCAACAGCACGAAGGACACCCTCCTAGCAGATGACGTCCTCGTATTGTCAGCTTGCATGCAGCAAAATGCGACGTCTTTATGCTGGCCAGCAGAGGTGAAGCACGTGATAACCGCACGAAGTCGAACATGGTGTGTTCGAAAATGTCAAGAAAAGGACTACAATGTCATCAATGTAGCATAACCAAGTATTTGCACTTGTAGCCATGAAGGATTTCACTAATCATCCGTTCAAAAATATAACCGGGGTGTTGCACAACGCAAACAGTGTGACGCCAAACTTATGCACTCCAATCAGGAGTGACGACAGCAATCTGCGGACAACCAGTGTCGACCATCAAAACTTCCCAATAACCATAACAGAAATCTGAAGATGATAAACACAGGTGATGCAGGTAAGTCTGTTGTCCGGGTTCCACTACGTGTCTTCACAGCAAAAAAAAAGGACCTGAAGGCCTTGCGAAGGGACATGTGCAGTGGTCATGGTGGCTGGCAAGGCATGGGTCGGCATCGCAGCTCAGTCACGATACAGGCTCTTGAGGGGCCCAAGTAGCAACGGAGTGCATGTAAGTAGCCCAGCGATAAGTGGCTGTTCATGCTTCATCTCATTAAATCCTGATTGAAAAGCTGCTATTCTAAAAATGGCAAAAAAAGCATTCCAAGGGAAGACCTTAAAACTGACAAGTCAATATCAAAAAAGTGTCCAGCAGGTATTTCCTTCAAAGCGATTATGTTGAAGGCTACCATATAATACAACTGTTGTGGTGCCATGCTGACAGTCTTCGAAGATTATGCTTCTTGCCTGGCGCCTATCTCAACAGAAGCCTCGCAAGGCAGCAACAGCTAGGAACCCACCATTGCGTTCCCAACCTAATAAACGAAAAGCCAAAGGAGGGGAGTCATTGCATGACATTTCAAGCACACAAGACTACACTAATGAGTGCACTAGAAGTGTTTCCACACATGCCACAAGCAGTCAGTGAGTCGGCAATGAGTGAGTTGTTGTTTCATTGTTAGCAAGACTGCATGCTCAAATTTCCTGCTACCTCTCACACTGCACAACATTGTTCAGCAAGTAGCAATGAAAAAAATGTGACCACCTTCAGTGAGGACAATAATTATGGCTTGATGCAGAATATCGTTGGGGGTTCCCACAAAGAAGAAAAGAAGGCAGCTCTCCTTTTGCATTAGATTCTAAGCCATCAAATGAGCGCCGAGGCTACCCTGAAGATATAATAGACTGCATCATTTGGCACTTAGCATTGCCCATGCTGCTGATTGTCATCAGTTTTGAGCAGCAAGCAAAGCAACACCACTAGAAGCTGATGAGGCTGCAATAAAACTCGAGCGGTCATAAGACCAAAAGGCAAACACGTTTATTGAATTAAAAGACAGACGGAACAACAGTGCATCCTGAATCTAGTATTATGTGCTGATATTCAAGATGTAAAAACAGCACAACAGAAAGGACTGATGAAAATAACAGACACAAACAGCGCTCTTTTTTACATTCATTATGTCCTACCAACAAACCCAAGTTCCCACTCTACTCATCTTTAAGTTGCGACGACCACACAGACAATATTTTGCTCGTATTATTTTACACATGTAGAAAAAGATGGAGTAATAAACACGTGCAGGCAAGCACTGCAAAAGAAGGAGAAGTAGTTGGAGCAATGAAAGGCAGTCGGTCCGGTTCCTTCGTGGATCGTTAGTTTTCTTTACATTCTGGTGCCGAAAATCCCCGTGCGGACACATTTCTCTGATCGCACGACTCGAAGGGACCTTCTACATGTCTGTGTCGCGCTTCGAGCGCCAAGGACTGAACACGGATCGTTTGTGATCGGCGTGGACCCCAGAGCTCGACATCTGATAGGTTGGATTGCCTCAAGACCAAGCGCTCAGCTCGACGAGCACAGAATATGAAGCTTCTACAGGAAGCACTGACGGATCCTGCTGTGGACGAGGCCAAGCTGACAGGTATTTATGACCATCTATCGGGTACCAACAGCGAGCTCTCGAAGCTTAATGATGCACTCGAAGAGCACCTCGCCGACGATGAGCTCGAAGCAGACTATCTATCTAACTGTGTCAGAGTACGACGACCAAGCCATCAGCATGCTTTCAGAGGTTCGCTGCAATATCACTGTTTTTGGGATGCGCGGAGAGTACAGCGGCGGCTGCTCCCCAGAATGCAAAACCGACAGCTCCTGATGCTCTGGCCAGAATTGGCCCAAAGCTGGTGAACCTTGACTTGCCAACATTTAGAGGCGATATTCACAAGTGGTCAGCTTTCTGGGAGCAGTTTGAGCAGACTGTTCATATTAATAACGCCTTATCGCCGACAAAGTTTTTCTACCTACAACATTACCTTGCGGGTGAAGCGGCAGCAGCGATTCCTGAGTTCCCCACTTCCAAAGCCTGTAACACATACGCCGTGGATCTACTCAAACAACAGTTCAGAGATTGGAGAAGAATAGTACAACACCAGCGCTTCGCAATCTCTCTCATGTAAAATCAGGAAGCGACGTCCGAGGCCTCAGGCAACTTTATGATGCTATGCAGCTGAACATTCGATGTCTGACTGCACTAAATATACCAACGGTAACTTTCTCCAGAGCAATATTGATTGACATTCTACGAGAGTCTTTGCCATACGAGGTCCTTCTGTCATATACACATGCAAAGTGAAGCCAGGCTTTAGGACAACATGGGTCTGACACGAATGCCTCAGATCCGCCACTGGCAGCTTCAACGTCAGAATTGGAGTTACAAGAGCTGCTCATATTCATACGCATCGAAATGGAAAGCTGGGAGCAGTGTAAGCCATTCTCACAATGACCTGGTGATGACGACATCCTCAGTCATCAGAGAGCTCGAGGCAGCAGCACCGCTTCTGTACTGCACAGTGCATCATACACAGACTCTTCTGTTCAAGTTGTAACAGAAGGCATGCATCAGGTATCTGCGACCCTCACTGCAGGAAGAACATGACAGCGAACACTTTTTGACCAGTGGACGCTTCTGGTAGCACAGTCGGAATGGTCTCATCACATATGATTACGCTGTCCAACAGATTCTTCAAACGGTTGCGAGAGAAATTACAGCAAAGTGTACCTGCAGACCTCTTGCGCCTTTGTCATAAAAATGACAGACCACAATACGTCCGAGGGATACTCGATGGAGGCAGTCAGCAATCTTTCGTCACGGAAGATCTCGTGGTGAAACTGAATTTGTGGGTACTTGGAGAGACACGGGTTGCATTCAACACGTTTGGCAGCGCATCACCAACTTCTGCGGAAAAACGAAAAGTTGTTCAAGTTCCCCTGCGCAGCCAGTACTCTACCGACATCCACATCGTTCAGGCAATCGTCGTCCCAGTTATATGTCACGACATTCCTGCGCTGTAACGTGACACCGAAGTGAACCCCCTGTGGTGAGCACGGGTGTGCGACTGTGCATGGACCCAAGGGGGAAGGCAGAAGAGGGACGGCTGTGCAACTGGAGAGACGCCGTATTCTTGTCTCTCCAGCAGTTTTCTTTATTTTATCTAAATATATGTTCTTCTGTTAAAGTAACCGTTGTTCTTGCCAGTCTTTCCCCAACGTCTCCCGAATCATCGTTTTACATCTAACACAAGTCATCATTACGCAAGGTGCTGGGAAAGTGCAAACTAGAAAGTGAACAAACTGAGATTGTACTGTTGGCGGAAGATGCTTTTTTTAATTCAAGACCACTGACCTGCACGTATACAGACACTAAACGTTCATCACTGGCTTCTCCACAGCGAACCAACGACTACGAAGCTCGAAGTGCTCAGGCTACTCGACGTGACAGCAAGAAGCTGAGATACTGTCAGGAGCTGGTAGATCACCAGTGGATCCGGTGAAAGACGGAGCACCTATTACGGGCACTTCACCTATGCCCAGCATATCCTAGTAGCAGTCTGGTCAAGGCGATTTGGTGATCAAGGAACTTCGCACTTTGACAGGTGGTCCTTAGGGCGAATCACGTTTACCCTGGTCAAGATGGCATAATTCGAGCACGCCGAGTGAAAGCCCAAGAAAGCAAGTTTTTAAGAATACGTGCACACAAATTCTATAAGCTCGAGTTATGCAGCTCTACTGGGGGGCGGGATTATGTAGAAAAAGATGAAGTAATGAATGCGTGCAGGTGAGCCCTGCAAAAGAAGGCGAAGAAGTTGGAACAATGAACGGCTATTGGTCTGGTTCCTTCGTGGATCGATAGTTTTCTTTACAAGACATCAACTCAATGGGAAGGTTCTCCTTGCCTGGGTCAAAGAATTCATAGCAGCAGTGGAGTCGAGTGGATTTATAGTAGTGCATATAGTGACCAACAAGTACTTTGCAAACAAAACAGCATTTCAGCTGCAAAGTTGTTGATTGTCCACAACTGTGAGTCAGCCATGGGACGACAGAGTCAGTTTTTTTAGTTTTGACCCTTGACACATTCTAAGGTCCAGAAGGACAAACCAGCAGAACTTACTAGAAATTTTGATGCTGAAGCAGGTCTATCTGTCAAATCTGGAGAAGATGAATTTGCTTCTAGCCACACAAGTATTCTCACCACAAGTGATTGCAGCATCTGCAAGCTAGCTCCCATAGCAACTCAGCTGCATGCACCTTCGAGGAAGCAGGCTCTACAACTGGCTTTATTAAGAAAATAAAACTGTTAAACATTTACGGTAACTTGGAGCGGGTGTGACTGCTAGATACCTATTTCACAGCAGCAAGGTTGCTCAGGCTGGAAAATGAACTGTTTCATGAAGAACATCCAAGAGTGTTTGCTTATATCATGAGAGGATGGCTTCTTGGACGAAGCATTTCATGTTTTATTACGCACTATCATATTTATGGTGCAGATGACGCAGTACCTCCTAAGCAGGGGTGTCGATATGTCTTGACAAGAAAATTGAATAGCAATTCAAGTGAGCCCGTCTTCGGGGGACTGAGCTCCATGTGTGAAGGCAATGATGCACCTCATGCCAGTGGTGTAACAGCCCATGACCACACTGTCAAGAAAAGCAGACCTTTGATGCAGTTCCACACATCAGATGTCAAGAATGCCGAATAGCAAAGTGGATGTACTTAGGAGGTACTTGATGAACTGAATTGCTCAAAGGAACAGCAATGCAATGTCTCACCATCACGAACATACTATGACTTGCACTACATTAGCGATTATCTCGTGAAGCTCATCAGCAAGTATGGGTGTGTTGCCTGGCTGCTTTCAACTACCATAAAAAATAACGTTTTGTTTGAATTTGTGAAATACTAAGACAGGAGTGGCCTTCAGTACCTGAACCCTAGCATTCTGGCTTCGTGCACTCCTAAACAATATTGTAAGTTTTTCACGCCATAGTGTTGAGATGCACGTGATGCAGAAAATGCGATGTCGGTGTCAGCAGTGCTGTCCATTAGCGAAAAAATCTCAATGGATGCAAAGAATAAACATGAGGGATTGAACAGCTATCGAACCCAAGCGTTCTGTGTGGCAGTAAAGTATTTCACAACAGAGCCACGCCAATGCTTGAAACTGCTTTGGAAAAAGAGCCAACAAAATTGTCATCTTGGGTGAGGAGTAAGAATGACAGATGTGATAATGCGTGGTAGAAGCATAGAACTGTTGCAGGCATCACACTACGTCAACTGTGTAACCAGTGGGTAGTTTAGATGTGCCAGACCATTACAAAGCGCACAGCTATAATTTATCATCATCAACAACAGCCACAGCATCAAAAAATGCAGCTATGTAGGAGTTCATTTTGCTTTACAGACACGTAGTAAGTACTCCACAGCTGTAATTTCAGTTGGCACCCTAGGAGAGTTAAAACGGCTTATATTCCACAATGTGCACAGACGTTTTATCCTTCGCAGCATGGTTCAGGTCAGGGCCGTACCCAGGAATTTTTTTCGGGGGGGGTTTGCGTGTAGAACGGCTGCCATTTTTTAAGATTTATACTGGCTTATTTTTGTGAATAAATCAAGTACATCGCTTACTTGTAATAATTCGATGGTGCTTTTCAATTATTTGTACCCAAATAAAGAAATTGGTATGTCAACCTCAAATTCTGGTTAAAGCAAGAAATAAGTTTGGACAATAGCACCACCAAAGCCGGGGACACCGCGACCAACGGCTCCTGATGAAGTAACACAATGTAACCACGGTACAAAAACGGTATGTATGTGTCACAAGCTGCCACTCTAGCGTCGCCAGCGCGAAGTCGGCGACGGGAATGGCAGCAGGTTAGGTCGTTCCGTACGTAAGCAGAGACAGTGAAGAGATCAGAGACGTGTGTGGGGAAAAACAAAACTCTAGTGATATTGCAGCACGAGGAATCTAGTACAACACTTAATACCAACTAACAAAATACATATAAAATCAATAAATCAGCTTACAAGAGAGAAGTATTACAAACTACACAAAACTAACCAACAATAAAACTACAGATGAGAAAGTCCGAAGGTATAAGCAGGTGAAGGGATACCTGTGATGACCGGCAGCTTCGAGTCCACGACGATCGGATGCAAGAAGTCAGAGAGAGTTCTGGCACAACTGCGATGTCGGCGGTGTTGCAGCGCTGGTGTTTCCGGTAGGCTAGTGCTTGAAGCCGATCTCGGGCAGGTTGAACTTACTCGAGATTCAAGTACCGATGCCTACGTTACAGACGTTAATTTCGCGTCACAACTAGACGAATGGCTAAGTTTAGGTGGCCAGCCGATACGGAGCCACAACCACTTAAGGGATACTTCTTGATCTCCTTCTACACCATGTTGGTCAGCAACTAGACTGCTTAGCAAGGCGAAATCCTGCGCTTAAATCGACCTCCGTGTCCCCTCATTCTCGTCCTGGGGGAAAAGAGACCTCTACATGGGTCCAATCATGCACGTTTCATTGTTAGAAACTCCACCCTAAAAATATATTGACCGCGTCCCTTTTTAATTAGGAGAGGGTCCTCAACTGAGCGAGAGTGACAACCTGTTGGGGTTCTCTCATACGGCTTGTCCACAAGCAGTTTTGCCCGTGGGAATGGTCAGTTTCCTTGGTTTCAGCCGGTGCGTCTTGCAGTCTACAGCTGGTTCGGGGTGCATCGCGGCCTTTGACGACCCTGCCGACGCCGCCGTAGGTACAAAGGATCAAACATCGGCGACTAACGTTTGAAGAAGAACACCCCATTCAGTACTTCCCTGCACTAAAGACCAGTCTTTTCATGAGCGAACGGTTCCACCGGTCAGCGGGGGAGTGCGGCGCCCGTTAATTTGCCGTTACGCCGGGTCGCAAAAATGGCAGTCCGTGACAGTATGTATGCAAGCAAACAAACAAGTCGCCCGACATTCCGATCTTCTTGTTACCGTTCGCACATTCTGCTTGCTGGATAGTTTCCTCGTAATTGCGAAAGAATAGAAGGGTTGAAGCTTGGGCTAGCTGGGTTTAGCTTTTAATCGACTCTTGAAACATAGAGGGAAGTTTAAACGAGGAAGTTTTTCCTTCTCGGCAACTTGCAAAATTCTGTGAGGACTTGTTCTGGGGTCACTTGAAGTTCTCGATGGATGCTGAGCAGTGCTAGTCCGGTCAATCTGTCGTTGTTCATATGATTTCGAAGGTAGCTCTTCAGCCTTCTCAGTGTGGAAAAAGTCCGTTCCGGGGTCGACGTCGACACGGGTAAAGTCGCCAGGATAGAAAGTAGGCTGTGGATGTTCGGAAAAAAGTCGCGGTTGCACATCTCTAAGGCCTGTAAAGCACAAGCTGGGCGATTCTTTTCTTCGATCTGGCAGCATTTGTTCACCCACAGTGTGAACTCTGCTTCGATGACATTAGCGGAAGGAATGTCGCCAAGGTAAAACTGCACTGCATCATCAATATCAGAAAGGCTAGCCGATGCGCAGAATTTCGGCAGCAGCATGTTAAGGCCAACCACGACCTTCTTATGGGCATCGAACCGGTCTCTTAATTGATTTTCGAAGTCAGCCAGCAAAGGCAAATACACATTCCTCCGGTAGTACTCTTCGGGAGTAGCAGAAGGTACGTTGCTTCTTTGCATCTGCCTTCCAGTGATGCGTGGTAGGGCCATCTCAACATTTGTGATCTTCAGCAAAGAGAGCGACTTCAGAAAAATCTTATTAAATTCCGTTTCCGCACTAGCCCTTTTTGTGGAAAGAACGTCTATAACATTCTTTACGTGATCGCACGCTTGAGCCAAGTCACAGTCAATTTTTTGAAGAAACTTGCAAAGTGGCAGTGTCAAAGAGAAGAGGTCGCTACAGATCTGAAGCGAAACGACAAACTCGGGCTTCGTAATGGCATTGAGCAGTTGAGAAGCTTTTGATGAAGTATCAGATGACGCGGCCTCTTCTTCCAAATATTCGAGGAATTGTACAATAGGCACGTACAGTTCAAGGAAACGCTGAAGTGCATCGTGACTCTCTACCCACCTTGTTTGGCAAAAGGAGAGAACTGATTTTCTTTTTTCTTGTGTTAAATCTTCTACTTTGTCTCGCAGTTGGTTCGTCCTCTGTGGCGAAGCTCTCACAAACGTACAGGTTGAGGATACAGTTCCCAAACAGTTGCGGATGCTGGGGAGTTTGCATGCGTGAAGCAGAGCAAGGTTCAACGAGTGGGCGCTACAATGCACGTACAACGCTTTGGGCGCTGTTTGACGAATGAAGGCTTGAACACCGTTAAGGTGGCCGCTCATTGATGCCGCGCCGTCGTATCCTTGCCCGCAAAGTAGGTTCAGGTCAAAGCCATGACCTCTAAGGCTGTTCAGGATTGTGCTCGCCAGCGCCTTGCCAGTGAGATCGTACACGGGAACGAAATCTACAAAATCTTCTTTAAGTATGGGCACTCCCGACGTGTCGTGTCCAACGTACCTTACACATAGGGAAATGTGGGCGGTGCGAGATATATCAGTGGCCTCGTCAGCTAGAACTGAAAAACACGAACCTGAGTTGACGTTTTCAACTATCTTTCTTTGTATGATTTTACCACAGAGGGTGATCAACTCATTTTGAATTTTTGGGCTCGTGTACAGCGCATTCGCCGGAGATGTTTCCATGTGAGCTCTCAAGGCGGCATCTCCACATTTTGCTCTCATCCTAAGCAGTGCGCGGAAATTTCCATCATTTTTCAATGGCAGCACTTCAGACATATTTATCGGACCAGAGTCGTCTGTGCCGCGAAGCGGTACTTCTTGCCTGCCACAGAAAAGGATTGTTTCTATTATTGGCAGCAAGTTCTTGCGGTTTTCTTCCGCCTGCTTTTTAAGACCGTGGTCAAGTTGTGTTAAGATGTCATGCTGTGAGCGGGACCGGACTGCTAAAAAGTTCTCCGATAGCGTTGTTGACATGGCGTGATAACTGCTGGATGCGTGGCTCTTAAAGGCGTCCATGGCTTTCTTGTAATTGGTGAACTCCTTAGTTACAAAACAGCCCAAGCGCTGGTGCTCCCCTTTTCCTGCACACTCGCTTGCGAAGACTACGCAATATTTGCATAATGCTCCTTGAAGCTTCTCTGAATAAACAAGCCATGGGTAACGATCTACCCAGTGAGGTTGGAACTTCAGATTCCTTTTCCCTGTGGCTGGATAATCATAGTTAGCCGGAGGGGTCCACGGATTGAGCAGCAGCTTCTCCGTCGTCTCTGGATCATTTACATTATTGCTTTTCGAGACAAACAGTCCCAAGTCCAAAATATTCGCACTCGTCGCACAGAGGGGAGGCGAACCAGAATGTGTAGGTGCCATGCCACTCACCTTCCTTGGGCATTGCCCAGTGGTAAAGGCGTCACTTTGCCCAGCGTTGACTGTAGAACAAAGGTCACTTGGAGTTGCACTGCGGCCACCATCATTTTCCGGCGGCGCATGGGTGTCCTGCTTGTGTTCGTTCTCAGGTGATTCACATAAACCGGTGCATTCTCCTGAGTCGCTACAGAAGTTCCGACGCGCTTGGCTTTCCACCAGTGCTGAGGAGGGCGAAGTTTTATCCTTCGAAGGAGGCGGTTCTTCTCCGTCCGCTTCATCGGTTCGAACTTTCTTGAAGTAAGACGCAAGACTCCTTTGCTTCGTTGTTGCAGAGTGTCTTTTCATTTTGCTGCCGCAATCCTGTGCACGCACACAGAAGTGGCCAGTGGCTCCAAAAAGACGTTTGCGACTGCTTCGACTGCCTGGCGTGAACGGC
Organism: Rhipicephalus sanguineus; assembly: GCF_013339695.2. Taxonomy (NCBI): domain Eukaryota; kingdom Metazoa; phylum Arthropoda; class Arachnida; order Ixodida; family Ixodidae; genus Rhipicephalus; species Rhipicephalus sanguineus. Next base: position 321,516,294 of record NC_051176.1, on the reverse strand, counting down.
GGGCGATGTTTTCTTCCTCTCTTATCCACTTTACAGTGGCTAGAATGTAGAAGTGTGATGAACGCGCCGGCTCCCGCGTGGCGCATGTGTTTTCTGAACGCCGCTACAGCTGGTGTGCATGCAGGACCATTATTGTACTCCCGCTGCAGCAAACTGGATTAACGCTACTTAAAGACCTTTTCACAGAAGACTCCATGGGCACTCCATACTCCCCTTAATATACGTGAACCCCCCAAGAATGCACTGCCGAGACATTTGCACTCCCGTGGTACAGTCCAGAAAGCAGGTGTTGCTCCGTTCCTGTGAAAAAGTCACCTTTTCACAGACGGCTCCCTGGGCGCCTGCATAATTCTCTCTGGGCTGCGCTAATTAAATAGCCGTGACCCCCCAAAAATGCACTTTGTAGGCTGTGACGTCAGCCTCTGTACTCCCGCGCGCAGCCCAGCTTGGCGGCGTTTTTTCTCTCCTGTGAAAGTTGACCGCTGGTGCCGGATTGTGTGCCGGCTGTATCCTCGCTTTGTGTGCTTTGTAGGGAGGCGCATATACCTTGTGTGTACAGAAGAGGTAGATTTCCTTGCGTGCGGTTAAGGTTGTTCGAAGTTGCTCGGATATGCCAGTCTTTCAGTAGATGTCATCTTCGATGATTCGTTTCGGTGGCGAAGACTACAGTTTGAGAAAAGTTTACCCTGCAGCCTGCGTCCTCGGAATGCGCCGCTGAGTTTTTCCGTTTAGGGGTTTCGTTCCCTGGCAAATTTGCGCACGTCGTGTTGGTGTTGCCGTTGCTGTCGAACTGTTTACTTTCACAGAAGGAGACGCGCTTTTCGTAGAAACCCAAAGCCGACACGTGCGGTCCGCACAGACGGATAACTTCTCCAGCGGCAATGCACAAGGAAAGCATCTGGAATCAATAAAGGAGCTGCTACGGGGTGAAAGACGAAAAAGAAAAGAGTCGAAGGAACGCGAGGGCGAAGTGCAAAGCTGTACAAATAGGGCAGGTGCGCGTGCGGGGGAGGGAGCGCTGAGGTGTTCTGGTAGGTTTGAAGAAAGGAAGAAGAGGGAAGCAATGCCAGGAAAGTTGCAGTGTAACTTTGGCAGCTGGGGGTCGCTGTGAAGGCGTGTAAATATTTTAGTATCACCCGAAAAGTTAAAGCATCAAAAAAATTTCGGGGGGGGTCAGAACCCCCTCAACCCCCCCCCCCCCTAGTTACGGGCCTGGTTCAGGTCACCAAAAAATGAAGCGTGGCAAGCCAATGCGAAGGCAGTGTGAATGGGGCCTGCTCGTGCAATCGTACTGCAGACTTAAAGTTCAAGCCTAAGCATTCTTCAAGTGTTTTGCAACAAGGCTGTATATAAATCAGCCACCTGCAGCTTTACGAACACTTGCATACTCAGCAGAAAATGATCATCAACTGACTTTACATTCAAATTTTGAATACAGCGACTGTGGCTTCCCAGACTGAATCCAAACGGCAGCTGACACACCAGGCACATCGGTTGACATGACTGCAATTCTGATATTCATAAGAAATATGAACTTACTCTAACTCCGCGAACAGTCACCTAGTCAACAGAAAACCCCTAGCAGGTATGTGCCACAGAAATCGGGCAAACCGCACTACTCACCACTGGTCCACTAAACATACTAAAAATAAACAAAAAAAAAGCAAATAAATACACTAACAAACAAATAACCGCGTACATAAATGACCTGCACACTGCACTCCTTGCTGACACGAATTGAGGCGGAATTGCTTTAAAGGAGCATATGCTGAATTTAAAAGAATTAATAAATGTATAAATGAACAAATGTAATAAATCAATCAGTACGCTACACAGCTTCGCTGGTCATCCACTTTCACAGAGTGGAATAGCCAGGAATAGCTCAGGATATTTTTTAGAAAGCTGCGCAACGTCTTCAGGCAAACATGCACATTGTGCTGGATTTAATCGTTATGCCTACTTGGAAGGTTCTCCTATTCTCATTTGCTCAGAACACCTCAACAACTGCCAAGGGCAGGTGATCGGCACGCAGGATTGTTGACAAGTTCCTTCGGCTACTTTTGGTCAACCACACAACATCTACACCGACAAGAGCGACGAATCATCGTCGTATTCATCCAATTCGATGGGAAAGTATTTCAGCCTATTGCGACACGGTGTCCACCTTTAGAACAGAGGCTTACTTTTTCAATTGCTGCGCACTACTGGCAACGAAGAGACTACGAACACTGACCTAATAGTAAATTAAGCATTATTCTTGTCTACGTCTGCTTAGAACATTTTGCTACACGCACTAGCTTTGGTGAACGCAGTGACGTGTTTAACGAGATGGTGGTGGGACATTCCAGCAGGACTTTCAAAATCTGTTTTTTTTTAATCTTTATTGAATGTAACTTGAGTGGTCATTGGACTCGGTCTACGAAGATATATAGCATGACCAATTGTGCAGTAATGCTATAATTATTTCTGTTGCAATAACTGCTCTCAAGTACATCATAATTTATTGTAACACTTTCACTTGCTTTAAATTTGGTCTACGGAACCTTGGCATTGAATTATGTAAATTTCACGGATTTATGGAACGTCGATCATAATGCTGGTCTCAGTGGGTTAGACTACAAGCACGATAATGGCTTGTATGCAACCTCCACTTCAGGGCACATGCACGCAACCACACAAATCGAAAACTTAGCACCGCGCTCCTAAATATTTCACGGTTTCTATTTCTTGAGCACACTTCACAGCGCTGGACAGAATTTCTCAGATGTGACACGGTACGCAGAAGTTTCACCACAGCGCATACCATCGAGCACAACACTTGCACGACATTGCGCATTACGAATGACGACAATGACGGAGCAATAAAACTTGCCGATCCTGATCGTATTATCGTTGCTGAAGCTTCGGCTCGACTACTATTTGCCGCGACGAACGGCACCAACACAACACACCCGACGCGAACACTTGTTCCCGGGATTGAACAGTTTTCACTTCGGCGCGCACTGAACGCATATCTTGCTTAGCACGGTGCATGATTACGTGATGGAAATCCTCTAAGTTTTATGCAATTACATTTGAAAGACGGACGGTACGAAGAAACACACGAAACGACGACACTCGCATCACCACAGCACACTTTCTACACTGCGGCCGTTTCTTCGTTCCGTTGACGGTCGCACGCACTGACGGGGCCAGGAAGTGCACACGGGCTGGCTACCTTCGATGAACATCTCCGCGGGAGTTGTATAGCGCTTATGATGATCACAACGATAAAATCAGCAGTTTTTTCCATCGCTGCAGCGATAGGCCTCGCGCCCGCTTCGAGCAAGCGCCATGTTTGCTGTGAAGGCGGCCGCCGGGCTAAAGCTCACTTTAGCCGGGCCGCCTTCGAGCAGCTAACGAGAGGCGAGCCTGGCAAGCCGGCAGGGCGGCTGCAAAAAGTTGGAACCGCTCTTCGTGACGTCACAGGGGCCCTCCGTTGCGGGCGGCAGGTGTCCCGCCAAGTGCGGAGCGGGTGTGCGGCTAGCCAACACCACCTAGTATTGGCCTCGAGGCCCACCACTGGAAACGCCGGCGCCACCGTCGGCGTGACGTGCTTGGCAGGATCACGTGGCCTCAGCGGCCGCGTCGGCTGCTTGCGGAGAGCACTGCCGCGTGCTTTGAAAACGAGTTTCAAGTCCCGCACGCGCTGCGGTCTGTTCAAATACGGAAGTTTTCTCTTTTTCTACTCAATTGAAACCATTGTAATAGTGTGGCTGCCTCCGAAGGCGACGAACATGGGGCTCTACCACTCGGTGCCGCAGTGCCGCGCTTACGCAACGGAGCACAGTGTCAGCTTGCACCGGTAACCGCGGGACAAGAAACTGCGTGAAGCGTGGGTTGTAAAGCTAAGAACCGGCAAGTAGCCATCGGCTACGAGTCTTGTGTGCAACAAGTACTTCCGCGACGAAGACTTTCGTTACTGCGTCGTGCATGCGATGTTCGGTGAGTAGCAGACAGCGCTCACTGAGACGATGGCTCGCGCGCGCTTCCCGCCGGCAGATGATGCTTATCTGCCACAGGATGGTAAAAGCGCTGCCTTTTACCACGTGCGATGCCATCTCAGAACCCTCCCGTGCGTCCTCTTGATCGTCAGCCCCGTGCTCAGCGTCCACAAAATCGGCTGCAGATGCGCAAGTCATTGTTTAGATACGTTGAACTAAAAAACGCATAGGGTCCCTTATGCATTCGTTAAAGATGACTAGAAGGCGAAAGCCATCTTCTTCTTGTCAGTCGATGTACTGATTCTCCCGCGGCCCCCTCCAAAAGCGTTCTGCACCTAACGCAGTTTTGCACGGCCTCCGTGACCAATCATGGAGGCAATGCAAAGCGACCATGACGTGTGAATACGTCATCATGCGACGTCACGTTATGTGACGTCATAATGACGCTACATATTTTGGCGATCTGTGACATCATGATGACGTCATATGGTGACATCACGGGACGATTATTTTTTGCATCACTCGTGTTGACGCCGCCGACGCGGGACGCCGACGGGCAATCTTCCCGTTTGATGAGGCATGCATTGCTTCATAAGCAACATAAATTTTGCATTGCTTCATAAGCTACATAAATTTTGCATTGCCTCCGTGATCTGCCCACCGATGATCGGCCCACCGGCCAACCCCATGTATTTTCTTTGTGCCTCATTTATTTACGTGGGAAAGATGCCACCATGTTGGCGTTAGACACGACACTGCTGCCAAAATTGCTGGGGTACTCGCCAAATAATTACTATCCTGTTTCGCGGCTGCTGGTTGCTGCAATAACTTCTATTTTATTCACCGCTATTTCAAGTTCATGTGGGTTCTAGTTCACAGCCGACGTTTGCAGAACAAGTCCGGCAAACGTTACTGTATTTTCTTTCTTTTCCTAGGCGTCGCATGCTACTACATGCATGCTCGGTCTCGTAGACTGCTTCTCTTTCCACCAGCAATATCGAAGTGGTGAAGCTTTGGTCTATGAATTTGTTGATGACAGAGAGCGGCAAGTTCACTGGAATGCAAAGGGAACGATAATTAAGGAGCATTAGAAAAAGATGTCGCATTTGCTCACGTTTTGTGTGAGCACCAAACGAAACGAATGCACTGAATAAAGAAACAGAAGCAGCGGCATTTGCCCGCTTAGAAGACCGATCAATACGCAGTGCGAGACAACTTGTCAAATGACATTGAAACGTACCCGAATTTAGACCGAAAAAGAAAAAAAAAAAAAGCACTGAATCGTCGGGACGGCAGGTCACGAAGTTGCCATGCGCACCGAAGCCGCAGTTGTAACGAAATTGTTTTTGAACTGCTCTGATAGCGTCCGCGCAACATTAGTTGTTTGTGTACTCACAAATTCTCATATTTCGTGGCCTAAAGTTCACAGCGTGGTGCCAAAACGCGCTCGTAGCAAAAGCGAAACCATCAGTACGAACATACACGCAGACGCTCATACATGCAGAGGCACCGTCAGTCGTCGCGAAACCGTGCGATCGCTGGCTTGAGGCTTGTTATGCTCCGTTTGGTTACACAGCCAGTCTACTCTAACGAGATATTTCAAGTAGTTTGCACTCAGCCAGCGACTGCCTTTTACGCAAGAAGCCGGTTTAGGAGTCTCCAACGCGGTGACCGCGTGAAGCGGGTGCTCGGTTTTATGCAGAGACAGCGACTGTAGACTGTCTTGTACTTTCAGTTCATCGAAGATGATTATTTTGACAGGAAAGAACACAGTTCCTTTCGAAAGTACTTGCAGAAATGCCCTGGAGGGCTTCCGCGAGGTGTTTTTGTAGAGCGCCGACAGCAAAACCTATGCGGAGCGCGCCGGCTGTATCCTACCTAGCACGCAATCGAGGCGCGTCCGATAGAGGGCGACTCCGTAACTCCTCGAGGCCAATAGGCTTCCCAAGCAACGCTTAGCGGCGCTACTGCTCTTAGAGTGCCTAGATGTCCTCCTCGCCCGCCCCTCCGTAGAGAGTGGAGACATCTATTGACTGAGTTCCTGTCGCCAAAACCAGTTTTCGTAGTGCTGTCCGCCATTTTCACGCCGAGCGTGCGTTTGCGTGTCGAGGCGTGGCGGTAGTCGGCAGGAATTTGATGCGGGTGTAACTACGGCGTTCTTTGTTGCGCTTTCACGCGAAATGCCTGGCTCCTTTGTGCAGTGGCGTAGCGGGGGGGGGGGGGAGGCACACCGAGCCCATGCCCCCCCCCCCCCGAAATTTTTTTCCCATGTGATACAGAGCACAATAAGACACTCCATCCCACTTATCTGCCCAGACCCAATGTCGGATCAAAAAGGTGCCCCCCCCCCCGAAAAAATTTCTGCCTACGTCACTGGCTGTGTGCCACTGTGCTTAAACCACTCGAGCAATGGTTGGCTACTGTTCAACTTTCCGAGGGACCCATAAAGGAGAACTATCTGGTAGCTTACAAACACCTCGTCCATGTGTATTGAGAGTATTACGCAATTCCCTCAAAACATTTGTTTATGCTGCAATATTTTTGTAGCACGAGGGTGGTGACTGAAAGATTTTCCCTTATACATCGCTTTCGGGAGAATGTTTCTTGGTGAGAAACAACGCGGTACGAAGTAATGCACAAGTTACGCTAACTCTTAGCTGTGAGTGTAAAGCATTCAGAAAACAAATCCAATTGTAAAGTTCTGCGCGTGTCTGTACCAGTTTTAGAAATAGAGTTGGGAATTCTAATTCGTACTCGGCGCACGCAAACTGCACGTGACGTGGAAGACTACCGAAGCTGTTTCTTTTCGTACGCCAAGAAGCTGGGACGGCATGCTGCGCGTTGTCTTCTCTAGTATAGTAATGTGTTACCCAGGGGCGTAGCCAGAAACTTCTTTCGGGGGGGGGGGGGGGGGGGGGGGGTTCAACCATGCTTTATATATGTTCGTGAGTGCGTTTGTATGTGTGCGTGCATATATATACGCAATCAAGACGTGGGGGGGTGTTGAAGCCCCCCCCCCCTGGCTACAGCCCTGGTGTTACCGGTTGGACCGAGAGCGTATTTTCGATGAAAATCACCCTCTGAGGTTGTGACTGCATACCTAAACAAGGTTCCGCGGCCGTAGTTGGCAGGATGCTGCCAGCAACACGCTGTGGATGAGCTGCTAATTTCAAACTACTCGAGGCTGAGGCTGCGCGTGCACCTGCGTCAAGTCGCGGCGAAGGGAGCTAATAGGCATGCAAGCAAGGCATTTGCAGGAGTGAGCCGGCAGTTAACTTTGAAATCGTGTGTTGGTGTATTAGGCACGTTTCTCCTTGTGATGTATATTTTTTTTCGCTTGTCAAGTAGAGCCGCAGAGGGATATTGCTATTTTACGTGTTGAAATTTATTACATTGTTATTTTGCTAGCTTATTATCTTTTGCCTCAGGAGTTCTGCCAAATACGTGTGACAATAAATGATAATAGATAACAAAAATATGCAATTGAGTCAAAATATGCTCACAGCAATCACGTATTCATTGGTCATTTATTAATTGGCTACATTTACTGTCGACATTTCCTCAAGTAACTTTGTCATCTTTGCTGCATAATGACTGTTTTGAACCAGCACAGCTTCGACGAGTTAATCTTCCTGAAGAGCGGAAATGCCAAGTAATATGGTGATTCGAACCTCAATTACCCATTGCTCTACAATAAAGCCTAAGCAACGCGTTATTTTACACCCGCAGAGCAAGATCAACCGGTGTCAAACGACGCCGTTTTAGTTTTAAAGTAAATCGCGTGAAGTGGCGAATTTCATAGTGCTGTTTAGACTGTAAACTATCAAAAATAATATTTAATAAACCATGATAACACATTAATGCATTTCCGCAGTATTATAGTCTACGCGAAGCCTCCGTACCGCCTGCAAACAGCTCACACGCGCGCCGTCGATATAGACCGTTTTCACGGAGAGGAGGAGCGTAGCCTCGAACCGGTGTATTTTCACCGCTTTCTCTTTCTCCACCTCGGCCGACCGCTGCCGCTGGTGTGTGCGGATTCCCGAGTTTTGCACTGCGTGGGGTGTGAGAGGTCAGCGTGTTTCCATTTTTCGACGCGCTGAAACAATTGTGCTGCCGCAAATCGAAATGTCGGACGAGAACAGGTCGACAAGCTACCACTGCGCTGTGTTTGGCTGCGGCAACAGCTACGGAAGCCTGAAAGACTGGCAGCCAAGGCATGCGAAGTGCACTATGTTTTAAATGACTTCGCTTCTCCAGGTCGCACGCCTTCTCCGACAAATAGTATATTATTATATGGGGTGTCTGCACTTATGGCCATTTCTCCAAGTCACCACACCAGCTTGTGATTGTGCTTGGGTGCTGGTACACTTTATCATCTGCATCAAAGAGAACCAATGTCAAGGCTGACGATTAATACACAAAATGTTTGGCCAAGAGTTGTTCTCATGAACCTCTCTGATTTCTATGCTACAGCACATGATTTACAATGGCTGCGGCTAGAAAATGTTTCATCTTAGTGCGTGCAATTTCGAGATTATTGAATGGGCACTTTTCAGTCTACATGACAGAAAGGCCTGCATGACATGTGTTCTTTGGCGTAGGTACGCGTTTCTAACGTTTCGTCGAGAGCACATTCTTTCTCGACTTGTCAATTTTGTGACGATAACTGGGGTAGCGTTATGACAACCGCACTTTTTTTTTCGCGCGGCAGTCTGGGTGTCGTGTATAATCGGCCCACGTTCGTTAAAGCCAGGTCGTTACCTGGACACGTGCGCTTGTCGTAATGCTTCTGAAATACTCGCCAGAAAACAAATTGACATTAATGTTACCAAAAACGAGCGCCCTTTCGGCGTATCGCTAGTGGCGGCGGCTCACGCCGAAGCGAACTCACGCCATGCCACGCTTCCAGATGTGCAACAGGCTTATTTTTATTTTATCATCGGCGTTGTTTCTACGCCGAACTTTGAGCTCACCCGTCGTACTTCTGTTCCTTATCCTGTGCAACGATCAGAGGCCACAAGCTACGACGGCGACACGAATAAACACAGGCATCGGTGTTTGTGCTCCTGTCGTTCCGTGAACATTGTATTGCAACGTGCCAAGCGGAACCAAAATGGTCTGTTAGGGATTAGAGTTACGTTGAACTTGAATAATCACGGCACGGAAACCCGGGAGCCATCTTAAACACTAATCCGCGCACCTAGCGCGCAGCCAGACAATGACCTACGTGTTCGCTCGTCTCCATTTACGTTTCTCCGATTATACTTCGACAGTTGTCCTAAGTGTTAACGCTCTTTTATAGTGATTATTCCAAGAACCTCACCCGGCCAGCTATACCAAAACATACAAAGCAATTACCAATTTACACATGCTGCTTAAGAACTGCATTGGCATTATTCTCATCGTCGGCGCTGCTGCGGGAACGTCTCGTGGGCCGCCGCTGCTTGCTGTTTCAGCCATTTTGAAGCTGCAAGCTTAGCGATTATTTATCAGCGCCTTTACACTCGAAAAGCGTTGCCCTGTTTTGCCCGTGTACCGCGAAGAACAGCAATACCTTGTGAACCAAGCGCATACGCTGCATACACCGCCGCGGAACCCCACACACCGGAAGGGCGGCGAAACGTCGCAGACGATAGACGGCGCTGCGGCGGTGGAGTGCTTTAAAAATGGCAGCCTCCTTGTGAAATTTGTGTATAGATCGGAGCCGGCGTGAAAATGGCGGACGCCGTACCACGCGGTTGTCTCCACTCCCTACGGAGCGGTAAGCGAGGAGGACATCGAGGCACTCTAGCTGCTCTTGACAGGCAGCGCCATCTCTGGCAGAAAAAGAGAAACTGGGGTGTAAGCACACGGCCACCTGGATCGAGGCGCCGCTTGCCCCGATCCAGGTGGCCGTGGTAAGCAGCGAGCGTTTTCCGTTCTCTCCACCGCGTTGCCGCTCGCTTCCGTGCACGTGCAGAGCTCTCGCGGTGCACTTGCGGCGTCTCACAATGTACCGCGTGCAGTGCGGCTTCTAAAGGATCCTCAAGCTTGACTGGCACTTCCGAAAAGCGAACTTGATAAAAGGAGAAAGACTCGTCAATCAACTTAACGGTGAAGAGCAGACGATCGACGACAACGACGCCCGACTCAAAGCGAAATGCATTTCCCAAGTCGCGATTACACCGTGTAGGACGTATACCTCGAGGTAAGTCCCATTCTGCCATGTTAAAGATGAATAATGGTCCACATGCACTCCGAAATGACGCCGTACACGCTATCGATGTTCTGCGGTGTTTTTTTTTTTTATCTGGGGTTTAACGTCCCAAAACCACGATATGATTATGAGAGACGCCGTAGTGGAGGGCTCCGGAAATTTCGACCACCTGGGGTTCTTTAACGTGCACCTAAATCTAAGTACACGGGCCTCAGACATTTTCGCCTCCATCGAAAATGCAGCCGCCGCGGCCGGGATTTGATCCCGCGACCTTCGGGTCAGCAGTCGAGCGCCATAACCACTAGACCACCCTGGCGGGGCGATGTTCTGCGGTGTGAACTACGAATCATATGATTGTTGTTTTGATATGACATGCTTAACAGTAGCAGCCGTGTACTTTCGTGAACAAACGTTTGTGGCGTGCAAAAAAAGGAAATTACACGACCATGGCCCTGTTTCCTGAGAAGGTTAGAGTCAAGTCCTCCGTGCCGCTGGAGAATCACCCGCCGATTAAGACGCGAGGCAGCTAGCTGAGCTTTAACCACTGTGAAGCAAGATGAACTGCTCGCCTCGTTTTTTCGGCTCTCGTGTCATGCTTGCAGTCTCTTTTTATGATATCGACTTGACAGGCGTACAAAACCTGCTGCGCGAACGCGGCTACAAAATCGCACAAAGTCAGAAGGTGACAGAAGGTTACTTCAAGGTTGCAATTGCAAAGCATGTATTAAGTGCCAGTTGTCGTCTTAAATATATATCACACTAATAAAGTGACAAAAACAAAGCAAACCTGCAGAACGATGTCAAAGCTTGCTGAAAATGCACGGACGTCCGTTCCGGCGTGATAAAGCAGCCTTCCCGACGCGTGAATTGCAGGCGCCGAACTTCTGACAATGTGCCGAGTTCAGTTGAATTCAACCAACCGCGCAACGCTAACGGTATAGCGCGAGTGTGAACGTTCAACAACGACGGGTAGGTCTCACGAACACGGGGAATCAAAACACAAAGTTGTTTCACCTACAACCGTAACTGGACTTTCACAACGCGAGAAGACAGCGTGTAATCAGTACTGTAGTCGCTGCGTGCATGCGCCGCGTTACTTACCGATTCAGGTAGTCGAAACGAACAAAAGCGATGAACACAGACAACCAAAATAGAAGGCGAGACAGCGCTGTCAGCTATCCACGCTTGCCGCCTGTATTTCTCGTGCGACACGAAACAATACAGTTTCACACATAAATCGCGTGCCTTGGTGTTGTCTGCACTGTTGTGGCAGCCCACGACACAGGAATACTTCCGACCTCACGTCCACTTCCGTGGGGTCGCTTCTGCCATCGCGGAAATGCGCAGCTTCGCACAGCAAGCCTCTCGGTTCAGCGTGCCGAGCTGACGCCCCCCCCCCCCCCCCCTGTTCCCCGCACCTACAGAAGAACGCGTACGCACGTGCGCTACCGCTACCGTGAAAGGGGCTGAGTCGGCCGCGCCTAAGCTCCAGAGCTTTCCGACAGAGCCGCAGCGCGGTCAGCGCGGCGCTGTCGTCGCGCCGCAAACTTGAGCTTGGGTTCCCTATAGTCCCTAAAGAATTTGGGAATGTTTCCAGCGCACGAAAAAATATGATATTGTTATAGCTGACCAATAATATTGTCTGACATTGTTTTTCAAAGCTTTAAACTGAGGAACGCGATTACTTAAACAATTTCTGTGTTAGCATCTTCACATGGCGCTAGGTGGTGCCACAGTTTCGAGAGACGGTCGATTGCGGCGCTGGCTACCACGCTGTTCCAACCAATGCTTCTAGTATTTGTCCACTTGGAGTAATATTTGAACAGCGTCAGCACTCGAACCGTTATTCAGACGAAAGTGCCGCCAGAACTCCTCTTCAGTCACCGTCTCAACGCATCTTCTACCTCGGGGCTTCGTTTCTGCGTGACTGCAGCAGCCACGCAGGCGACGCAAAATGGCGTGAACGAGAACGGAGACGCCATTTTCGCAAACTGTCACAAAAGGGAGATGACTGAATACCAGTCAGCGCGTGAAGCCGCTCTTACTCTCCTCAGCCCACGCGCACACGTTTAGATCCAATCCAAGTAGTCCGCAGACCGTTTTGTATCCATTTTTGTCGATAGAACGGGAAGAGGAGGTCGACGGAACGAGGTGTCCGGCCATTCTGTTGCTATCACGTGACCGTTCTATGGCTTTTACAGGCTATTCTCACGTCTTGGACCGTTAAACAATGCATATGGAATTTGAATTTGAATCGAGCCTCGACCAATCCCGTGCAGCTCATAGAGCGCCTCTTTTTTTGAAGTGCTCAATGGCTTTCGATATCACACCTCACCCCGTTTTTTTTTTTTTTTAAAGTCTCGCAGCCACCAAAACATCCATGTCTTCCCAGAATCCTGGAAGAATATGGTCCTTCTTTTGAGACGCTTCATCTTTGTCTGAAGCTTGGCCTGTTTGCATGCCTTGATGTTGTGCCGACGTTTCTGCTGGCGCTCCATCTCACGTTGCTTGACATGCTGAGTGCGTGAATCCCACTTCTTGCGCCTCTGCTACCGCCGCTTCTCGCGCCTCTTCAGCGATGCCTCCAGAAGAACAGGGTCATCTCTCACCTTGATCCCTTCTGCCCTGTCCAGAGCCCGGTGCCAGTTTCGCTTCTCCTGAGCCTCTTTTACACGTCGTCCCGGGTCATATTCCTCAAGGTCTTCATCTTTTCTACATTCACCTCCAGTTGACGGACAACCTTCTTCTCTGCAAGCTTGGGTCGTGCATCTGTCCCAAGTGACGAGTCAGCCAGTTCGAACTTACTGTAGATGACGTGACTGTCGCGATTGAAGGCAGCTGCAGGCTGGGGTGCCTTTCCCGCTTTTTTGTTGCTCGCAGCGGCTGGGCTGTCTTGACTTGGCTTGTGTCGCTTGTTCTCGGTTGGCTTAGCAGTTGGCTTGACGGCTTGTTTGTCGGCCTTGTGCTCACTTCCTGCTGCTCTCTTACCTCGGAGCGCCTCAATCTTGTGGCTGAGCTGCTGTCGGAGATCATACAGAGAACTGGCGCAATCAAGTGCAGCTGAGTCCAGGCTTGCCTTGGCATCCGGTCGTTTCTTGGCTTTCAGTTTATTGGCCTGGAGCAGCTGGCTGGCTGTCCGGAAAAGTCCCGGGTCCAGCCGCGTCTTCTTGACGCCCGAGACGTTTGCATGAAGCTCTTGACATTGGTGCTCAATAAAATTGCGGTCCTCTGTGTTGTATCTGTAAGGTTGACGGGCGAATGGTGATGCATCCGGCACAAGCTCAATGGAATACTCAGTCCCTTTGCAAAGGCCCAAGGCATTGTCATCAGTGGCAAGGAGGTCAACATGCTGACACAAGACGTGTTGAACTGCAGTAACTTCTTCGCGTAGGTGTGGACCTATGTGAGCACCACGTAGCTGTGGCAACGGCATTTCCAACGTAGCATCGTTCGTACAAAGTGGGGCTGCCTTCGGTTCATGTGGCTTCACTTCAGACAGCTCTTCATTCTGTTCGAAGGAAAACCATGTGGGCTGAGTGTTGTCCGGCAACGGCGAAAACTGCAACCAGCCTGTACAAGACGCTGCTTGTGTGAAAGGAGACGTAGGGCTACTGGACAACACGACATCAATAGACATTCTTGGCAGCACCTTCTCGAGGCATCGCATCACAACACCCGTGCTGGGATGTTGAATTTCTGTTGGATGAGGTGGCCGTACAAGGAGCTTAGCATGAGCTGCCTCAAACCAGTCCTCTACCAGAATCAAAGGCAAGGGGTTGCTAGCCAGAACGAGAACCTCAAATACTGCAGAAATGGTCCCCACAGAAATACGAGTGCATAATGTACCATCTGGCATGACGGTACCACCACCGACAACAGATATGGGGGGTTTGGTCCATGGTAACAGCTTGGCAGATCCAACAACATTCAGCGAAAGTATGGTGTGCTGGAACCGCTGTCTGGAAAGGCGTCAACAGTGCCTATAAGTGGAATGTCGGCTGGAAGTACAGCACACTGCACAAGTGATTCCTCGAGCGGTTCTGAAGTCTGAAAACACGCCATGGAAGGAAGGCTCGTTTCCTGGCTATACTCGGCGACAGCTTTCCTTGACAGCACTGTGGAAGCTACAGAGTCGAACCGCCTGCATGCGCGCGCGCCAGGAAGTAGTACCTATTTTATTTTCTGATTCTAATAGTTAGTTGGCCCGAATAAATAAAACGTTCTTCATTATAAAGATAGAACAAGTATGGGAAGCTGTTCATGGAAAAAGTTATGGTGCGCCTTAATTTTTTTTCCTTTTTTATTTCTTGGACGGCACCACGTTTTCCGCACGTCTGCTGCGCCTGCTGCTTGCTCTCGCAGTAAACATGGCGTCTCCGGTGCCGGCGGTACCGTGTGCGGCCGCGAACTCTCCTTTTAGTTCTCCGAGGAGGCTATACTCTAAGTGTGACAAGAAGTGGGTCTCCAAGCAAACGAATCAGGTTATCTGCAACGTCTACGCTGGAGTAAGGCGCCGTCAGCCCGAGCTGTCGACTAATTCTGTGTGCTGGACTGCTGCCGAACTCACCGGAGTGAGTATGCGAACGGTAACACGAATCAATCAAGGCTGAAGCTCTGCGGGCCCCACTTTCCTCTCCAAAGCGTAATAAACTGGATTTCTCGGTATCGGGCGAAGCTGGGAAGCGCATGACCGCCAAGACGAGGCTGCTGCGCTACGACACGTTTGCGATGGCAGCAATGCGGCGCAAAGTGCACAGCTATTTCATGTGCAGTGAACTGCCTACGGCCGAGAAGCTACGCAACGACGTGATCAGCGACACTCACATGGACATGCCGACGATCAGCACTCGCACGATGCAACGAATGCAGAACGACTTGGGGTTCCTCTTCCGAAAGAGAAAAAGGAATTCCGCATTGCTCGAACGAGACGACATCGTTGCTTGGCGTCGAAAGTACCTCCGTACAATCCGAGAAATGCGGAGGCAGCAGCGGTAAGTTGTTGCGTTCTTTTAATTTCTGCAAACTTTCGTTGCGCGTGCTTGTTGGTAAAAGTGTAGATGCGAATGGCCAGCATGCGTGTGTACCTAATGGTGAGTGAAAACGAGACGTATGCTTCGCATCAGTGATCGCCAAACGTGTGCTGTTGACGCGAGTGATCGAAAGCCTTTCACAAGCCTAACTTAAGTCGCAGCGAAATTCCTCAGTAAAATAAGGTAGCTGTTCATGCTTGTGCTTGTACGGTGGATAATAGTATCAGCCGAGGATGCGATGATCTGTGCCGAAGATGTAACTGATCGTTTCGCTATTGTAGAATTTCCCGTCGCATTGTTTGGGAAGATTTACTGCCTTTCCGCGTAGGAGCAAGGAATCTGAATGGCTTGAAGGAAAGAATAGCTAATTTTATTCAGCGAATATGCTGTGCACATAATCGGGGATGTGGTTGCATTAGCTTTTATGAGAAGCTTGAAACATGTTTTGTAAACATTCGCTTCAGTTTTTCTCAGGGGAAGTTTTGCCAGCTCATCTTTGTTATATGTATTCACATGGGTTTTGTCAGTGGTTCTTCGCGCTGTAACAGAGGCATAACTTTGAATCAAGGCCACTGGTGTATTAATGGGCTGTTGCCAGTTCAAGTACGCTCTTAACTATACGACTGACTTCTTTTACAGGACCATATACTACCTTGATGAGACCTGCGTAAACGCTGGCCACACTGAGACCGTATGGACAGACACCAAAGTGATGTCCCGGCAAGACGCATTTCGTCAAGGCCTCACAACAGGTCTCCGTGCACCGAGCGGTGAAGGAGGACGCCTAATTGTTTTGCATGCTGGAAGTGCGCAAGGCTTTGTTGATGGAGCCGCCCTAGTTTTTCGTGCCTAGAAGGGCGCTGGTGATTACCACGCAGAAATGGATGGTGCGCGTTTTCAAAAATGTTTTGTTGAACAGTTGCTACCGAACATCAAGCACGCAGTGTGATTGTGATGGATAATGCGTCATATCACAGTGCTTAAGTTGAAAAGGTGCCTAGTTCATCATCAAGAAAAGCCGACATCCAGTGCTGGTTGAAATCGAAAAGTATCCCTTTTTCGGATGGCTATCTGAAGAGCGAACTGCTGCAGCTTGTTAAGCAGAATAAGCACATGTTCCTTGCTTGCCAGATTTACACACTTGCCAGCGCTGCCAGCCATGAGGTTGTGCGCTTGCCTCCTTACCACTGTGAGCTCAATCCAATAGAGCTCGTGTGGAGCCAGGTCAAAGGCCATGTTGCTTCAAAGAACACTGACTTCAAGATCGATTCAGTCGAGCTGTTGCTGGAAGGAATCGCGGGTGTGACCCCGCAGAACTGGTTCCGAGACTGCAATCACGTGATAAGGCTTGAGGATGAGACATGGGAGCGGGATGACATTATAGACAGCCAAACAGGAAGTCTCATAATTTCTTTGGGCACAGATTCGAGTACTTCTGATGAGTCGAGCAGCTCTGACATGAGCGGAATTGATGAACTGCCATGAGCATCTCCATGTGTGCTTTTTCAAAGCTTCAACCAAAGATTGCACGCGTGCCTAACCAGAAACTGTGATATTGCTTTTGAGGCCCATCAGTCACTGCTATTTAGTTACTTTTTAATGCTTATTGACTTCATTTTAATTTAATCTGCTGATCTCTCTATGTTTCGTTGCACTTCGTGTACGTTCTGGTGACATTGCCGTGGTGTGATAATAATTGTTGGGATACTGTGTGCCAAAACAACGATGTGGTTATGCGACATGCCGTGCTAGAGGGTTGCACAAGTTTTCACCACCCGGTGTTGTTTAACATGCACCGAAACATAAGTGCACGGGCGTCTGGCATTTCTGATCCATCGAAATGCGACATGCTCAAACCTGTGCTTTTTGTCTCAGCGGCCGTGTACTGTGCACTGTACTGTCCAGCGGCTCTGATGTGATGATGTATCACAGCCATGGACTTTTACATTATACGCTGCATCAGCGAAAACCACATTTCTTAGTTGAGGATTGAAGTGTTCAAAATTGTGTTCATTTTTCTGTGTGATCTCATGCCAGTAGTGTTTGATGCCTTGTTTCATTGCTGTCTCAATGGGACCTGAAAGTGTCATACTGCTTCTTGTCATTGTTTTGTTTTTCATTTACTCATTTCCTAATGTATTCTACCATCTCATATTTCGTTATCAATGTGTTCCTGCTCTTACCTATTTTGATTTGTTTATTATAAATTGTTCTTATGGCAAGCGATGCCAGCAACGAGGTATGGTTATCACGTTCTGTGCCAGAAGTGCAAAAATGTTGTGTTGACATAGAGTTCCAGCAACGAGTTATGGTTATCATGTTCTGGTCACAAATGCAAAATGTTATGTCGGCATTGAGTGCCAGCAAGAAGTTACGGCTGTCACGTTCTGTGCCACATGTGCAAAAATGTTACGTTGACATAGAGTTCCAGCAACGAGTTATGGTTATCATATTCTGGTCACAAGTGCCAAATGTTATGTCGACATGGAGTGCAAGCAAAAGGTTATGGCTATCACGTTCTGTGCCGCAAGTGCAAAATGTTATGTTAATATTAATTCATGGTATGATTATGATATGATTACGATATGATTATGAGAGACGTCGCAGTGCAGGGCTCCGGAAATTTTGACCACCTGGGGTTCTTTAACGTGCCCCTAAATCTAAATACACGGGTCTCGAGAATTTTCCCGTATGGCTGTGATGCAATAAAAGATATGAACTGTTTTTATGCACACTATATTTTTTTTCTATCAATAACAATTCGTATTATAGACAATACCTGTTACATACTGCATGCACAGGGATGGAAAAAAACGACGGCCATCACACTACATGAAGGTGCTTGACGAGCGAAGCTCGATAAAAAAATCTGTATCAGTCTCTATTCAATTAAGCGTAAGCTCTCTTAAAATCTTCCAATTCAGTGGTATCATGGTACTTGCGTATTTTTGCTGCGGTGTGTGCTTGCAGACGTTCGTCATCTTGCATAGTTTGCATAGCTATTATATTTTTACGGGGTCATGACGTTGACGAAGGCAGCAGTCGGGCGGTAAACGGAAAGTCAGATTACAGCAATGCACACAGGCGCTGATAGCGGCGAGTACAGCATCGGCCGTGGAAAAGCTGCTCATCGTTGGGACGCGCCGTCTTTTATACATCACGCATCGAACGTTCCAGCCTTATCACTGGTGGCCGCGCAAGCTCTGAAATAAGCTTGACTGTTCGCGTCTTGTGCGCAATCTTAACAACGATCTACAACAATTGTGAGGCTTCACGAACACTGAGACGCAGTCTGCGCCGATCATTGCTGACAGTCTTTGTGGACGTAAACCGAATAAAGCAAAACTGAAACAAGACAGGCCCGTGGCAGGATCGTGCAGCAGCCGGCCTTCCATTTCGCCTGTACCAGGGCTCGATACTGTAAACGTTAACATTCGATCACGTGTGGCGCGTACCCGTATACACTGGGCTGCCACACTTTTTGTTGACTGAACACGGAACCTAAACTTCACTGTTATAAAGGCTGAATAATGCTGGGAAAACGTTCTGAACAGCGGAAAATTTTATATGTACCAGTATATATACAGCACAGTAACTAGCTGCATGTATGCACTCTCATCAAAGTTTAACTCTGACGTTCCCATTTTGCATGCACACATTTTGCTAAACACACTAGCGCTGCGAGCAAGCGAAAGCCGAAACTGGAACTGAAATCGGCTGCAAGCTACCCGACTACTTGCGTAGTAACACAAATATCCCCGCCTCCGTAGCCTTCGCTCCAATGTCAAGAAAAGCTGTCGCCGAGTATAGATAGCTGAGCATTGCATCTGGAACGAGGGCACTTCGATGCAAGATGGCTAGCTTGGCGACAATTATAGCATATGGCCTTGCTTAGGTCTTCCCCGGGGCGATAAGCAGGTGCGCCATTGCGGGAGCTGATTGCAGAATAACGACTGTCTTGCTGCTCCATTGATAACGAGAAAGTTTGACATGAGACTGATGACTCAGGCGGATCGATTTGTGAAGAAGCTGTGTCATTCACAATACCAACTTGCTGCGCAGGCATAGGAGGCGCTCGTGACGATGTTCTGGCAGCAACGGGACAGAGAAATGCTCCATAGTTCGGTCGAGCTGGGTGGCGATGTCAAGGAAAGCGCTCACAGCTGATGGACGTTGTGCAGCAATAGTAGTTGCCAAGAGGGCGTCGCGCACTCCCTGTAGGGCATATTCAATCCGCTGAGGGTCTATCAGTTGGACAGGACATCGTGAAATGACGCGCAGTTTCGCCAACGAGTAATCAACGAGGCTCTCACTGGGTGACTATACGCGTCTGGTGACTATGTGCTGCCACTGCAGGAGTCTGTCACCAAACTGGTTTTCGAACGCTACCTTGAAATTTTCCCACGTGTCGCAGTGGTTTCCTGCCACGCTCTTCCAATCTGCAGCAGGGCCGCGGAGCTTACCAAGCGCTACGGCGAGGAGAATAGACGGTGTCCACGAGGCCAGTCCTTGCGTGCGCTCGAGTTCTCCAAGCCTGCCGTCACCACTAAAGGTTGATAGCGATGCAGAAAGGTCGGGCAGCGTGGTAATTACTTGGACTGGAACAGGCGGCCGTTGTGAGAGGGTCACAAACTGCTGCAATAAGTCGCTCAACACTTGCGTACTTGAAGTGAGGACAGATTGCTCGGCTGACGGTTGTGGGCGATGTCGGCAAGCAACCGTTCAATCATCTCGTCGTTTGAGCCAGTCGTCTCGAGGTTACCACGCGAAAGTTCATGGCGAATGAAATCCGTGGTGAAACCATGGAGGTCGTCTACCGTGGCTTCGTTCCAATTTATAAGCGGCATTCTAGTCGATGTGCAGGCGGGCAAGTTCGAAGTAGGCTTAGGGCAGGCAGAGGCAGAGAGGCAGGCAACGGGTATCAAACAACAACTCACACGAAGCAGACGGGTGGCTCTGGGGTCCCCGGCATAGTTCGTCGTCGATTGCGCCAAATGTGAGGACTCGGAGACGTAGATAAGGCGATTATACGACAAGCAAGACTTTAATAGTCATCATGGCACGGCATCACTACAGTACTGGTGCACACGAGCGCCTAGAACAGCTACGAAACTGCGTCACGACTAGATCAACATACAGCACAAGGCTGTCAGATTACATGCAGCCTCACACAATAAAGTTCTCTCTCTTCACTCGGCGCTAACGGAAAGCAATGCACAAACACAACGTAATGATAACACAAACACTAAATACAAACCTCACACACTAACGGAAACTCCGAGTGAACGTAACGGAAACTTGGTGTGCGCCCTAGTGATGCAGAACTATCGATGGTACTATCGATACTATCGATAGCTGAGTCACTATCGAACTATCGATGGTAAAAAATACTATCGATAGTGCTATCAATAGTAGGTACTATCGATAGTATAAAATCAACAGCGCGAACTCATTGCAGCATAAACTTGGTTCCCCGCTCGCGTGGTACACAGTAGAGCCGGAGGAGCAGGGTGAAGGGCAAGAAAGTTGACATGCTTGTGTTCTTCACCAGAGTGCTTCGCTGACATATGATCATAAAGTCAAACTGTTCAGCTGTAGCGGAAAGGAAGCCGTTACATGTGGTGGAACTGCGCGGCTTCAAATTTATATTGCATTTTATGATTCCAAAATAACTAAGTTTGTTAATCGTAAGGTGGAACTGGTTGCTTTTGAATATGAATTTATTAATGGACATATTCCGCCATTTTCACTGCGGTTATAATTTATTTCTCTCGCCGAAAATTGCTCATAAATTAAGCGAAGCTGATAGCAGGCTATCGCAAATATTTTGGGAATATGGCCAGCCAGCAGCATCATAAGTATTCGCACCACTATCGATAGTTTGTCACGTGGCTGTGAGGGTGAAGAATGCTGCAGAAAGACTGGGAAATACGAAGCTCTTTATTTGGGCGAACTTGTGCCCGGAAAATCAAAACTCAGCACACAAGTGATACACGCTGCACACTGATAGCGGCGAGAACAGTCGCCGACCGTCGAATAATCTGAAGATCGGTAGAACCGCTTGGTCTTTTATACATAAATCATCGAACCTTCCAGCGTTATCGCTGGTGCTCGCGTAAGCTCTCGAATAAACTTGACTATTCACG
The DNA here is from genome assembly GCF_013339695.2 of Rhipicephalus sanguineus. Classification (NCBI taxonomy): domain Eukaryota; kingdom Metazoa; phylum Arthropoda; class Arachnida; order Ixodida; family Ixodidae; genus Rhipicephalus; species Rhipicephalus sanguineus. The sequence continues at coordinate 321,494,936 of NC_051176.1, read as the reverse complement.
TCCACCGCGTAATGTTAACAAAATTATCTGAAACAATCGCGAAGCTTCTCAAACATTGCGGTGCGGTCTGCCTCAAACGCTCGGAACAGTCTTTGTTGGTGAAACCAGAATACATCAAAACAAAGCAATAAACACGCGTGCCAATAATATCGCCAGTAATATTACTGACGATACTACCGACTGGACTATCGATAGCTTATATTGGGGGCGCACTAGTGATGCAGAACTATCGGTAAATTGACTATCGATAGTATCGATAGTTGTTTTGAAACTATCGATAGCTTGTCGATAGTAGCACTATCGATAGTTTCAAAACAACTATCGATACTATCGATAGTCAATTTACCGATAGTTCTGCATCACTAGTGCGCCCCCAATATTGCGTCGCATCCCGTCATATGGTTCCCTTGAGTGGGAGATGGTGTAATTTTTGTTCTTTTTGTCTGAGCCAGTCTCGCAGCAATCACGGACCGTTCTGGAGTGTAGACACACCTTGGAGAACTGTTACTTGATTTTCGAGAATCATCGATCCCCATTGTAAGGCTGCCGCCAGGAGAGGGCACGCAATTTTTAGGAGCTTGGTCCTTATGCTCGGGGCTTGTCCATCGCCGTAGTAGCCGCTAGTTCTCATTGCTCCCGCTAGCTTGGCTCAGAGCACGCTCGTGCGAAAGAAAAGTCTTCTTCCTCTTGTTCTTCGAGCGCCTTGATGATATTAACGCAGGCAAAACCACATATAGCATAGCCAACTGTAGCATGCGCACGCTCGCGCGAAAGAGAAAACTTCTTCCCTCTTGTTCTTCGCGCGCCTTGACGATACTAACGCAGGCAAAACCACATATAGCCTAGCCAACAGTAGCATGCGGCGCTCGCTCCACTCCAGCGCATGCTCTAGTTTGACAGGAGACCACTAGAGGGCCACAACTCTACGAGCGCCTTGATGATATTAACGCAGGCAAAACCACATATAGCATAGCCAACTGTAGCATGCGCACGCTCGCGCGAAAGAGAAAACTTCTTCCCTCTTGTTCTTCGCGCGCCTTGACGATACTAACGCAGGCAAAACCAACGTTACTAGAACAAACTCAGTTTCAAAGCTCCGTATCTCCGCCAGCGGAGGAGGGTGGTCCGAACGGCGGTCGCGAGAACTAGCGGCGCTGCAGTTCCGTCTTGCTCCACTATCGGCGCGTCGTCTGCTGCCACGGCATAACGCTGCGGTGCACCGCGCAGTTGCTCGCGGCAACTGCGCGGCAACTTTCTTATTGTATTAGTTAGGTGGATGCTTAGGTGGATATGCATAAGGTCGTCTGTATGCATTGGCCCGCGTGCGCTGTTCATTGATTGGCTAAGAATCGATGTTCGGTCTATATTGCCACGCCCACTTCTTGTTTTATTTTGATGTATTCGGGTTTGACCAGCAAGGACGGTTATCAGCGCCCGACGCTGTCCGCGAAGCAGTGTTCGAGAAGCTTCGCGATCGTAGATCGTTTTGGTAAGATTGCGCGCTGCACGCGAATGTTCCAGCTTTGTCGAGAGATAACGCCGCCACCAGCGATATCGCTGGAAAGTTCGATAGCGCCTGTATAAAATCCGACGCCCTTGACCGCTTGTCACTTGATCGACGGTCGACGCTCTGTTCGCCGCTTTCAGTGTATTGCTGTAGTTTGACTTTGAGTTTCTCGGCCACAAGTTCGGCCGAATAAAGAGTTTCAACTCGGACCTGCTGACTGCTGCCTTCGTCGACGTCACGACCCTGTGACAATATTTGAGCTGTCTACATTGCGCTTAACTTCCAGGCATAAGAGTTTCTAAGTGAATGAGGGTTTTCAGCGTAATTTTTATGACTACCACCACAATTTTAGCCGCTGCCGTCTTATCTAGACCAAGAACAACCCAACACGTTTGTAAAAGCCTTTATAGTGTACAAAGAAGCGTACTTACTCGAGATACAAAAACGTTCTAGAAAAACAGTACTCGTGTTTCTACAATTTATTGAAAAAATTGTTTTTGAAAAACATTGCCAATGCTCTGCAATGTTTACAAGACACGTTTTCGCGATGGTTAAAGGGATACTGGCCCAAAATCGGAAAATTTTACGAGAACTCCGTAAATGAAATCTCAGTGTGCGATTACATCGAATAGATGTCGTCTCTGAGCAATTTTTTCAGCGATAGTTGTATTTTCGGTGTCTCATCTTTCTACGTCGCATCCTTCTACGGTGCCTTACACAATTCGAACAGCTCGGCCGTGATGTGAGCACCGAGCAGTTATTCGCGCGTACTCTGTCACAGTCGTCAGTATTCAACTTCAGTTTTTCAACTTCACCGAGCAGATGTTCCATGCCCGCAGCACTTACACTGTACGACAGCCGTTTGCGTTTCGTGCTGTAGCCGTTCACTACGCAGTTAAACTGCTCGTCAACTACAATTATCTTTTGCACAAGTAAGTCTCCGTTCCCGAAGCAAAGTGTGGGATTGGGCTAGTTGGTATTACATTATTAAACTGCTCAGCGCAAAAGATTTGACACGGTACAGCTAGAAAAGACGAGAACCAGCGCTGGTCCTCGTCTTTTCTATGTGTACCGTGTCAAATTTTTGCGCTGAGCAGCCCGTTCCCGGGCCGGCGAGTGTAAAATATTCCGCACATCTTGTTGGATACCTCGTCGTAAAATCTCTCGAAAATCCACTGCTTTGAAGGCATGGCGACAGCTGACAACTGATCGAATGTCAGTGTGATGCAACTCTCAGTCTCGGTAGCGTATATAGGGAATCGCCTGCCTTTCGTTTTGTTGTTCTATTTCTGGCGTCTCCTCCAAACTGGGCACGGGGCTTTCGCGGGACGCCGTGCGTTTTGGGGAGGATTTGCGCCAAAACCCCGACCATTTTGGCTTTGAAATGTGGGGTGAAAGTGCTGGGAACAAGCGCGGCACGGCACCGGGCGCGAGTTCCCACTTTCCACGTGGGATCAAAACCTCTTGTCTCGCAACGACACGACGATAGTGCTTTACAATGTCGTCACTCTCAAAATGAACGTCACAGACCCTGCATTTCGCAGTAAGCTTTCTATCTTTGCGATGCGAAGCTTGAATGGCGTAGGGTCTTTTGGAGGTCCGAAGAAGTGTCATGAAGCGGAGTCGTCGTTGCGGTAGCAGCTCTTGCAGCCCGGCGCAAAGCAAGTCGGCATAACGCACTGTGAATCTGTTCGCCCTCGTTACGCTTCGTACATCACTTCGTACAAGACGCTAAGCCCGGTCAAGAACAGTCGCAAAAATGACGAGCTAACAAAGCGCAGACGACGCTGTAACCCACGTGCGCTCGTACATCGCCGGCGCCGATCACAACAAGCGCCAGCCGCGGGAGCTAGACTAAAGTCACTGGAACGGGAAAAGTACCGCGACCGTCGTGCGCGCCGCCATATTTGGTCCAGCGCCGCCGAAGCTGCGGCGGTGCGGAGTTGATTTCACGTGGAGTAACGCATGTTTTACGCATTGCGTGCGCTTTTGCAGCCCCGAATGAAGCATACCGTTGTTCTCTGACTGATTAGGAAAGAAATAGCGGCAATTTTCACTTGCCTACATGCGCACGCACGCGTACTAACGCGATAAAGAAATGCGAACTGCACGGCATTTACGCGCTCGGCTGTCTGCATTTATTAAATGCGAAGCATTTCTTAGCGAATTTCTGCGACTATGTACGTATCTATCTATCTATCTATCTATCTATCTATCTATCTATCTATCTATCTATCTATCTATCTATCTATCTATCTATCCGCCCCCGACTTTGTGCTGTCCTGGCCGCTTCGTTAATGGGAAGTACACCAAATTTGGTATGACATAACATGACTGTATGACAAATTTAAATTAGGGTGATAACATGAAAATAATGATATGTATGCCATGTACGGCATGACTTACATGCCACGCTCATGGTGCGCTCGCGACCGCTTCGATAGCTTGACACACAACAAAATTGGTATGGCGTGACAAAAGTGTATGACGAACATAAGTGACTGATTATAACGTGCAAATCATGACAGACATGCCATGTAAAACATGATTTACATGACATGGTTTCGGGGCGCTCGCGGTCGTTTAATGAAATGCATATATACCAAAATTTTTATGACGAGCTATTTCTGTATGACTAACGTTAATGATAGGTGGTAACATGAAAATCATGACTTCCATGTTATGTACCGCATGACTTACTTGCCACGCTCATGCTGCGATGGCGGGTGGTTCGCTAGCTTGAAATGCACCCAAATTGGTATAGCGTGAGGTGACTGTATGACGAACACCAATGACAAGTAGTAACGTGAAAATCATGACGGTATTTATGTTGGTCATACAGTCGCGTCACGCAATACCAATTTTGGTGCATATCAAACAAGCGAACCGGCCGCGAGAGCATCATGGGCATGGCATGTAAATCATGCCATACATGACATGCGTGCCATTATTTTCATATTACCACCTGTTATTAATGTCCGCATTACAGCCACGTCACGCAATACCGATTTTGGTGCATATCAAACAAGCGAATCGGCCGCGAGAGCATCATGAGCATGGCATGTAAATCATGCCTTACATGACATACGTACCAATATTTTCATGTTACTGCACGGTATTTATGTTCGCCATACAGTCACGTCACGCAATACCGATTTCGGGGCATATCAAGCAAGCGAACCGGCCGCGAGAGCATCAGCCATTATTTTCATGCTACCATCTGTTATTTGTGCTCGTCATACAGTCACGTCAGGTAGTACTAATCTGTAGCAGTCAGTTTTCATGGCGCGCTGATCATTATATCTGAGCCCAAAGGCGTCAATTTTACGCCAAACATAATAAAATGTTATTGTGCATGAACCTCCTGCGGCAACCACGCGAAACAAGCTGCGCTAGTGCTGGGTAGGCGCCAACATTCCCCGTAACATTCGCGAATTCTCAATGCAGCGCTTACCTCACAATGCGGGCATCAGTTTTGGGAACAAATTTTTCCCGCCTAATTCTGTGCAGCCACACAGCCCGTCGTTTGGCATCCTTTTTCCCGCTGGGAATGGCAAAGAGGGCCTTACCCGGGCGTTCTTCGATGCCTCGTTAGGCTTTCGATGAAGTCTCAAAACGATACGGGATGTCGTAATGTTCCTGTACGCTTTCCTGAGCCTATAAAAACAATCGCCCTCCAAAGCGCCGTGCGTCTGCGGCCGGGAGACACTAGCGAGGCGAGCGAGCTGGACCATTTGTGTGGCGAAGCCGCCGAAAGGGCGCGGCGGCGAAGAGAAAAGGAACGCGGTACTTTTCCCGTTACAGTGACTTTAAGCTAGACGTGACTGCAGCGCCACTAGTTCTCACGACCGCCACGCGGACCGCCTCTCCGGCGGAGCTTTTAAACTGAGTTTGTTCTAGTAACGTTGGGCAAAACCACATATAGCCTAGCCAACAGTAGCATGCGGCGCTCGCTCCACTCCAGCGCATGCTCTAGTTTGATAGGAGACCACTAGAGGGCCACAACTCTACGAGCGCCTTGATGATATTAACGCAGGCAAAACCACATATAGCATAGCCAACTGTAGCATGCGCACGCTCGCGCGAAAGAGAAAACTTCTTCCCTCTTGTTCTTCGCGCGCCTTGACGATACTAACGCAGGCAAAACCACATATAGCCTAGCCAACAGTAGCATGCGGCGCTCGCTCCACTCCAGCGCATGCTCTAGTTTGATAGGAGACCACTAGAGGGCCACAACTCTACGAGCGCCTTGATGATATTAACGCAGGCAAAACCACATATAGCATAGCCAACTGTAGCATGCGCACGCTCGCGCGAAAGAGAAAACTTCTTCCCTCTTGTTCTTCGCGCGCCTTGACGATACTAACGCAGGCAAAACCACATATAGCCTAGCCAACAGTAGCATGCGGCGCTCGCTCCACTCCAGCGCATGCTCTAGTTTGATAGGAGACCACTAGAGGGCCACAACTCTACGAGCGCCTTGATGATATTAACGCAGGCAAAACCACATATAGCATAGCCAACTGTAGCATGCGCACGCTCGCGCGAAAGAGAAAACTTCTTCCCTCTTGTTCTTCGCGCGCCTTGACGATACTAACGCAGGCAAAACCACATATAGCCTAGCCAACAGTAGCATGCGGCGCTCGCTCCACTCCAGCGCATGCTCTAGTTTGATAGGAGACCACTAGAGGGCCACAACTCTACGAGCGCCTTGATGATATTAACGCAGGCAAAACCACATATAGCATAGCCAACTGTATCATGCGGCGCTCGCTCCACTCCGGCGCGTGCTCTAGTTTGACAGGAGACCGCTCGAGGGCCACAACTGCGCGCTTCCTCTCTCTTTCGACAGTCATCAGTCAGTGCGCTTCGACACTAATAACATGAACGATGAAGACAAGGCGGCGGAGGGCTCGCAAGGCAGCAGCAGCGTGGGCGTCAAGACCCTGCGGTGAGAGCTCGCGAGGCCGCAGAGAGACGCCAGCACCGTGCGGACCCCGAGATACAAGCCCGCGAAGCCGAAGCAGCGCGGAAGCGGCGGCAAGAGAACCTTGAAGAGGTACGGGCGCTGGATGCAGCGGCCAAGCGCCGAAAGCGGTCGCTACCTGAGGTTGGTGGCGCCGACGCGCGCTTCAAGCGCGATTTCCTCGACCACACGTTCGGCCACAGCTGCAAGGTCTGCGACCGCTCGTGGTTCGACAGCCTGACCACAATCGCTACTATAGCAGCGTGCCACGTCCTTATGACAGTAGAGGAACTGTACGGAGAATTCACGATTTACCCGATTACCTCCGAGCAAGCTCCTCTAATATCATTCACTTCGTAAATATGGTGGGGATTTTTTTTCCCCTCGGTGACCTTTTTGTTCGGCCAACTCGAAAAGTAGTTCACCAAGGTTGCAATTTCGGCCAGTTGGTTAACCATTAGTGGGTATAACGTTGCGCATAAAGGACACGGACATGTGCGCCCTGTTACGTCGTCTCTTGTGTCCGTGTCCTTTAGGCGCAACGTTATACCCACTAATCGAAAGTAGCTTTTGTGTGTGTGTGGAGGGGGGGGGGGGCGTATTCGGGCGGTTCTGCTGCGCGTCCCCGCGGCCTTATTGGTATAGGCCTCCCAAGCTCGGCCAGGGGGCGCTGCGTCGCACGCGTTTCGCCGCCTTTCTTGCAAAAACCGGTCGCTGCTCTCCCCGCACCTTACCGCACCTGCCTTTTCACTGCGCTGTCTCAGCACGTTCACGCGCCGTGCAAGCCCTGTCGTCTGCTCGCCGTGCACGTGCAGCCTCAAGGGTCGCTTGCTCTGAAGGTTTAGAAAGATAGCAGATATGGAAAAAACGTTTTCACGGTGTGAATCTCACCAGAGGAGGGCGGTTGATCGACCACCTTTGTTGCGGCATTCGTGTCTACTCGGAGCTGTCAGCAAACATCCACCACGCTTTCCCGTGCGTTTTCGATTGATAACGTTCGACTGCTTGGATGCCAAGTTTGTCGTGCGACTTTAAATGTATTATGATCTCAGTGTGAAGAGCATAAATTTACACCTGCCCAGTTGAGTCATTGGCAGCATTGCAATGCGCAGTGTTCAGTTTCGTGGGTGTTTCACTTTTGCCGAGGTTTGCATCGAATGATAACAATGTCGGATTGCAAGTTTAATGTCACCTTACATATTTTTAGAGCTCCCTTTGACAGCATAATGATACGCGCAAAAAAAAAGTAATATTTCATGCCCGCTTCGACCATGCATGTTTCTTGCAGAGGCGTGTTTCATTTCGGATAATATTGACGCGTGATCATGCACCGTGTTCGCTGATTCGAATGTCGCTTTGGTTGTTTCGACTGCTCGCTTGGTCAGCATCATACTACGGAATACCAACTGGGATCGCGCATGTTTATGATTATGCCGAGATTTGTGCCTGATGAATAGTGCGTCTCATTTCGCGAAGCCATCGAAAATTTAATTGCCACCTTGGTTCTTTTTTCAGCTCGTCTCCAAAGCGGCAGCTGTATACTGCCCGCGGCTCGCGCGCATACAAGGCTATATATTACCAGAGTCATTCAATTCTCTTTATGGTCACGCAACTACACCGTCACGCTATGGGCGAGTTTCATACACTGTAAACGAAAATTAGCCGAGATGGGAGCTTTTCCAGCATATGAGCCCCTAAAACCCCCATGCCCCAATCATTTACTCCGTGGTAGCGGGGTGAAGTCGGCACATGTTGTCGTAAAACGCCCCTTGCTTAATGAGGGAGTTTATGAACGACATGACCTTGTTAAACTCCCCACGGAGTTCTAGATCACGTGGTTAGAAACTCCCTATGGGAGGTTTAAAAAGTATTTTTGGTCGTGAAATGCGTGTCACGTGATTAGAAACTCCCTATGGGAGTTTTAGAAACCATTTTTGGTCGTGATGTGCGTGCGTGTGTGAATGTGCGTGTGTGTACGGGCATCTGTTTGAAGCGACGATTTGCAGCGAGGATTTGCAATGGCCGCTTGGTTTGTGTAGACGTGTAGGACTATTTTCTCCACTGAACCGTTCTGGTCAGAGACAAGTTCAACTCGCGCCAGCGTCCGACCGCGAACACATCGAGCTGGCTGTCCCGTGTTTATTCTCCCTTCAAGCGGCAATGCCAATGCATACGAGTGCAAGCCTCCGACACGCCACGGATACCTCGCTTCAACGTGCCGAGTTACGAAGAACTGCGAAGAATAATTTCATCGCTAACAAAAGTAAGCTGATGCGATCGTCAGCGGGTTGTTTCTGGAGTTTCACCGGCTAAAACTTCGAAGCAGTAAGAAGTGGGCTTCGCTACGTCGTCGGCATCAAGCCGGCCGGCGGCCGGTGTGAGAGCTGCGCCGGCGACGCGCTCGCACCGACCACCGGCAACGCTTGCTTCTCGGAGTGTCACCGAACCGATGTTTCACCGGCTGCAACTTCTAAGCGGTAAGAAGGCTTCGCTACGTCGTCGGTACCAAGCCGGCGGCGCGTAGCGAACTCGCACAGCCACACCGGTCGCCATGGCGAGTTGCACCGGCCACCGGTGAAGCAAAGAATATGTTTCACAGAAAATAAAAGCTGCTGGAATGAGTAAGTTTAAATTGTCTCTTTGTGCTATGCAACCACCGTTGTCAAACGTATAGCGAGAAGGCGAGCGCCGATACGAGATAGATTGAACCAACATGCGGCCGCCGCTGCACTGCGAGCAACAGGAACCGCGACTACGAGCCGTCTCGTTCGTTGTAAGTGCATCGCTCCGTAGCTTAACGCAGATAGCGGACACCTGTTTTTTTATTGTGTGTGTAAAATAACGGCGACGAAAACTGCACAGCAGCAAGCATTTTGTGATCGCGAGCTGCCGTTCGTCGTATAGCCGTGCCGTACTCCTGCGAGAGGCCTAGCGACGCCGTCGGCAACAACGCGGTATACCGGCGGGGCGGCGCGGTTCTTCGCGGGTGTTGCTGAATGTGTGCTGCTGAAGCGTTCGTGCACGGCCGCTCGTGGTTCGTGTACGATTAGGTGCATTTTACGGACTCACGCACTGTACTGCTAAGGCGGATACATCCCATGCGACAGAGTGCCAGCTGATAATCAAAATTGGCTAATTAAAAATGCGTTGAATGTTAGGCGGGTTTATCGTAAAAGACGGGTGTACCTCAGTAGTATCTATAAGCCCACTGCAAATATACACGTACGCCAAGAATGTTTGGTGCATAATTACGCGGAAAAGGAGTGTCTCATCCGAGCTACATTGGAGGTCAAGATGTGGTGCCTCTATATACTCGGTGACCAAAGTTTGGTTGTGAAGCGCGGGTGGCGAGCGCTTGTCAGTGTGAGTGTTGTATTACTTTGCGAATGTTGTGTGCATGTTTGTGTACGTGTGATCGAGTTTACGTGTTTCGATGCTAATTTAATTAAAGATTCTCTGGTGCATGGTGCGACAGCAAAAAGCATTTTTTTTTCGATGGTTATAAAAATTTACTCCTGTACTTACCTGGAAAAGCTCCCCTATGGATGTAAACAAATACTCCCCTCAGTCCATCCAAAACCTCCGTCCTTAAGGGGGGTAAATTTTTTACTCCCCTGGACGGAGTATATAAAAACCCCATCGGGGCGTGCGCTAGAGGACAAGTCCATTTACTCCCATCTCGGCTTTTTTTTTGCTTACAGTGTACGCTTCTCGAAAATGCCGCAACGCGCCGCCGCTGCGCCACAGAGGCGATCGTCTGCGCCGTCCGCGTATTGAAATACTCGCGCAGTGCGAGACAAGCTGCTGGATATCATATGTTTAAGTTCAAGGAGGCTCCTTGTTTAAGTTAGAGGAAACGTTGTCTCAGGACTAGGATGCCTAGCAGATGTTGCGTGCCGGGGTGCTGTTCCGGCTACAAGGGAACCAAAAAGGTGTCGTTGTTTTCTTTGCCATTAGACAAGCAGCGGCGCGAGAAATGGGAGCGGGCTATAACGGTGCAGGCAAGTGGCGATTTTGTCTTTGAGTAGAAGTATACACGTGTGTGTGCGAACCATTTCGACGCCTCGGACATTGTCACTGCGTATGACTTTAACATCAACGGCGACTCCGTGTCCCTGAAACACGACAAACCAACGCTGAAGGCTGACAGCGTTCCAAGGATTTTTGAAGGGCTGCCTTCGTATCTCACAAAGCGCAAACCTCGATCTCGCTCATCGACAGTGCGACCACCATGCAAACGACCACGTGAGTGATCCTGTGAAGAGCTCCGAGCATCGCCGACGCCCTGTTTAGACCGCACCGTAGTGCGTGTCGTGCGCAAACGCCTGGCAAGAAAGGGACCCACGGGGAGTGTAACTGCGCGCCGATCGCCTGCTCCGTGCTGCAATGCTCGGCCCTGTCAGCTAGACGAAAACAAGTTATATCGGTTGTACGCCAGAGTGAAAGCGAAGCACTATTACAACGAATAGAAGCTGTCATGAGAGTCAAGTTCAACTATCGCCGGGGCACGCAGCGAGCGAGCGCGCTCACCCACGTTTCTTCCCTATCGAGCTGCCGGACCCAAGCAAGTGCAAGCCTTAGAGCCCGGACGCCACGGATAACTCGCTTCAATGTGCCGAATGAGGAAGAACTACGAAGAGCACGGCCAGCGTTAACAAAAGTAAGCTGTTCGTCAGCGGTTGTATTCCCGCAGAGTCACCTGCTACAACTACGAAGCGATACGAAGTAGGCTTCGCTACGTCGTCGGCACCAAGCCGGCCGGCGGCCGGTGTGAGTGCGTTGCCGGTGCAGGTGAAAGAAACGTTGCGTAGAATTTGCTTCACAGAGAATAATGTCTTCTGGAATAAAGTACAGGTCAAACTGTGTCTTTCTCTACATGCCACAACTGTTGTCAAACATCTAGCGTGAAGGCGAGCGCCGATACGAATCAACTTGCGGCCGGCGGCGTACAGCGAGCGACTTACGAGCATGGTGAAAGAGCTGTGCCTGCAGGTGGCAAAAATCATTCAGAAGTCCCCCGCTACGGCGTTCGTAATTATATATCTTGGTATTCTGTCGTTAATCCCCGAATTTTTGTATTTTTTTCTGCTGATACCACCGCGAGCTGCATGTTTTAATTGAGCTGGTTTTTCTTCCTCCCGGGTGCTCATTTTAAAACAAAAAACGCGTTCAGGAATGTATTTATGCATGCTGAGTGCTAAAAGTAAAAGCGTGAAAGCAAAGCGACTGTTGCGGAAGTTTAGAAAGCTTAAACACCGAGGCTGTCCCACACACAACCCCAGCGATAGCCAACGTTTATAGAACGTTGAGCGATAGCAGCGTTCGCATCGTCTCTCAAGCACAGCTGCGCCTCTGGCGGCGGCCGCTGGCTCCATATGAAACTGACGTGGCAGTGTCGTGACCATAAGAAGCATTGAATGACTCTAATATTACGTACCGAAAGCACATTATTACGAGGCAAGCCGTGGCGGGGGACTTCGGATTAATTTCGGCCATCTGGGGTTATTTGAGAAGTACGGACTGCTGGGCGAGTTGGTAACTCATCTTAATGCTGTGGTGCGCAAAGGAACGAAACACGAAGGAAGGCAAACGAATGTTAAAGGCACGTGTACACACAACGATTGTCTCACTGACGCGCTTCCAGAAAATTTATCTCCGCAGCAAGTAGTGTGACGGAGGGCTTCGCGACACATTCATCACCAGCTTTGTTGATCAGATAAGCTTCCTCAATTTCACGCGCTACCCTATCTTTGAACCTCGATTCCACCGTCGTCTCAGCGAACTGTGGTGCGCAGCCGCATTCTCTGCAATGCAAGGAAAGGTTAGAGCATGGCTGTCCCTTTAGTGAAGCTTTATGATCCATCAGCCTGTTATTAATACACCGCCCGGTCTGTCCAACATAACGCTTCCCGCACGAAAGCGGAATGTCGTACACCACACCCGTGGCGCATTCAACCTCTTTAGCCCGGTGCTTTACCTTGCAAACACCCCTGTCTTGCTCCCCGCCCTCGACCTTCCTGTCTACAGCCGCGCAAATGCTGCCTAAACGGCAGTGAGACAATCGTTGTGTGTACACGTGCCTTTAACACGGGGTCATCTAACCACATATATATATGTTTGGTGTTTCAATAAATTTTCAGTTGATAGTTTGCGCCGTGTTTCGTTTGCCTTCCTTCGTGTTTCGTTCCTTTGCGCACCACAGCATTAAGGTGGGGTTATTTAACGTGTACGTAAATCTAAGTACGCCGGTCTTACTGCATTTCGCTCCGATCGAAATGCAGCTGCCGTATGCGTGAATCGAACCCATGACCTCGATCTTAGCAGCGCAACACTTCAGCCTGCTAAGCAATCACGGCGTGTCGCATGCAAGGCCGTTATAAACGCTCAGTGCAAACATGCAGCTTAATTCTGTTTACATCGAGCCGCGACGGGAAGTGTACCGCAATCAGGTGAATGAAACACTTGTAGTACTCACGGTACGGCATTTAAACTGTGGTGTATTAAGCCCACATGCCCCGCTGCTGTCACATTACAAATGGCTGACTCGGAAAGCCAGCGCGCCATCTCGAAACGTACAGCGGCTGTCTATTTGTTGTAGCTCGGTTCACAAACGCACTTCCCTTTCAAATGAGCACGATCATTTTCACCCCGTTAATACGTAATACTGTGTACGAAAAAAAAAAAATTGCTTCAAGGTGACAAGACCGCGAAAGCATCGCGGCGAACTGCCGTAATCCACTCTTGACGCCTCTGCTCCTCGCACTGCTTGCATTGGAAACGGTAGAACCTGACGGGCAGTTTTCGGCTCTTCGTCATTTTTAAACTTTCAGTTCACAATGCAGCAGGACTGCATGCTGCTTTCGAGTACGACGAAGGAGCGGCACCCATAGGCCTCCCAAGCTCGGCCAGGGGGCGCTGCGTCGCACGCGTTTCGCCGCCTTTCTTGCAACCGAAGTTTTTTTTTTTTTTTTTTTAGTCTTTTTAACGGCGATAAAATTTGGTGTGCCGTGTATCTTTAGTTCTGATTGTTGCTTTCGGGTGACGTCTCACTCACATTCGCCGCTGCATGCTGCAATCGACATTGTTCTGCTTATGGCATTCTGCGCTGAAGTACGGCAGCAATGAGCTCAAAAAGTACGTTGATACAGGTGTCTCGTCATTGCAAGTCGAAGCACCGCGCGACCACGGCCTACGCACTTTGCTTCGAGCTGCGAATCTGTCGAGTGACCCTTGTGCCAGCGAACGGAGAAACTTTATTCGTTATGCATTATTGGTAGGGCGTGCCTAGTAAAAACCATGCACGAACAGGTGGAAATGTTAACTGTTATCGGGCCAGCTGCACAGACAACGCTACACTAACACACGGCTTCACGCATCAAAACACAGCTGATGTTCCCTGAACAGCACGCACCTGGATTATGTTGTTAGATTAAAACTGATTACTACCATCAAATACAGCGAGCGTCTGAGGGTCTGGCAACGTTCGTTTTGTTCCATCATGGCGGAACCCATGTGGTTATAGGTTTCAATGCACGGGCCCTATGGGGAGCTTTTCCTCTAGAGTCAGTATATTAACTCTATGCCCCGCACCTGCCTTTTGACAGCACCATGACAGCACCGTCTCAGCACGTTCACGCACCCTGCACGCGCTGTTCTCTGCTCGCCGTGCACGTGCAGCTTGACGTATCGCTTGCTCTGAAGGTTTAGAAAGATTCCAGAGACGGAAAAAACGTTTTCACGGTGGGAATCTCACCAGAGGAGAACGGTTGATCGACCGCCTTTACGGGACCGAGCAGGTCGTCAAGGACGATGCAGTTTGTGCGTGCCGATGTTGAACGGGCACATTTCTTTGACATGAATAGGGAGGTGACTGCGCGCACATTCGTTGCGGCAGTCGTGTCTACTCGGAGCTGTCAGCAAACATCCAGCACGCTTTCGCATGCGTTTTCGACTGATAGCTTTCGATTTCTTGGATGCCAAGTTTGTCGTGAGGCTTTAAATTTATCATGAGCTCAGTGTGAAGAGCATAAATTTACGTCTACCCTGTTGAGTCACTGGCAGCATTGCAATGCGCAGTGTTCAGTTTCGCGGGAGTTTCACTTGCCGAGGTTTACATCGGATGATAACGTCGGATCGCAAGTTCAATGCCACCTTGGATCTTTTAGAGCTCCCTTTGACAGCATAATGATGCGCGCAAAAAAAAAAAAATGTTTCATGCCCACTTCGACCATGCATGTTTCTTGCAGAGGCGTGTTTCATTTCGGATAATATCGACGCCTGATGACGCACCGTGTTCGCTGATTCGAATGTCGCTGTGGTTTCGACTGCTCGCTTGGTCAGCATCATACTATAGAATACCCACTGGGATCGCGCATGTTTATGATTATGCCGAGATTTGTGCCCGATGACAAGCGCGTCTGATTTCGCGAAGCCATCGAAAATTTAATTGCCACCTTGGTTATTTTTTCAGCTCGTTTCCACAGCGGCAACTGTATATCGCCCGCGGCCCACGCGCATGCAAGGAGCGTGAGCCGCGGGCTCACGCGCCTATATATTACGTGCCGAAACCACGTCATTATTACGAGGCACGCCGTGGTGGGGCACATCGGATTAATTTCGGCCACCTGGGGTTCTTTAAAGGGCCCCTCACCAGGCCACATAGCAAATTTTAGTTAGACGCTTGAAGTTGTTGTGTGCCGAATTAAGAGCAGTATGCCGCAAGAATTTTTCAAATCGGTTCATTACGAGCTGAGAAAAACAATAATTTGTAGCGGCGCGAAACCGTGATGCGAGGAGGCGAGTTTCAAACCCTTGCCACTCGCCCCGTGTAGCCTTCGCAAGCCAAATCCCTTCCCTGCCCTCTTCACTTGACACATACGCATGAAAACGTCATGCGCATGCATGGTCACGTGCACATTACGTGCCCGAGCCAGCCCGAGCACGCGAGCGGCGTTGCACGGCCGCTACCTTTTTTTTATGTAGCGGCCATGGGCGTTTTGTCGGCGTTCCCTGTGGTGTACTGCCTGTTTCTGCGGGACGGGCATGAAAGTTGAGACATTTGTACGGGCACGAGAGTGACGGTATCATGAGCCAGTGCCGCATTAACGTTTACTTGCACGCGGTAGAATAAACGAGCATAATGAGTGCTCGAACGCGCCAGAACATTACTTTCGTTTCCAGGGCTGGCGTCTGCTCGATGCGCTAAGCGCGGGGACACGAACGCATGAGAAAGGGAGGCACATTAGCCCCGCATCTCGCTGCAATTCACGAAAAAAAAATGAAAAAGACGCACACATTCCCTTTGTGTGTCTCATTATTTCTCTCAAGTTTTATTAATCTATTCAAGAAACAAATTACACAAACTACACATGTTGTGTCAAATAATTATCGCAGTGTCACGTGCTACTGTTGGCGACGTCAGAGCACAGTCGTCTACGTAGAGGAGCGACGTCACAGCACTACCATCTACGTAGGGCCATTTTCTCATGTACGTCATCCCCTCATTCTCTAAAGCGCGCGCCCGTGAGAGGAAGGGCAAGCAGCGTTCACCTTGAAATTTGACCCATTTCCGCGGCGCGTAGCGTTGCAAGTTTTGGCAGACGTGATCGTGAACGCCCAGTGTATGTATTGCGCTCGTTAGCTCAAAATTGTCAAACCTGGTGAGGGGCCCTTTAACGTGCACCTAAATCTAAGTACACCGGTGTTACTGCATTTCGCTCCCATCGAAATGCAGCTGCCATACGCGGGAATCGAACCCACGACCTCGATCTTAGCAGTACAACACCTCAGCCTACTAAGAAATCACGGCGTGTCTCATGCAAGGCCAATATAAACGCTCTGTGCAAACATGAAGGAAAGAAGGCTCGTTTTCTTTGTTACAATATTAATGAGAACTAACAGACAATAACGCCAAGGAAAGTATAGGGGGTGTTATCTGTAGTATTTAGAATATAAATGTGAAGAAAGTAGAGTGGACGAAAAGGTACCTTGCCGCCGGCAGGGACCGAACCTGCGACCTTCGAATAACGCGTCCGATGCTCTACCACTGAGCTACGGCGGCGGTCATCCTCCCGTCCACTTTATGGGGTATATATGTGCATTTAAACCTTGGAGTGTTAGTCAGCGCCAATCGCAGCCATGGCGGCGAGTGTGGAACACACTTTTTCTGCCTTTCTGGCGTCACGTAGCACGTGATCGTTTTACGAACTGGCAGCTGACCAATTGTCACAAATTAGCGTGTTATAGCGCGCGCGCAGCCGCTTTCAAGCAGCTACGAGACAGACCAGCGCGAGCCGCGCGACCAAGAAGCGCGAACAACGAAAAAACAAGCATCAAAAGACGCCGGCGCGCCGCATCCTCCTCACCCACTGGAGCCAGACGCAGACCACGCGATCAAACGCCCGGCAAAACCTGGATGTTTCTGGAAGGAAGGGGGGACGCTTCCCCGAGCGATGCCGCCGCGATTCGAACCTACGAGAAAGCTCTCGCCCTTTCCCCAGGCTTAGCTGTACTACGCGCCGGAGAACACTCCCTACGCTTCTAGAAACCAGGGGAGAAGGGATAAAAGCATGCGACGACGAGCAGTCAAGCAGTAGTGCAGTCAGTCGAGAGGTCGGTGGAGAGAGTCGAGACAGGAGTGAGACAGTCGGCCCGGTGATGGTGAAGTTATGCCAAGTGTGGCTCCAATAGCCAAGAAGACGTGTTTATGATGGTGTGCGGTCGGCCGATCGTCAATTTGGAAGAATTGGATGACGACGCCGTGTGAGCCGTGACAAGTCACGACGACGGTTGAGCTACGACGATCAACGCTGGAGCTGGCGTGAGTGTTTCCTTGAAGAGAAGCATTCGATTACCGTCCAAGTATTGTGGACTGGATACGCCATTATCTATTCAGGACTTTAACTGTCGTTGAATAGTTGTAATGCATGCGATTGCATTCGTAGCGTGTGATCTGTTTGTTTAGCTCCCGTTGTGTAAACACCATCTGAATTATATTGTGAAGTTGTAACTGGTACCAGCCGAGTGTGCATGTGTTTGTATTATTTGTATTGTCTTAACTGAGAATATATTTCGTTTTCGTTTGTGTTATCGACTCTCTGCTCTGACTCGGTCTTTGGACCACAACCGGCGTTCGCTGGCGCACCAAAGGACCAACTCTAAATTGTCCGCGCTTTCGTGGTGCGTTTTCGGAGCCCTTAGAATCCGCCCGGCGATTGCCAACCCGATTAACGGGACAAGTGACACCAATAATCCCACGCATACTACCTGAAGGCATCATGTCTGCCAGAACGAGACCCTTGCTATGAATGAAGGAAATAAGATGACTCTTAAGGGCTCGTTTTCTTTGTTAGACACAATATTAATGAGAACTAACAGACAATAACGCCAAGGAAAGTATAGGGGGTGTTATCTGTAGTCATTATAAGAAAAGGCATCAAAACTGCACTAGGTCTTCCCCCGAACACCTCTTCGGTAAAACTTCTTGGGCTAGGCGTCTCCAATACTTTGGATGAGCTCATAGAAGCCGCCACGATGTCACAGCATCAAAGGCTTTTGAGAAGTAAAACCGGAAGGAAAATCATGGAGCGCTTGGGGTTCGAGCCCACGGAGTGTTCCAGACAGACAGCTAGCATACCTAAATCAACTAGGGACAGACTCAAAATTACACCGCTGCCGAAAAACATGCATCCGGTGTTTCACGAAGGCAGACGCAAAGCAAGAGCTGTAGCCCTACAGGCCAAACTTGAAGGTCGATCCGACGTGCTTTAAGGGGTATTCAGACGGAGGAGAAATGCTCGGGGGGTAAAGGCGGAGCCTAGTGACGTCAACTCGCGAGGAGAAGTCGCCACAAATGCCCCCCACTCACACGGACGGGGCGAACGTAGGGGGAGACCAGTGTTACCAGACTACTCCTGTGGCTTATACCGCCCGTTTCACCAGCTGCTGACGACGATGACCCCAGCTACAGATGACCCCAACTGCAGACTGGACACCCGCTGCCGCTCTCTGCAGGAGCAAGTGCAACAATGTGGCCAAACAAGAGCCAGAAATTCCGCCACATCCCCCACCGCCGGGGGATTGTTTGTCCTTTCGGGGAAAACGTCCCCGTCTCCTCCGAGGAGGCGCGGGGGGGTCACGCCCACTCGCTAATCCGTGACGTCGTGGTCACGTGATCCGCAACCCCCCCGTCTCCCCCGAGCATTCCTCCCCCGTCTGAATACCCCTTTACACGGACGCTGCTGAATACGAAAGAAGGGGAGTATACACAGCGGTAGTGGTTCGCGAGAGTGGGGACCTGGTCTCGTGCTGCACCTTTAAAAACACAATTGCAACTGAGGCAGAAGAACTTGCGATTGCTATGGCGATAAAACAAAAAGGTACACGAGTGATTGTCAGCGACTCTAAGTCAGCCATTAAGAACTATGACATGGGCAGGATCTCTGCTACAGCCGCCAAAGTTCTGAGACAAGGACCAGTACCAGCAGAGCAAATCTCACTGATGTGGTCCCCGGCCCATCAAGGTCTGAAGGGGAACGAGAAGGCGCACTCGATCGCCTGAGGGCTCACTTTCCGGTCGATCGCCGCTGACTCGCCGCCTCCACTCGAGCAACCCCTCTCCACAGGAGACGAACTACGAACGTTCCATGAAGTCACCTCACATTATAAATCCCACCGTAAGATCTATCCAGAGGCAGCTAAACAAAAACGAGGAAATAATGTGGCGAAAATTGCAAACCGGGGTGTTTCCAAACCCTCACCTGTACAGTAAATGGCACCCGGAAGTGTTTGATTACCGATGTGCGAACGGTAATAGCACTGCGGGTCTAGTGCACATGGTCTGTACCTGCCCTTGCTACAGCGACCCAAGCAGAAATGTAGAATCTTGGGAGGCCTTATTACGCAGCCAAGATGCCAAAGAACAACGTAAAGTCATCGGTCTCGCCCCGACCGCCGCCGAGTCCCAAGGGATTCCGGCTGACTGCTAGGGGGATGAACGGGGGCAGAGGCCAAAGCCTCCTCCCCCGTCATTCTCGACGGGTGTAAATAAACGTTCTCTCTCTCTGCGGTAGGTGGGGTGCCAACAGCATCGCCGACGAGTTTGCCATCGCCGAAGCGTCGTAACGCATTAAACGGGTACCGACACGAAATTTCGCGGCCGAGATAGCATGCGGGATCGATTCCCGTTAAGATGCGTAGACCATGTGCAAAATATCAACAGCGAATATGGCTTGGAAGGTATTTTAAATGATTTTTTAAGTTTGCGTGAGCGATCGACATCCCGGGCTATCGACACCCTCAAAGGTGACCATCGGTGGCCCCCCTACTTCCCTCTCCTCACCACGCTGCAACAAGTTATGATGACGTCATAGCCACCATTTTTTTTTTTGCCGCGTTCGCTCTAGCAGCTTGCTACTCGGCGGCAGCTCGCGAACCGCGCGGAAATGCGTCACAGGTCTGTGTGCTGACGTGGTCGAGAGCTGCACCCGCTAGGTGGTGGTAGTTGCACCCGGAGGCTTGTTTTTGAAACCGAAACTGACACTGGTCGGTAATGAGGAGTCAATTATCTGTCGCGCGCTGCAGCAAACGATGTGCCGTGTTATGACAAACAGGCCCCTAGCAACACAGCAGCAGAAAAAAAAAAAAACCGCGAGAGCAAAATTTTTTTGTCTCAGTACTCCTTTAAGAGCAACGCTGAACTATGGCCACCATAGCTGAACCTTGACAGTTTGAAACTTTCGTATTCGAATGCAACACAATATTTTGTTTGCATTAACATACCTTTTTTTAACGACATGAGTAGGCCAGTCTTGAAGAACGTAGCCCCTGCGGGAACGAGAGATGGCTTCACCGCACAAACTATCGCGAGCTGGCAGACCTAGGCGCAACTCGGGCTCTCTTTGGGAGCCATGTACAGTAACTCTAGCAGACAGGGTTCATTCCGGTTCACATGAACCATATTTTAATAGGGAAAACATATGTACACAGCTCTGCACAGTGTATCGACAAAAGAATGTACGCTAAGGACAAAGCGATTTGTACATTGCAAAAAGCTCAAGCAAAACAGCACTTCTACCAGAAAATGACATGACAAAACGGTGTTTCAATGGGCAGGTCGAAAAAAGCAAGAGTGGGTGGCATTTTCCAGCACAGGTGAAATCTGAAGAGAGATAGCAAAATGAAAGTGATGTAGCTATTTCCGCTACAATTTCAGAGGGTGCACACAAGTTCAGCACAGTTGCATTCATTGGAACAAGGCAGCTGAAGTCACTCTGGCGATTTGCTTCGAGACTTTTCACGGCTTTCATCAATGATCTCGTAGGGTGATCTGTCCCGGCTTTTGCCCTTGCTGCCCAGATGTGATGACTGGGAGCGAGATCGGGACCTGCTGTAAGACCTTGACCTGAAAAATTGCCAAATACACTCTAAACAACACAGGTGTGCCGAGAGCAATTTTCAAGAGCAAACTGAGTATCTTGCCACATTAATGAACTTCCTATGCTTTATGCCTAGGACAACCCTATTGAAAATTTATCCACCATGTGGAATAGTGGATTCCACCATCCATCATTATGGTGGATTATAGTGCTGGAAGATGGTGGCACATGATGTATGCTGGCGTATCATGGATGCTGGAGAATAACGGAGCGTAAAACAGCTCTACAGCATCGGAACCACCGTGCCCAGCTGTCAACATAAACAATAGTATAGAAGGCGATGTAAAAAGCATTAGTACAAAAAAAAAAGTCGTATGAAAAAAAAAAAAGCTTTCGCCACCAGGAGTCGAACGTGCGACCTTCGAATCACGAGCAGAGCACTGTACCACTACTCCACGCTGACTTTTTTTTCTTTCATGGTATTTATTCAACACAGACATGGCACTTGAACGCAATTCAATACAAAAAACTAATATGTTGATTATGCTCTTATCGCGACACAATGACTAACAGACGGCACTATCGAATTCGGAATCATCTCTATATTTTCCCATTATATGCTAGAACAGCGGTAAGGATAAGCACCTCACCAATACCGGATACCATTCTGGCTGACTTTCGATTTGCTCGTATACATCTCTTAGCTGAGTGACCATCCTAATGAAGTGGGCTGTTGAGGAAATTATCGGCTCTGCGTTTCTCTGCAACATGCGCGTCTTCCACAGACTATGCATTCCAATGAGAAGAAGCATGTCAAATGGTACGTCATTACAACTCGCTGGCAAGAGATATCGCACGGAATGTGAATTTAGCACAGTCTTTTTGAAGAGTTCGTTGGAGCACATCCCAAAATAAGATTGCATCTCTGCAGCTTATAAAACAGTGTTCAATTGTTTCTGGCACATCACACAGAGGACAATCAACGGACGACACAAAGATGTCTCTTGAACGAAGCCAAGTCTTCACAGGCAAAGTCTCTGAATGTAATTTAAAAAAGCAAGTTCTTGTCGATGGTGTCAGCGGCATTTTACGTACTCTATCTAAGACATCATGCCCTGGCAGTCCCAAGTATTTCGCACGATAAAGTGGTGGCGGAAACGGCATCGCTATTAAATCTCTGTAAAGATTTTTGCGTTATACACAGTACAAATATTCATTTGAAATCCTAACTGTTAAAAAACGAATAGAGAAATAAACTTCTCGCATAAATCCCCATTCTTCTCCACGACCATGACTACGCCACGCTGACACTTCCTTTGCGTTCAGCAAAATGACTAGTCAACGTACTAATACACCGTGTAGCTTCACCTTTGTATGTCTCATACTGGAGACAGACGCGATCTTGACATCCTACCAAAATTTGCATAGTTATGAAACGCAAACAAACTGCTGCCGGTAACGAATGGCACGTCGATAATGGCAACAGCGCTAACTTTCGTTTAGAATTCACAACGTACCTAAAAAAAAAAGTGAAGTGGACCGAGGAGCGGGTATAGTTAACCGGATGTTACTGCGAAGTTTTAACAGCCTTTTCTCGCATTTTCCAAAGGGCGACATGTGCAGAGGCTTTATGTCGACTCTAATCTCATTCGATAAATACTGTACGCGCGTATAATTGATAGAGTATTGTGATTTTTTTTTCGCACTACGTACAGGGCAGTCGTGCCAGCGCACTGATCTGACGCTGTATCATTAGCTACAACTGCATAACAGCTGGGCCAAAAACAAGTGCACTGCGCGGGAAAAATATGCCATCATATTGGTTCAGTAAGGCGTACGATTTGACAAGTCTATGTTCTCGCATACGTGTCAGAGAAGCGCCGGCGAGTGCGACCGGCGGTGGTTGGTGACCGGAGGCGCTTGCTGCAAGCGCGTCGCATCTATGCTCATCGCTTCTTGTGCAGACACCGTGCACGAGAAAAAATGCTTCGTTTAGGTTAACCGATGCCACAGCTGTGTTTTAAAGTCATTCGTACTCATCGGAATCCTGTATCCTGAAACCCAGAAGTGCCGATAACACGTAGACGGACTTGGTCGGTACGCTATGCCTAACATTTGGTGGCAATCATGGTGGTAGAATATGATGGTGGAAGTCATACTTGGTGGGGCCTGTCTCGACGCAGGCCGAAGGTAAAAGTTTGTGCATTTTAGCTTCACATGCATTTTCAGTGTTACCATAAAGTGCCGCTGAGGTAAGCGAGTGTGCAAGAATTGCCAGAGTTGCGTTTCTAGCGTGGCGGTATCAAGCGGCGGCTGTTTTCTCTGTTTTCTGGTCTACCCACTAGAAGGGCTCATTTACTTTTCGGCAACTGCGCGGCGAGTTACTGTCGCTGTTCACACCGACACTTCTAGACTTGTAAACATCACAATGCAGCAGCACATCGCGGATGTAAACCTGATAAGTACGTGCGTAAAATGTAAACATTCCCAGCTGCTGTGCTCCACAAAACTTCAGGCGGTTATTGACCCCGCATGAATAAAAAAAAAAGCGTGCTGGAAAGATCAATCATCGGCGTTGGCTTCTTTCAACCGTAAACGTATTTTTCTGCACATTCAACAGGAAAACATTAGAAGTGACAGTGATTTCACATAATGTCACGTGCACTTCCATCATGCCACCGTCATCCAGCTTGTCCACCAAGCCATCCACAAAATCATGTTTTGCTCGCCACAATCAGCCAGCATTTTTCACTTAACAGCAAAAGAAGCTCGCCACCACCACCACCATCTGCCACCATTTTTTCCACTCTCGCCATCATCAGCCATTATGACCACCACAGCTTCCACCACATCCACTATTCTTTCCACCTTGTCCACTATTGTTTCCACCTTATCCACCAAAAATTCCAGCATCCACCAACCCACGATTTTCAATAGGGAAGTAAGTCAGACTACAGTGACAGGCTAACTAGCATCTGTTGTGCAGAACTAATATGCAACATACAGAACCTATAAACCTGCACAACCTATAAGTGTCAATGAAGTTCTCAATGGTGTCAAAAAATTGCCGATAACAGTCCAACTGCCGCGAACTTGAAAATGAAGAAAGAAAGCAAAACATTTAAAACACCTCCCAATGGTAGATTATACAAACCTTATATAGACCTTCATCAATCTTACCAGAGGCGCGGTCCCGTCGGAATGCAAGTAATCGCCCAATCCAAAACACTGCACTGCAGTGTCACTAAAAGGTATTCTTTTGTGACATGCAGGGGTGAGACGGCTGAAATCGATTTGGGAGCAGTTTTGGGAGCAGCAAAATTTCAATTTAGGAGCAGGAGAACCTTGTTTGGGAGCAGTTAGTGGCATTTATTATGTCGTTTTTGGAGCTTGAAAAAAACAAATTTGTAGCAACTTGGAGGAAGAAACGCACATTTTAATCGGCTTAGAATACACATAACGTTCAAAGAGCTTTGGAGAAAGCTTTTTTTTAACAGATTATTGCCAGGTGTGAACTACACTACCTTTTTACAAACTACGCAATTTATATAACCTGGGTAACAACATATGAAATAGATGAAAAAAGTTTTTTTTAACTAGTTTCACTTTACATCTGAAAATAAAAAAAATTAAAAACATCACATTTTTCAAATAATAAAAAAACTGATTGCACAAGAATTGTAGTCACATAGCAATAGGTCTTTGAATGGTCAATGAACGATTCTTACTAGCACGCGATTGCGGCGATGCCTTCACGTGTAACATCAGGAAAGAACAAAAGCGGTATGGCGGCCACCGATGAACGCATGTAGGGTGGGGGGGGGGGGGTCACATCAGTCAACTGCCAATTTTTCGGACGCCCGATTTTCCGGACATGCTCGAAAATTCGGACACTATCGCGGCACCGTCACCAGCCCCATAGACGTCAATCTCTAAGAACGTCCGAAATTTCGGACGCTGAAACTCTTCGGTGTCCGATTTTTCGGACTTTCTGCCCGAATTGTGGGTCCGAAAGGCATTAATTGGAGCCCTCACCTCTGCCGCGTCAATCATCTCTTAGGTTTGAACCAGCGCGTACGCGAGTCGATCTGTGTGCGACAGTAGCAGAGTCCGAAAGTCAGCTTTGCCGCAATGCCGAAGCGTTATGTTGTGAAGCAGACCAGAAATTCAAAGGGCCGCTATCGAAGCGCCGTGCGGCGATGTTACGGATAAGCAGCGCACATGCACGGAGGCGTGATGGCGGCAGCTGGCAAACGCTCCGGTACGACTTAATCGCTGACAACCCTTACGACAAGCATCTTCAGTTAACTGCTCGGTAGTGCACGTGGCCTAGCGCAGTTGCATGCGTACTGCACGCATTTAATAGGCGAGAGCCCAAATGCGCCGCGCCGCCATTCCTGCTGCCTTTTTGTGCGAGACCGCTAAGTGCGCCGCATAGACGCGTTGCCTTCGCGGACGAAACCAGCTCGCCATTGCCGCGCCCGTGCGCGGTCAAGAACTAAGTGCGCATCACGAACCCTTTCGTGATAAATGCGTGCGTACGATACAGCAACAGTAAAGTGACGGCGTCAGTTTAGTTGGCGATGTACTGCACACAACTAGAAACGATCGGCTTGATACGGCAGCAAATGCTGCGTATCAGCGGCGATTCCGCGATGCGTGTGCGCATATGCGCACACGCATCGGGGAATGCCGGACGAGTCGTCCGCTCTTCCGCCACAGTCTTTGTGTTCCGCGTCATCGTTTAGCGAGATAGCCGTAATCTATTCCGCGCTTTGCTGTTATCAGCGGCGCTCATCACGAGATGTAAAAGTGGCGGTTGGCACGTACGTAGTTAAGCGGGGTTCGCGGCAGGTACCGAATGTATTTGCGAGCCTGAACGCGCACTAAAATGCCTGATAATTGTACTGGGAGGCATTAAAGCTATTTCGGACGTGGCTGTGGCGATTTGACCGCTTAAGCGGAATAAAAAAGCATGAATTTGTTTTTTCGGACTGCCCGATTTTTCGGACGATTTCGCGGTCCCTAGGGTGTCCGAAAAATCGGCAGTTGATTGTATTTACAACCAGTCAGAGGCGATTACCACAGCACTATGGAAGACTCCATTACAAAGGCGCGTAGAAGGACACGCGTGGGCGCGTTAACATGTTCTGCGAACGTATCCCTGGCGCTGCTTCTAAAGTTACGTTTTCCCATGCTGAAACTGAGGCAGGCTTGAAAATTCTTGCTTGCGGGGTCGTTTCGGCGCAGTTCGGCGCAATTTTTGCAATTTTTATGCTTTCGGAGCAGCTTGGCGCAGGAAAACGGAATCGTATCAAAAATGCGCAATAGCTGTCTCACCCCTGGACATGGCACCCTGTTTGTAAGGCAAAATTGTAGATTTTTTTTTTTTTGGGGGGGGGGGGGAGGCACCTTCCCTACCTTTAAATCAGTGGGGGAAATCCTGAAGCCCCTCTGGAAAGCCGTTGGTAACTCTGAAGCACAAGAAACATCAGAACCACTGTCCTTTGTTATGCTATTTATCGCGGTGGGGTTTTAGGGTTGCTTTTTGGGACATTTATGACCGTGTCTGTACAATTAGGAGTGGGGCTCTTCGATTTTCCACTTCTCTACCCGCGGGCTGCCACATCCAGCCAGAGCGCGTTCGTTTTTCTCGGGCTGGACGGGTCTGGCTACCCGCGGGTCGCCAGAAGCTTCCAGGACAATTCTGCCGTGGAAGTTCTCGAAGGTTTCGGGCTAGCAGACGCCAAAAAGGGACGATTCGTGCTCCTCGTAATCTTTGTGAGGACTCGACGTATTGCAGTGCGGGCGCTTGGGGACCACACCTTCGGTGGTCACTTACGCATGGCGTTATCTTCTAAAGCCCATTCCGCCGTGCGAGATGGTGCGATTACGAGTGATGGCGAACATTTGAAGCTGATATTTGTTGCTTTTCTTGTTTTATGTGTCCCGTACTTCCATGAACAACACGGCGAACTGTTGCCTGCTGACTGCATCGTGCACAGTCTCAAAAGTTAAGTACACGTTCAACGCAAACGTAGTGGCCCCTTTCGAGTTTATTTTTCTGTAGTAGTATTCGTTTATGGGTGTGGTGTCTTTTCTGGGCAGTTAGCGAAGACGATTGTGATCGAACTAGCTACTTCGCTCCGTCGCATGTTTGCGTGCGGGAACCCCTTCTGAACCTAACCATTTCGACCAGGTCTTCGATGTTGATAGAATGCACTGA
Organism: Rhipicephalus sanguineus; assembly: GCF_013339695.2. NCBI lineage: Eukaryota > Metazoa > Arthropoda > Arachnida > Ixodida > Ixodidae > Rhipicephalus > Rhipicephalus sanguineus. The sequence continues at coordinate 321,467,862 of NC_051176.1, read as the reverse complement.
CTGAATGATAGAGCGACAGTTTTTTTTTTTTTTTTTTTTTTTGTGATGCTCGTTGGTCGCGAACGGCGTGCGAGCGTACTTCGATCTATGAGCCAGTATATGTGGTACGGTATTGTTATGCTACGACGTGAAAAAACGGAGATGAATTCAGAAAGGTCTACATGCTTTTGTTGCTTGTTTGTCTTTTTTCACCTCTTAGCAGGTATATCCTTGAGCTCTTTTGGGGACACGACCACTTTCGCGAGAGGTGAGCTTGTTAACCGTTAGCGGCGTGGCACCTAGTCTTCCATCGTTCCCGAGGCACCGTACGCCAACTGGCTCTTTTGTTCACGGACGGGGAGAGTTGCGCGTGATTGCGAACGTACGTGATCGTATCCCAAACGCGTATGCCAAGTAATATCACTTCTGCTCTTCAGCAAATATACAGCTAATTATGTCCAAGCAGGCAATGCAGAAAAAACCGACGCCCACGCGGCGCAATTTTGTTAGCTGCCACGGATGTAGCGTTTGTTTACGTTTACGCTGGCTGTACCAGCGTCCGATTTTGCAATCTTAAGGTTGTCTCGGGATTCCAACAAGTGACCGCGACGTTGTTTCCTGTCCCGACCGGAACTAGCTGGCTGGCCTCTGGCTAGCTCTAGCTGCCAGCGATTTGCTAGAAGTCCGAAAATCGAAGATCCCCAGTCAGAATGTGGGAAAATTGGGAGACCTGGCAGGCTGAGGCAAATGTCCTTGCATCCCTCTATACTCGGTTACAACCGAAGAAAAAAAAAATGACAGCCACTTCTGTCCCTCCAACAGAGAAATTGCGTAAATGCTCCATCCAATAGTGCGCACTCATTTTTGTGACGTCAAGCACTTGTAATGTGTTTCAGATAGTTGACTTTCCCGTACAGACACGCAAGTGTCGTTGGTTTTAGGTCGGAAACTTGAACATCCTGGCAAATGGGCCTTTTTCAGGTCTGAACAGCGCCTCTAGCGGAAATCGCTAAAATCGAAACTGGGGGTTCATGGCCTCCAAAGTTGCCCGCTGCGTGCCGGTAGACATTCTCGGAGGCCTGGTATTTTTCGGAAAATTTCGCAGATCTGCCACTCCAGGTGGCGCTCAGTTCGTTCCTGTCGCCACGCTGCGACCCCATGGAGGAAGGAAAAAGAAAGGAGGGAGCATTACGTGACGCGATTGAAGCCCACCGTGTCGGCCCAACACGTGATCAAAACGTCAGAGCGCGCGCGGTAGGTTTGAGTACTACCGGTGCGGTTCTGTTTTTGAACCTCCTCCGTGAGCAGGCGGTCTGCGCCGAACGAGCGCGCTTCGATTAGAAGCTACCGGGCGCCAACCCAAAGTCTCTGCAAATCTCATTTCTTGCATGATCTTGACGAAAAAGGTCACGTGCTGGGCCGACACTGCTGGCTTCAAAACGAGTTGGCTTGCCAAGGCTGGCTGCGTGACGTAATGCTCCCTCCTTTTTCTTTCCTCCGTGTGTGACCCTCAAAAAACATTCCGCGCGTGTCGTCACCGCCACGCGCATGCGCGGGCTACCCTCATGAAAAAGGCCCATTTCGTCGGGGATACTGACGTTCAGCCAAGTATGTTTTATATAGTAAAGACAAACCTTTTAATATGCGCAATATTTACATTAGCCAAGAAAAAGCACTAACGGAAATCGGCTAGCCCAACTGTCTTTCGCAGGTGAAGGGCCCGCGCAAACCGAGTTAACAGTGCAACCGAGTATAGTACTATAGCTGCGAATTTGTCACATCACGTAGAGCGATTACAGTCGAGATGAGTAATCCCTTTCCCATGCTGAATTGGGCTGATCCACACATATCAAACCCCCCCGCACAGCGAAGCATCAGATATATTGAACGCTGCGCCGCGCCGATGCCCAGAAAGTGCATTTTTCCTAACAAATAATGATCATTTCTCGGCCGCGTTTCACCTAGCTCCGATCCTCCTTTGCGCACGCGCGTGGCAAAAAGGCGGTTGTCATTGCGTTGCAATGGTTGGCTGCGCCGTGCTAATGAGTACACTGGCTTGTTTGATGCACTATCTGTGTGCTGTAATGCGCGGTCATAATGTTTTTCAACGAGACCTTTTGCATGTCATCAATGTCAACGTTGTCACGGATAGCCATACCATAACTAGTCAGTCTTAATTTAATCAGGTCTTGAGTCAGGCCGGCTCATCCTCCAAGTGGTTGATCTTTTTTGCTTCTTGATACATGTGTTGGCAGAGCTGTACTCGTCCTCTTTTTGACATGATTTATACAGTCTTCTTTAGCCAATGGAATAAATCCGTATGTTTTTTCTTCAGAAAGAGTCAGGGAAGTATCACTGTCTCCATCACAAACAATGGATGTGTGCCGGAGGTCATTCTTTCCAGTGACCTTCTGAATAAAATTAAGGTGGGGGACGCGGCATACAGTACCAACTTTCTTATTCCTTCGTAGGTTTTCATGAAAATTGGCACACTTATTGCAAACATTTCTGGGATGTAATATATGAGCAGTTTATTCAATAACGCAAGTTGGTCAGATATAAATTTAACTCCCTGCTTCACACATGCCACGCTCATTTGCAAACCTCGCCTGTGACGAGTTTCATCATCCACTCGGTCGCGGAAACGGTAATTTGCCAGGCTTTCGTTATTTTAGAAGATTCATCAGAGCTAGCGGCAATACCAAGCACAAATCCAAGCGTGCCTAAATTGCATCACCAGCGCTTTCTTTCATGCCGATGTACTCGGCCGCGGGGTCCGGGAAGTCGCGCACTATATGTTGGCTGGCGACATTCGGCAACAATGCGCAGTGCTCCTAGCCGCGGCGACAAAACAACGGCGCGCGTAACGTACTCGGTCTCGCATTTTGCGGCACCGACGCGCGAAATTGCTAGCCGCTGCTCGGAGCGGTCAATGCGCGACGAGCTTGACCGGGAGTCCGCTGCCGATGCGTAAAGCGCCCATCCGCACTTTCGAGTAGCCAGCGGACGATGCGATTTGTTGCTTGCGACGAAGCACAGTGCGGCTTGTCCGCCAGCGCGATGTCCTTGCCCGCAAAGTTCAGATTCGTCTCGTAAACCAGCGCCGTAAGCGGAGTTAGGCCTAGCCACGACTCCAAGCAGTAAGCTCGGTCGCGGTGTGTGTGGCCGCGGTGCCCGATGTTTCAAAGCACGTCGTGTTCGCTAGCGAGTACAAAGAGTAGTCCCACGAAGTTCTTCGTCACGGAGGACGAAGTGCTGACAAGCTGAACTACCCGAGACGCGCATCTGCGATGTTCGCGACGAGCGCGGCACGCTATCGTCATCGTACACTGATGACTGTGCTTCCGCTTGCAGCTGTCAAACTACAGGGTAATCATATTTTAAATTATCGTCGACCCGTGTACACAGAACGAGAGCGAACGCGTCTCTAAGTAGCGCGATTTTCGACAGTCGTAACATCAGGTAACATGCGACGCGTAAGCAGCAGACGACTGTCCTCTCGAAGCGAGCATCGGACCAATGGCGAGGCGTGCTGGAGCAACCTGGCGGACGCGGCCAATCGGAGGCCTCGAAATGACCTTCAGAGATTTGCTTTTTGTGCGCTTGTTTTCAAAGGGATGAGCCAGCTGAGGCGGGGAATTTGAAAACGAAGAAATGCTCTTTACGGCGAGCTCAAAATGGCGGCACCCGGTTGTACCGTTGCAGAGCAAGAATTTTTTGAAAAGCACAGTTTTTTTGCGATCTCCACAATAATTTTCGCCACCTCAGCCCGCGCAACAAATCTTTTAAAGCACTTCTAGGTGGTTTTCAGTGAAGATATTTTGGAATCAGATAGAAAAAGGGCTACAGAAACTGAAAATGTGATTTTTTTTGCCATTTTGCGCGATACGAAAGCCGCGTCCCTCCCCCCTGCCCTGCAACACTTTTTGAGCAGGGTCAAAAAGCACTGCCAATCGGTAGTCGAGGCTCCCGAGAACACTCGAGCCAAATATTATAGCGAAGCGAGCGGCCTGGAATTTACAATAAATTCTCAGTCAGCTGAAAATCGCTCCCTCTTCTCTCGACAAATGATGCATTAGTCCGTAATATATGACGCGATTGTCGGCAGTTCCACCATTGGCTGATGTTATAATCACGATAACACCCTCATTATTACCTTAGTTGTTAATTTTGAGTTCAATAAGTAGATAATATGTACGTTATGCCGTTAAAACACCGAACAAACATTAATATTAGCACTTCCGGTCTCACCGACAGCTCGTCTGCTCGCAGTTGCGAGGTTGCGTTTTCTTCACCACGTGCAGTGCCGAAATCGTGAACATTTCTGTGCTTTTGACCATCGCCGGGTGCCGTTGAGAGTGGCAGCCGTTCGAGTGTTGCCTCGTCAGCTGGAAACTGCATCGTCGGCACGTTCTCACAACCGACCGAGGCAGCGGTGCAGCATTTCTCCGATAACAATGCTGGCGCCGGCTAACTTAGGATACCTGTAGCTTAGGATACCTTAGGTACCTCGGCGTATCCTCCCCGTAGTCTCAGGTTCCCGAGAAACCACGACACAGCAACCAAGCAGACTCGCATTTTCACGGTAGCTGCAGACTGCCGGGGGATGGGTCCGCGCCGGCCCGATGCCCCACGATCCTTTCTTCTAGTCTTTAGTTCTTTGTTGTCAGGCCGCACTCGCTGTGCGCCCGCATTCGAAGAGCAAACAGCATCGAAGTACCGCCACTGGGAGAAGGGTGCACGCAGCTTTGCCGTGTTGAATACGATTCAAACGCGAGCAGTGCGACAAGGCGGTGTATCGGAGTGTGGGTCTAAACCCATCTCAGCTGTCATTCGTTCCAAACGCGCACGCAAGTTTGCGTCCATGGTTGGCAGAGCGATGAAAACACTACGGCAGTTCGAGGTGCACACCCAACATTACCAAACCGACTCGCAGTTTTCAAGCACGCGCGATACACGGTGCCATGGGCACCGCCGCTCGGGGCTCGACGACGACCGCGCGAGCCGACCGAATGTGGCGCCACAGACCACGTGGTTGCGCCGAGACGCCAGAGAGAAAAAAATGAAGTAAAAAAATGCCGCCGGCGCTGATGTCGCCTCCTCGCACCTCTGCCCTCCCTCCCTTCACGCCGCGCGCAGCTTTCCGCGCGCTCGCTGCGTTGAGTTGAGGGAGAAGGCTGCGGAACGTGATCTCTATAATTTGGTAACACCACTTAGACTTGACGGATTCGAAAAATTTTTGCGGCATATGACTCGTGAAGAGTCATACGTCAATAATGAGACTATTCCAATATAACTAAGAAAGGTGTTGCAGGGCCCCTTTAAGGCGTAGAAACGATGGTTCCCGAAAATAGCCACGACAATGACATGTAGCGTTTCCTATTGATACACTTTTGCTGCTTTTTTTTAAAACCTTGAAAGGATTTCTTTACTCTTCCATTTCCCTTACGTGGGCATGCAGCATCCTGACAAGACCGACAAAACAGCGCTGCGGGGAAGCAGCACTTAATCTGATGGGCGGGTCACACGATTTGCTTACGTTACAGTTGATTTCGTAATCCTCTGCACGAAAACGAAGTGAGCACACGAGTAGATTCTGTTTATCCCACATTCATAGAAGTGCGGCACTTACACACTTCGAGCATAGGAGTTCCCTCCTTGCGCCCATTGGAAAGTAGTTGATTTCGTTGTTGCAGCAGACATTACACTGACGCGGCATTTTCTCTAAACTACAGTTAGAGTTTCATGAGTCGGCAAAGCCCGCCCAGCAATATGCGACAATAAAACTACCTTTGAGAGACGACTACACAAGCCAAAGCTACCACTGAGACGCGACCGCATGAGCCGAATGCAGCCCGCAGTGATGAGATTAGCCGCAGCCATTTTGGAGCAGGAAGCAAGGCTTTAGGAGCAACCAAAAGTGCATTATAGAGCAGGGAAAAAGGCCTTTTGGAGCCACTAAAGGCCCATTGCAGAGTGGAAAAATTGAATTTGTGACAACTAAAGCAGCTAAATAAAGCAGAACTAAGCATCATTCCACAACATTCCATGCAGGTACAGCTCAGACTACTTATTAGCTTAACCGCTTATAGTGCAGGACTGGCTGTAATGCGGTCTTTTCTTATTTCCGTTTATCCTCCCATAGAACTCCATGTATACGCATACCACTTATTGTGCAGCCCCCGAGATGAAATACTGGTTATAATGCGGCTCCGACAAGAGAGGTAACGACCGTGCTTCTCAATGGAGGTACACTGGCCAAGGAAAGAGCGATGAAGGCATTACAAGAGAGGGAGGGACGTGTCTTTGCTTCAGGAAGCGCTTTTATTTTTCAACTGAAGTTGAATTGAGGTTTTCATTTGTCCTGAATGCTTACAGGATCGGAAGCTGAGGCTGAAGGCTATACGGCCTGACAAAGAGCCTCTGCTCCTAACAACAGTTTGGCACGCAGGCTGCTGAGCATACCAAATATATGACAGATACATTTGCAGAAATAACACAAGAACACAACAAAAACTACCATGGTCTTCTTACACACTGTAAAAAGAAACTTCATGACAAAAGCTGATTTCAAAAGAACTTCATTGTTACACAATGTGGAATAAAACATAAGAAAAGAACATCACATAACTCAAATCGGTAAGTAAGATGTCAGAAATCAAACACAAACTTTAGTAAGCATGCTCAATACCATGGTGTGTTAGGATGGACTAGATAATGGTGTTAGGAGGTATGGAATTGAAATACATGAGGCCGTGTAAACGGTTTAACATTGTAGGTATTTGATATTGAACGTGTTGCTTGCCATAATTTGTCCTCAATATTGGGATTTTCCGGCATCGCTGACGCACATATTGAGTATTTTCAGGCATACACTGTCAAAACTGGGGCTTGTTTTGTTTAACCCATTGCAGAAGTTTGAAGTGATACAGCTGTTATACCTCGGTCACACTGGCAAACTTAGTGTCATTTTGAGCGAGTGCACTAATGCTCACAGAGTGTCACTTTGGCGACGCGCTGCTACACGAGAAAGAGAAGTGTGCTTTGGAAATGATGGCAGTGACAATTGGTGGTTTAATAGCGGAACATATATTTGTTATTTTTGGCAATGCTCGCTGTTCAATAGCGTATTAGAGGCATGAATATAATTTACAATAAACTTTGCGCGCAAATGAAGTAAATATTGCAGCCGCATAACATCATTGGTCATCGCGAGCCGAGACATGACATATAAAAGACGAATCGAAAACAAAAATGGCGGACTCCGGTGCAGAAGGGACGCGTAGTGGTGACGGGCGTTTGGAGCGTGTTTTGGCAGCGCTCATTTGCTCATCCCAAAGGCATATGAGCGCTCGCTTCTCTGCGTCGGACCACGTTGTCTTCGTGGAAGTGGCACCCATGGCACACGCCATCGCAAATGACTAAAGAATGACTGACCTACACATGTGCAAGGAAGTAAACAACGCGACGGACGCGGCCATTGCAAGGCATGTGCTCCCGCATCCCCCTAGCGGACGTGACCGCAAACTGCCCGAGGGCGAGAATAGCGAGGTTTTTTGTTGTAGTATGATTTGTTTGAATATATAGCAGTATTCCTAATGACGAAAACGATTGTTTAAAAATACCATGATTGCCGCGTTTTGCATTAGCGTATTTATTTGCAAGCCACTGCTACCGAGGCTAGACACTCCGTCGCAGCGAAGTGAGTTTGGCGAACGCACTTGCCGGCAAGTGTACTTTGCAGCGAGTGTCACTAAGCGTTCCTGTGTGACAGCGTGCAAATGACACTAGCGGCGAAGTGCACTACCTCAAAGTGCACTTAAGTTGCCCAGTGTGACAGGGGTATTACATTTAGTATTGTGTATTTTTCAAAGAGTGGTTTTGCTTTTTCTCGGTCACCTGAGTGCCCCACCAAGACTGCAATGTTCGTTTCGCAATATCGCCAGCATTGCCAGTCACTGCGAAAGTTTGAACAGAAGAGTACAGTTAGGCGTTTCTTTTTAAGCGGATTTTTGTTTTGCACCAAGTCTATGGGAAGAGGGTTTACTGTAGTGCATACATTCACTCCTCTGGCGACTTACATTATATGCGGTCTATGGTGTAATAGAAAGCAGGGTGTCTACCGAGTTGACATTTCTAAATTCCTTGAATGTTTTTGCTAAAATTCCCTGAGTAAAACAGAACTTGGTTTTATGTCAAGATGAGTAGACACCATGTCGCTTGATGTCACTCTCTAGTACGCACCTCGTAGTGCTTGTTTCGTGGTCTGCACAGCGTTAACACACTTCAAATCGTGCGCCTGAAAAGGCCGCCTGACGTAGCATTTGCCTTGCCCAACGTTGCCCGCCTTTACTGCCTGGCCGCCGACGCTGTGGTTTCTGCTCTGAAGGGCACATTACACAACATCACATGGACACGGCATTTTGTCGAACTTTCCGTAAGAGCGACTTTCGTAAGCGTGCAAGGCACATGCAGCAGTATGCGATAACGAAACTATCACTTATATGCAGCCGGGCGAGTGGAGCGCAGCCCTGCAAAAATGAAGCTCTTGCACAACCCGCACCATTCTCCACTGTAACGTCAAGTTCTTTTTTCCATGAATTAAACAGGAACACAAAAGCAGCATTTTATTAAGTCTTGCAATGCTCGGAATATTCTTTTTTTATATCATAAGTGGCTTGAATACTAGTGATAATTTGTACTATGGGCTCTTGAAGTCATCGGGCTTGTTCCAAAATGTCCACATTTACCTTAATTTCTCTATTACTAGATCACTGCTATGGATAATATTGACGTATTAGCTGTTCTCAAACACTGCCACATTTTTATTTGCCTTTACTCGCTTTTTACCATAGTGTTGCCATGCTGTTATTCAGAAATTTCTTTACAGCTGGCTAAGCTGCCCACCCTACATCACACTATCAACTGCAAGTTACCCGTCCTCGAACACAAATCACGTTTCAAGCCTCATTTTTTTTTCTCGGGTTGCCAGAGAGTGGGATGACCCCATGCTGCTGTCGTTACAAGTCCCCCCGAATTTTTGGACACTGTGCAAACCTGTATCACACTGTAACACCGGCCTTTATTGTATAAACATGCTAACCACCCCTTATGTCTCTACGGATAGCGCGATTCTCCGTTTCAAATTTGCCGCCTCGGCCGGCTGAACCAGACAAGAGCAAGCGCACAGCAAGCCAAAGTTTAAAGGTTATCACGACAGTTTCCGATTGGCGACGCGCGTCACGTGACGTACGGCGGCTCCGCATTGGTTGCCTGTGCGGTCGCTTGTAGCAATCGGCGCAAAGGTCGTCTGCTCTATGCGCCGACAGCGCTGACGGGCCGCTTACTGCGTGTGTTTTCAACTCGCCGCGCGTGGTTTCGAGATCGCATCGCGCTGTGATAAGACCGGCGCTCGTGAAAGGAGAAAAAAGTTGTCCAGTTTGGCGCAACGCGGTTCCTGCATGCGATCATGGACCGGCGATCGTTCAAGAAGAAACGCAAGACTGCGCAGCGATTTGGTGCGCGTAAGCCGAAGCCGCCGATCGTGAAAAAGAAATTCAGTCCGGCGACTTCTGCGAGCAGCGACGACGGCGTGCGGCACGACGAGGACTCGCAGCTGAGCACAAGCACGCACGGAGCATCGTCCGCGAGTATCGACGAAACAGTGCTTTGTGCCGTCGGAGGAAACATCCGTTCGTCGTTCCGCGCAGGCTGCAGACATCGCGGATGCTAAGCCTAGCACTTCGCGCGAGGATGTAGACATCGCGGATGCTCAGCCAAGACTTCGCGCGAAGATGTAGACATCGCGGATGCTCAGCCAAGCACTTCGCGCGAGGATGTAGACATCGCGGATGCTCAGCCAAGCATTTCGCGCGAGGATGTAGACATCGCGGATGCTCAGCCAAGCACTTGGCCAAGGATGTAGACATCGCGGATGCTCAGCCAAGTACTTCGCGCGAGGTTGCGAGGCTGTCTACCAGCACCACCAGTAGCACGATTCGGGCCCGATACAGCCTCGTTTCGTGTCAGCGGAGACATCTCGCGAACGCGCCGCGGCTGTTCAGGAGTCCGTAAGAGCAGTGTCTGCGACGGAGCGCGAGATGTCACTCGGAAGACGAAGATAAGTTTTTGCTCGTACAACGCGCGGACCTGAATGGTCAGTTTGGCAGTGCCCTGTGCCCGCAGTGCAAAGAGCCGGGACTCAAGATGAAGCACGGAACTAAGCACAGGTTAGCGGTAAAGATGATGCTCGTGATCACCTGCACTACTTGCGGCGCGGACGCGAAAAATGCGTGGTCGTCGCCGCGAATGGAAAACAGCAAGTTATTTGAAGTCAATATTCGGGCCATGCAAGCTATAAAAACGATTGGAAAGGGATCAGCTGCGCTCAGCGATTTTTGGTCTGTGATGAATGTATCACATAGGGAATTCACCACAAGACCTCCATGCCTACACCCAATTTTGCATCTCTTGGTCTCCAACCTGGACGCCATGCACTTCGTAGAGCAGCCGAAAAAGATGCCATGCGGAAAAAAAAAGGCTGCGAAAGCTCATCAGGCTAAAGGTCAGATGTCCAAGTGACACCGCACTGCAAAGGACACTAAGGACTACAACCCTGGTGCCTATTAGGCATGTAAACGTGACCCAAACTTTGAACCTCGTTTTCTCAATACTGTTTTTTTGGCATGTTGCTCAGCTCGTGGAGCAGGTACCTTCGCAACTACTTGACAGATTTTGATTCTGTTTTTTTTGTAATGCTCCTTGGACTCTGCTTCAGGGGGCTGCGTTCTTATTTTTTTAATTTAGTCTTTAAAAAATTTTGGTAGGGTTTCTTGTTTGTAGTGCAAATGTGCTCATTGAAGTATCAGTGGAGAAAACATGAACTACAATTTTTAGTGTTGCAAAAAATTATTTTGAAAACGCAGCCCCTTCAGCATACATTTGCCTCTGCACACAGTGTTTATCAACTTTTTATGTCATTTGTTAAACTCTCCAGCCGCTCCACGAGGTCCAGTAATGAATTATTTGTTTCTCAGAAAGTTTTCGTGATATCATCTTGAAATTTTTATGTAAGCATTATGAGGTCATTTTTAGTCTTTGTGCCAATTTTCATCAAGATCTAACCAGAAACAAGAAAGTTCGTTCCGAAAGGCACGTCCCCCCTTAAGGCATTTGATTTCATCTTTATGCAAGTTAATCGACGGTTGGCTCACGCATGCGCTACCACTATTCTCGATATGCCATGCTTCAATCATCAGGCGCGTTTCTTAATTTCTATGACGGTACAACACTGCGCATTCATCGAATTTCGGGGTGCACTTGCAATCTCGACAATGTAAAGATAGATTAGAAGGTGAGCCTCCTGTTAGCGATCTCTTATGTTCCAACAATCTCTGGTTAATGCATCGGCCCGTTTGTCCTACGTAGAAGCGACCGCAGCTGAAAGGGACCTTATACACCACACTCGTACGGCAATCAGTGAATTTGTTGGTGTCTTTTACGAAACAAATATCGGTCCTCTTCTTGTCTTTTACTCGCTCATTCTTCCTCTGCACAGAGGCACAGATCTTACCTAGCTTATTGGCAGCCGTGAAAACAACATTAACGCCGTATCTACTTCCTACTTTCTTTAGCCTGTGAGACACGCAATGAATGTACTGTATCCCTACGACACGTTTCTTCCTATCGTTTTCTGCAACCATGCTCGGACTTAACACAATAGACTTCTTGTGTCCTTGTTTGCACGCCCTGTCTTTTTAGAATGAATTGTCTAGTGTGCTCCATGAAAACTACACGATTTGCAGACCTGCCGTGGCAGAGCGCTAGTAATTCACGCTTGTGAGCACAATTTATAACATATACGTGAGAATCAATTCGGCAATTCTGCAAGCTGAGATGAGGAAGATAATATATTGGCTGTTCAAATCAGTTCAAACGACATTAGCAGGCACCTCGGCGCTTTATTTGTAGCTCACGGCGCACCGGCGTTGATGTGGCACTTTTCATACCTGCCTATTTGCCATTGCACTATGTCGGTATTGCCATCAAAACATGCAAGCATTGATTCATGCCAGCTGTGGTCTACACGAGCATTTAGGTTTAACCTGATGTAGTCAAGAGTTTGACGGAGGTTCGTCTGGTCAGGTATCACGATGAGGATGTAGATGCGGTCACTGACCAAGTCAAGGTGAAAAACAGACGTTTCGAGACCCAGACGGGTTCCTTGTTCACACTAAGCCTTTTTCCTTGCTTTTCTTTTTTTTTCAAGGTGAAAAAAAAAAAACTGACGTTTCGGGACCCATACGGGTTCCTTGTTCACACTAAGCAGGCAAGAGCCGTGTGTTGCTTTTTTATGCTAAAATGTGATGTAATGAACGGGTGTAGCTGGCAGGTAGATTCCCCTCCCATCTGTCCTACTGATAGTGTCCTCAGTTGTCTGGATAAAAACAGATTCCATAAGTAGTCTCGTGGTCGAATTCTTTTCCTTGGCTCTTATAGCGGCGTTGTCCCAATTGATGAAATGACCGCGATTATCGGCGTGCTCAGCCAGGTGTACCTAGGTGTAGTTAGTGTATCTGTAGTGTAGTGTATATATCTGGGTGTAGCTAGGTGTATCTAGCTTAGTGTGAACAAGGAACCCGTCCTGAAAAGTGTGTTTTTCACCTCGACTTGTGGCAAATTCCACTGGCAGATTCGGCGCACTTCCGGTAGCAGTTTTTCTGCTCCATTAAGAGCAAGTCTGTTCCACTGGCGGATTGAGATTGCTCCCAGTATGTTTCATTGACAGACCTGGAGCAGCTCTGCCGCCAGATTCACTCCACGGAGCAGCTCTCTCTACACCGCGTAAAGCGGCGGATTCGACCGGAAATTGCAAGGTTCCCGCTTGTGCGCAGAGCATGGCATACCGCGTGCGCGATGCAATGCGCTGTCCGACAGCGCCTGTTCTCTCCGCTCGCGCCTGTGAAGGCGAAAATGGTGCGAAAGGCGAGGAATGCTCGGCGCTTGCGAAGCAGATGTGCGCTAGTGACCCCGACCATTTAATCTGCCGAGGGCACTTGTGTTCCACTGACAGATTGCTTCGGTTGCTCTCCGCCGGAGTGGAGTGCTTTGGCTCAGAGTTCGTCGGCCATTCCGAATCCACCAATGGAATTCACCATTGGTCAGTGATCGCATCTACAACCTCAGGTTTAACCTTACAACCAGTTTATCGGTCGATGGCCACTTCGCAGCGCCACTGGCATACCTTCTCTATTGTTTTGAAAAGAAAAAGAAAAAGCCTTCTGTACATTTGGTGCTTCGTTTGCATGAACACATTGCTTGAGGCATGCAGAGTGTGGTCGGCGGACGCCTTGCGAGACTCACAGAACCGCCTAGGAAACAGCAGAAAATCAGGAAGACAGGAGTAGACATGAGATATGGTAAAAGCAAGATAGAAAAGAAAAAGATCAGGAGTAGGCAACTGCAGACTTTCACTTGGTTGGTTACGCAATGGCTGGGGCCAAAGGGTTGTGTTACCTCTGCCGGAGTGACTGACTAACAAAAGCAGCCTTGAGCAACTGAAAATAGCAAGCCTTACCTCCTGGGAGAGTAACTCTGCCTCCTCCTGTCCCGCGACCTTGAACGTGATCGAGATCGACTGTAAGAGTGCCTCCGGCTTCGCCTACAAGGAAAAACACAGACATGGTTCAGACATGTGACTAGTAAGGCGGGACCCAGGTCTTAGGCTGAAAGAAATAGATTCAAATTGACATTTTTGGTATACAGAACTATTTTCGCACTAGTCTGCAAAATTTCTAGCTTCACTGATCGATATTTTTGCTGCAAAATCAATTTATAACACGGCTGAGGTGAATCTCAGTGCATAGTTAAGCGGCCGTGCGAGACATGACACGGAAATTTTGCAGTCCCAACATTTACAGGACAAGAAGAAGAAAGCAGAAGAAAAGCTGCAATAGATTTCACCTGTTGCAATGATGCAACAGAGCGCAGTCTTATCGCTAAACAGCACCACGCCGCGGTTCCTCCGTCTGACTGACGAAATGACCTTCACCATTGTGGTCTTGGAAGCGGGAAATGCATTGATACATTGCATTTAGAGTGCACGATCTGCTATGGGGACGCCGAGATGAGTAGAGGCAAACGGGAATACGACCTTGCTGTCAAGCTTCAGCTCGTGAGTGTGGACTGCGGTGACGGGTCGTCAAAGTGGAGTTCACCACGCATTGACGGAAAATAGAAAATCAATCCATTCATGGTGAACGTGCTCGCTGCCTGCACAATGCAGGCTACTGGCAGCAGGCAGACCGCTTTTAATGGTGTGTTTACAACTATAAATTTATCACGTCGCGGCCTCCACACGAAAATGTAGCAGCCGTACGTGAAAAAGAAACTAACGCCTGCCGCTACTCTTGCTACCTCGAAACTGATGAGCAAGTGCACGAGTTCGGTTCAAGACATCTACGCAGAACTCAATCTGTACAAGACTAGAAACATTGTCAAGTCATACGACGAATCGTGGATGAAGCTCGGTCATACGTCACATATCGGCAACGGTACAGTCATCAAGCTGATAAGCGGCCTTGTTCTTGACTACGTCATCCTAAGCAACTTTTGCGCTGGATGTGAATCTGGCTTGAAGGAGGGGGAAAAGTGGAAGGAGTGCCACGTCTGCCAGCAAAACACAACAAAGGAAGCTGGGGAGATGGAGGTAGAGGCTGGCCTCACTTTGTTCAAGAGATCACTAGAGTGGCATTATCTCAGGTACACAACTGTGCTTTCAGATGGTGACAGCCAGGCACACCTGGTGCTACAAGAAGAGAAGGTTACGGCTACATTCCCATTGCGAAGGAAGACTGCGTGAATCACGTAAAAAAGCGGATGGGTAAGGCCTTGCGCAATTTAGTTGACAAACAAAAAAAGCCCTAGCAGGGAGCCTCTCTGGAAAAGGCCGGCTGACTGGGGATCTCGTAAACAAGCAGAGTTCCTATTATCAGGGGTGAGACGGCTGAAATCGATTTGGGAGCAGTTTTGGGAGCAGCAAAATTTCAATTTAGGAGCAGGAGAACCTTGTTTGGGAGCAGTTAGCGGCATTTATTATGTCGTTTTTGGAGCTTGAAAAAACAAACTTGTAGTAACTTGGAGGAACAAGCGCATATTTTAATCGGCTTAGAATACACATAACATTCAAAGAGCCTTTGGAGAAAGCTTTTTTTAACAGATTATTGCCAGGTATGAACTACACTACCTTTTTACAAACCACGCAATTTATATAACCCTGGTAACAACATATGAAATAGATAAAAAAAAGTTTTTCCAAGGAGGTTCACTTTACATTTGAAAATAAGAAAAGAAAAAACATCACACTTCTCAAATAATAAAAAAAGTCACAGTTTCACCGCAAGGGTGAAGCAATGAATGCGATAGCAACAAATTGTAGTGTTACACGAAGTAAGGCTGGCAGCTAACTTTTTTGTATCCGATCTCGCGTAACTATAAAACGATGGTGTAAGAAAATACGGCCGCTCCAGGGAGCCATGTTCTCCGCATAGTCACTTCGCCCGCCCCGCTGTGATGGCTTTCGAGATAGCGCGCGCGCGCGCGCGCCAGTGATTGCGACCGCGCGAAGTTCAAAGTTGCTCCTCGCGCGACACCCCCCTCGCGTCTTCGTGTCTTTTAAGGCTTGTTAAAAACAGGCGGGGAGTTTCCTGTCTGCTTCGACGGCAGGCCTTCCGAGCGGGGTGATGTTATCGCATGCAGCCTCCGAGCGACGGCAATGGGCCGGCTCGTTTGCTTCGGCCGCGTACGTCGCCTCTGCTCGCGTGCTTTTACCCGCTGTAGAACATACAATTCCCGGGGGGATCTTATCAATTTGAACTTCATACCGGAAGGACATGACGGCGACGGCAAGAACCCGTCGAGACTGTCCATATAATTGCTATCGCAATAAAAACTGATTGCATAGCAGTACGTCTTTGAACGGTCAACGAATGATTCCGACTAGCACGCGATTGCGGCGACGCCTTCGCGCGTAACATCGGGAAAGAACAAAAGCGGTATGGCCACCGACGAACGCGCCAGTATGACCACCCCCATAGGCGTGCGCACGAAGGGGGGGGGGGGGCAAAGTCGATACCGCCCATACTTTGACTTAATCGGAAGGAGGGGCGCTGCGATTAATATTTGCCCTCCCTGAAGGGCGAACCCTCAGGAAGCTTTCGAATAGCGTACGCAAAGCTTTGCGTTGGCTTTTCGCACAACTGCGCATACGTCGTACGCTAACCGCTTGCGGGCTCCCGTTAAGTGACGGAAATAGCGGGCCGCTAACGCTAACTCAGCGTACGCTATTCGAAAACTGCCTAAAATAAAGCGCCTTCAGCTATCTGCTCGGCTATGCGGGTGGTGTAGCGTCAAGTGTACCGCACGCTTTTAATAGGTGATAACAAAAGCGCGCTGCGCCACCGTTCGCTGCCACCTCGTGAGGGACCGCCTTCAAAAATTCGTCGCGAGCGCCGAGAAACCTTACCCCTCGGACACTACGTCGTTACCGCTCGGACACTACACGTATTTACAACCGCTCAAAGGCGATTATCACAGCACTATGTAAGCCTCTATTACAAAGGCGCGTAGAAGGACACGCTTGGGCGCGTTAACGTGTTCTGCGAACATATCCCTGGCGCTGCTTCTAAAGTTACGTTTTCCCACGCTCAAAGTGACGCGGGCTTGAAAATTCTTGATTGTGGGGCCGTTTCGGCGCAGATGGGCGCAAATTTTGTAATTTTTATGCTTTTGGAGCAGCTTGGCGCAGGAAAACGGAATCGTATCAAAAATGCGCAATATGCGCAGCTGTCTCACCCCTGCTATTACACTCTAAGCCAAAATAGAGTATTTTGGGAGTGTTTCTGCCACACAACAACAATCGTCATCCACCTCGCGTGCTTTCCTCGCGTTATCACCGCGGGTGCGGCACTTCCCGGTCACGAACGGCGCGCGCGTTATCAGCGTGACATAGCATTCTTGACAGGAAAGTGACGAGAGCTGGGTTTTCAAGAAAGGAAACGCGAGCAAGCCAGATGACGATTATTGTTGTGTGGCAGAAATACTCCCCAAATACTCGATTTTGGCTTAGAGTGTATGAATGGGCCCTGAAATCTCACGACGATGTGTACGCTATGCAAAGGGCAGTGATGACCTCTTATCACCATGTGACATCAAATGATGAAGTGGCTAACCACACATTTTCCCCAACAGGGTCTGACTCATGGTGGCGCCAAAATGCTGCAGAGGCTAAGGGCGAGCCTGCACTGAAGCATCCCCGCAGCTTGCCTCCACACGTGTGTGTGAGGCGTTATTGCCTATCTATCAGAGGAGGAGGAGGAGGAGAAATAAACATTTTATTCAAATGGCAAACTTAGGTTCCCGTGGTTGGAGCCCCTATTCCAGGGCCCCACTGGCCCGAGCGACTCGCTTGGCCTGGTCCAAGGTTGCCTGCTGGCTTCCCAAGTCCTGCCGGGTGAGTCACACCTCCCACGACCTATCGAATTCGTTGCGTGTGATGAGTGGCGAGTTGCCCTCTGCTGGTCTTTGTCAGCAATTCCAAGTGATGTGAATGAGTGTTGGTGTGTCGCCACACCAAGGGCAGCGGTCAGCGTATTGGGACGGCCGCATTTTACTAGTGTGTGTATGTTCGGATATGTGTTCGTCTGTAGGCGTCTCCAGTCCCTGGATTGCCAGCTTGTGGGTTTAGGGTGGGGTGGCGCCATTGTCTGCCGCGCCCGTCCAGAGGCTTTCTAATAGAGAAACTACTGTAACGATGCTAACGGGGCAAAACGCAAAACAGCAATGAGTGCCGACCCTCCATAATATGGGCACTTGCGCCAAAGGACTGATGCGCTTCATTGCTTGCTGTTGAAGCGATCGTGGCTGAAGCAGTCATGAAGTTCAACGTAGGCAATGAGAGCAGCTCTGCAGACATACTGAAAGAGCTTGGCCTCAACCCTGGCATCCACAGTCCTAAGCGCATGGCTGAAAAGGATCACAGTCGTTCTGTGGCTTCAGCAAGCAAATGTCCGCGCGTGCCGACAACTTGCAGTGGAGCTTGAAAAAACATGGCTGATCCCTCTGTCATAGTAATCGGTATAACACGAAAGTGAAACGTGTCTTCAGAGACTTAGTTGGGCATCTGTTAAAGGACCCCTGACAGCAAAATTTGGGTGCCTCGGTATGGGTTAAACCTGTTAAGCGCGTGACCCCTCACGAAAACTACCTCGAGAGCAGCCCGACAACAAAGCGAGAGGGGTGCGGAACAATAGGCCTCGCCGGGTGCCAGTCGTCGTATTGTGCATGTGCGCCCCGCACACGCACGCCGCACGCTTCGACACAGCAAAGAGAGTGAAAGCATGGCTGGCAGTCGGCTCCAAACACACTCAGAGATCGTCGACGTCATTGTTACTAGCGTATCGTCACTCAGGGTGATTTTTGTGCAATGTATCACACCGAACACTATGGTGGCTAGATGGGGAGGTGTGCGAAACGGCGCGCCGTGGAGAGAGCGGATCTTCAGGACGCTGCGGCGGCGCTGCTGTCGGCACGGAGATGCGAAAGACGCGCGACCGGTCGCCTCCGCTGCGAAATAGGGGACTTCGCACGCTCTGTAATCGAGCTATCTGCCAGAAATTTGTAAGATCAATGGCAGCGCGCATGTCGTACAGTTCATCTTCCACTAAATACACTTTCACGTCGACATCATGCGAGGTAAAAAAACATACGGTCGCCTTCTTCTCCGTGTGTTAGACAACGGTGGAACCAGGGTGGTTTGAACCCTGCCGTAACTTTCAATTTCGCATGAACGCACGGACCAGTGGCATTAAAGTGGTGAGTGCATGCAATTCTCATAAAATTAAGTTCTGGCAAGGATTGGCTGCCTTACCTTTCAAAGTACATAACGAGCAACATGATCGCTTGGAAGAGCTCAGGACAGGGCCATGCTTAAAATGAACATTTATTCAAAAATCTATAAATCTTTAGCAATGTACAAGTACATAACACGAAAAAAATATTAACAAACTCACATAATGCACAAAATTTTAACTGGTACAACTGGAATAATATAGCAAAACATCACATTTATGAGGTAAGACTTCACATTCGCAGTAAGGAATGTTGAATGCTTCTAGGCAGCAGAACTTTTTAATTATCAACTCTTCGAGTTCACATAAAATAAGGCAAAATGGAACTTCATATTTATACAAACACTGAAATGTTCACAAGATAAATGCATTCTATCATGTTGTTCGCCTCATCTTAAGGTGCTTCATCTTGTCTCTTTTAGCCTGTCTTGATGCGTTCTCATCTGCCACTAGAAAATGAAGCTATCACATAAAATCTGATCACTTCATTTGTGACCTATACATTGTGCTGTGCGTAGCCAACCGTGTTAAGCTTGTTAATAGAGAGGCAGGAGATGAGATCTCTTATGCTGTTGCTCTTCAGCTTGTTAAAGCTAAAGCAGTGCGTAAAGGCATCTTCCATTTTCAAGACCAGCTCAGTGCTTGTGAAGGGTACATCAGTCCTCCTCTATCCACGTGATTTGTTAAACATGACTATCTTGGACGCGGGCCCTGGCTGTCCCCTTGTAGCAACAACTCTGCACAGTCGCCACATTTGGTTTTCTTTAGCATTCTTCGAGCTACATACCCACAAACATAGTATTACACGCGAGTCACTTTTTTCCCCAACCAAATCACGGTGGTCTGGAAGGGCATCACATGCATTTAATATCTCATGGACCTCATTGAACTGCGATACGTCTAAAAGATCATCAAGCTTGTTTTGCACAAATTTTAGGTCGCAACTGTTGCTCGGACCCAAAAGGCTATTTAACAGACCCTCTGAAACATTGCCACGCGAGGGAAACCGTGCCAAGGTCTCAAAACTGAGGCAACCATTCGACGCTGCTGTTTTCCTTTTCGGTGGGAGCTTCTTCGTAAAGTACGACGGAACATTCGGGAAAACAGTCCCGGTCCGTATGGCGTCGGGAGTCAGGCAGGGACGGTCTCGGCGAATTTGTACGGTTTCACCATTGATCACATGTTTGTGCGTCCGAACGATAAATCGCTCATCTAAATGCGCTTCGCAAACGACACAGTTTTTCTCCAGTCTGCACGCTGGTTCAAGCGCTCCCAAGCCTTGCTTCGTTCGTCGTCTTCAGGAGCGGTGAAAAGGGACGCCTTGTTACCTTGCTTTCTGGCGGAAACATACCCAGCAGTGCATCCTGGAGCAAAGCAGTGTCTCTGTTTCTTTTCAATCATCATAGCTATAACGAGCACGGCCACATTGCAAAAAGAAATCACTGAAGGCAGCGGCAGCACGGCAGCATTTCGCTAAAACATGTGTGTTCTCCGATGCACCACGAGCATGAAGGCATCTCCGTGACGACAAGCGCGCCACCTAGCAGCGTCATGGAGCACTGGCGCGCTTCCTCTCGCAGCGCAGGCTGCTCGATGCTGACACCTCCCCATCTAGCCACCATACCGAACACGTAGCACTAGTGTCGATGTTGCAGGGCAGCCGATTTTTTGTTTTTTCTCCTACGCTGTTTGACATCGAATTAAAATAACTTCCACGCGACGGATGCCGTTCAAATTTGGCCAAGAAGACCTATGCATACCAAGCGATCGAATGATGGGCACATCTCGATCTTGAAATTTGATGTCAGTGCTCCT
Organism: Rhipicephalus sanguineus; assembly: GCF_013339695.2. Lineage (NCBI taxonomy): Eukaryota > Metazoa > Arthropoda > Arachnida > Ixodida > Ixodidae > Rhipicephalus > Rhipicephalus sanguineus. The sequence goes on along the minus strand of NC_051176.1, from coordinate 321,447,163 downwards.
TTAAGCGTTCTTTCGCCTTAAAGGAGTACTGACAACTATCGAAGGAGAGTTTACTCTGCCATACAAATCTCCTGTATGCAGAGACTGCTCTGAGCAAGTGAGGCTCAGCAAATGCTGATAAGATGTTTTATTTTGATATTAAAGTCAATTTTTCCATGGCGCACCTACAGACATCGACACTAGCTTGACGTCAGGCTACAGTACAAATTCTGGTGACTTCACGCAGCACTCTGGCTAGTTGTGCTGATGTTAGGTACCAAAACTTCCAAAATGGCCGCTTGTGCGTCACTAACGGAGCGGCCGCAGAAACGTCACTATATATTGTGCGAGCACGTGACGAGAAGCTCACACCGTGTTGTGACGTCAGGGTACAGTAAGAACCGAAACTAGCTTTTAAAAACATATTGTAATTACTTTTTCAGGGTGCACTCACACTTACCACTACTTTTTCTAGGCTCTTGAGGGCTTGACCTTTCATGACACGCAAAAAAACGACAACTGAAAATATTCGTGTCAGTACCCCTTTAAGGGCGACGAAATGAATGCTATAGTAACAAATCGTAATGTCACGTGAAGAACGGCAGCTCGAAACTTGCAACGCGCTGCTCAAGCAGAAAGGACGCACGGAATGAACATACACAGGATGAGTGCGAACTGTCAGAGTTGTAACTTGTTTTTGTATGAGCACCGCACTCCTTTTGCGAAAGCGGCCGCTGCAGTGAGCGAAGTGACCTTCGTGCTGTCAACGCAAACTTGCGGTGAGAGCACAAGACGTACAAAACCACCGCAATCACGAGATAAGTGCGCGACTACGCCCTGTAGTGGCACGCACTCATCGAGACGTGTGGGGCGGCGATCTTTAAAGCGCGCTCTTCGAGCCCTTCGCGCCATCTCGCTAGTGGTAACGAAAACACAGTGATGTACCACCGACCTCCGAGTACCGCTACCGGCAAATGGTGTATATAAATAGCTCGCCGTTAGCATGGCGAAAGATGTGCAGTCTGTGGCCTAATCGTTTTGCGCCATGCGCTGCGGAGCGAGGGGCTGTAGGTCCAACTCCCAGTGACGGAACTTTTTCTTCTAGTTTTTTTCTTTGACATCTGTTAGTCTTTATATGTTACGTCATACCCGTGACTGAAATATGTCAGTGGAGCCGTGGTGGGCCCTGGCATAAAACACTTTCGTGTTAAAAAAGCGCGCTCATGCTAACAATCAGTTTTGTAAGACACGTACCGGGGAGCAGTTTGTGATAAGCAGGGTGCCATTCTTTTATTCCATATTCAGTCCATATTTCATTGTGGGCACACTTCAGCTAAAATAGGCGCAAAAGAAGGCTACATACGGTTACAAAACATTTATTTTTCACAATTTGCCTTCAAGCCACTTCACTTGTCCATTGTCTGCTTCAGGGCTGTGTCGACACCATTTTTCAGCACAGCTCCTTCCACCCTGCTGACAAGGTCAAGGGCTTCGTGGCCACTAGGCCAAAGCTGTATGTGTTTGCGAACTTTCCCCAGCATTGTCATGACTTCACCAGATGTCAATGGTGGTGTACTGTCTTTGCTGTCCGATACATCCGTGTCACTATCTTCCCCTTGCTCCCCTTCCTGCACCATTCTTATGATGCTTTCAGATCTGCCACAGCAAGATTGTTGTCCACTTCAACGAAGTTTTGGAATATGCCAGACTCACCGAAATTTCTCTGTTAAGTGGCCATGATTCTGGCTCAACTGCACATCACAGTTCATCTGCAACACCCTCCTCTGTGTCTTCCTGCTGCAGATTAAAACCCGCTTTGCGGAAACACCCTGTCACTGTACTCCTCTGAATGTCATTCCACGAGCCTGTCAACATCTCAATTGCTGTTCTCACGTTGATGGTTGTTTCGCTCTTTTGCAACATGTCAAACAGCAGGCGTTGAACGAGTCAAACTCTGTATTTGACCGACTGCATCAATCACCCCTTGATCAAGGGGCTGTAGCAGAGATCTCAGCTGAACAGCTTTCAATGGCAGTGGCTTCATATGGGCTGAACAGCTGTTTAGGAACAGTAGAATTCTCCTGTTCTTCATGGCCATCTTGCGATCAAAACTTGCAAGCCATTTGTTGAATATTTCAGATGTCATCCAAGCAGCCTTGTTTGCCATGTATTCAACATTTACCGAGTAGTTCTTTAGGCAGCGTGGGTTTTTTTTATTTGCCTATAACTAGGATTTTTTTTTTCTGTTCCTTCTATATTTGTGCAGAACATAGCTGTGATGCGTTCTTTAGACTTTTTGCCTCCGCAGCAATCTTCATTGGATAAAGCAAATGTTCTTCCGGAAAGCATTTTGAAAAATATTCCAGACTCATTCAGACTGAAGATATCGCTAGCCTTCCACCCCCTCAGCAAAGTTGGCAACCTCTCGTCCTTCCATTGCTTGACGGAATTTTCATCGGCAGCTCTGCTTTCGCGACAAACAGCTTTGGCTCTGATGTTACGTTGATGTAGCTGATGCTAAAGTGTGGCATGACGCAGGCGTCTGCCTGCGTTATGCCCCACTTTATGTTTGCTACAATGTCGAGCTTTTTTGACACCGTCAGGCAAGTACGGCGTTTGATGGAGCATTCCGCCATAATGAGGCAGTGAAATCCAGATAAAGGCAGCAATCACGGCGGAGCCCCGGTGGTGAATAGCGGATAATGGCAGCGACAAGTACTGTGATCATGGCGTGGTGGTCAACCAAGTCTAGGCCAGTAGCGGCATCTGTTGTGCACTGATGCTGGCGGCCGGCAGTGAACGTTGACAGCCGCGCCAGCAATCACACCAATCGCACGGTCACAAAGCGGCCACGAAGCGTGGTAAGCAATAGTCCGCAGTGATCACGGCGTGGCATCTGGTGGTGAACGGCAGCAATAAGCCTACTACAGGCACTGTGATTATAGAGTGGCGGCGAAGCAAGTCTAGCGTCTTTTGTGAACTGTTGCTGGCGGCCGGCGGTCAACTGACAGCAACGATGGCGATCACAAAACTGCATTGAAAAAGCAACAATACGGCTATGAAGCGTGGAAGAATGGTAGATGGGTGCTACGAGCATCCATTTTATAACAGGCCGGTGACCTGTGCACCACCAAGCACAGCAAAGGAAAAAAAAAGTTGCACTTGCAGTGAAGCTTAGCCTCTTGAGACTTGAAAAAACATTTATTGCGATAGCAATCATATGGACAGTCTCAGCTGGTTTTTGCCGCCGCTGCCATTATGCACCGTATATGTATGTGTGTGTGTGTATATATATATATAATTTCTTTAACCATCTTAAATCCCTGCCACTACAGAAAAACCAATTCTGAAGGCAGCAATCAAATATCGCATTTTCCTGATTTTTTTAGAAGGTTGGACACATTTCTTGAAACACCCTACATATAAAAACCACAAAGAAAATTCAGAAATACTTTCAGACGCGCCGAATCGAACGACCAACCCCTCGCTCCGAAACGCACGGCGTTAGACGGCTAGGCCACGAAGAGTGCAGTCTTTCAGCATGCTAACGGCAAGCTATTTATATACACCATTTACTTCACCGTGCTTTCTTACGCACCAGCGAGATATCGTGAAGTGCGCGCTTTAAAGGTCGTTGCCCCGCTCCTGCGAACGCCGATGCTCTTCGCCCTGCAGGCTGTGGTTGCCTTAGTGCGCTTATTTCGAGCAAAGAAGGGGGGTGGGCGGGGAGGTGGAGCAGGGGGTTGTGTGTCTTGTGCTTTCCCCGCGATGTCCGCACTGTTCAAACAGAAATAAGTAACAACTGCAACATTTAGTTCGCGCTCGTCCTGTGTGTACCTCTTCGTTCGTTTCGTGTGCGCTTCAAGTATCGAGCTGTGACGCATGATAGTTCGCGCTCGTCCTGTGTGCGTTCTTTTTGTGCTTCCTTTGGGCTTGAGCGACGCGCTGGCAATTTCGAGCTGCTTTCCGTTCTTCGCGTTACATTCCAATTTGTTGCTATCGCATTCACTGCTTCGCCATTGCGGTGAAACTGACTTTTTTTGCAGTTTGTGCAGCAGCCTTAACCATAGCCTCTAAAACTTGAGACTCCAATTTTTTGTTTGTTCTGGCTTTGGCTTGGCTCTAGTAGTGCTCTGAAGCTTACGATAACTTCTGTGAAAGCAAGATCACGCTGATCGAGCGGCCATAGCCTGGCAAACAGCGCAGGGCTGATTGCTGCGTTCACGTAACACTTAAGAGAGCATTCGCTGTGCACTGGTGCTATTTTTCAGGCTTGCGGAGACAACACACACATGTGATGCGTTTTAAGTGGATGATTTCTAGAATGTGTTCACACCGCGTACTCGCGGTATTCTTGGCTCCTTCAGGTGCATGCGAAGTGCACGCGTGGTTGAGCTCATTCCCTTGGCGGTAACTTGAAGTGCGTATCTGCGATGTATACCAGTTTCGAAGACCTTTTATCTTTGTTTTATTACTGACTGACCCGCTACACGTTTAAACAAAGTTTGCATACATCTGTTTTTTTTTTTGTTTTTCTTTCCAAAGATGTATGCAAGTCGAGTTAGCAGTTGATGGCACTACATTTAGGTTAGAATATCTGTTACAAGCGATGTTATTGACCAAAATTCAATGGTAACTTGTCCTTTACAACCAATTGTCTTTTATATCTGGTGTCTCTTACAAAAGAGGTCAATTTAATAAGAGAGGTAGGCTGGCCAACCAAGAAGGTGGATGTGATCTGTTATACACGTTCGTCCATTACATCCATGCCTGTTATAACGGGGTTCAACTGTACATGCCTGGTGCATAACTGACAAAGTATGTGTGCCTTTGATATTTTTCACTTTGTAATGTGAAGTAAAGTTTTAGCCATTTTTGTTCACAACACACATTTTGGCCTAGAAGAGAAAATTGAGCGAGTTGGTATTGATTCATATTTAGGGCTGTGCAACGCTCACAAAAAGGGACAAGGAACAGAAGAAGTACACAGGACAAGCGCTGACTCTCAACTGAATTTTTATTCCGGAAAACACAAAAAAGTAAACATGAAGAAAAATCGAGTCACGTGACTTGTGCTCCAGGCGAAAAACTAAACGAACATTCATGGCTGTTGCCCCGTAACATAGCATGCGCACGACCACTTTTAAGTCACATTTTCGCACGTGCTGACCAAGAACTCGTATTCGCTATCACAAAGCTTTATCGATGGCTGGCTAACGCATGTTTCGTAGCTTCTTCTAATGTGGAAGGCCTCAATAATTTCTCGGGCAAGCTGCTTCTTGTGCTTGGAAAGAACCATGGTGTCAGTTAAGTGCGGGGTACACCCGCACTCCCGACAATGATCTGCTAAATGTGAATGCGTGTCTTGTGTCAATGAACGCTTGTGTTCTCCCAAACGAACATTCAGACACCTTCCACTCTGCCCTATGTAGGATCTACCGCACGACAACGGGATCAGATACACGATTCCCACCTCGCAGTCAACAAACTTGGACGTGTGTTTAGTACCACATTCGCTGTTGGTTTCTTTCGACCCACTCGGCTGCGCGCACTTGTTCACGCGGGCACACATGCCAGACAACTTATTTGGGGAGGAAAAGACGACGTCCACACCGTAGCGCTTAGCGACGTTTTTTAGGCCATGTGACAACTTGTGTGCGTAGGGTAAAACAGCGCACCTTTTTCGCTTACGGCTGCTTTCAGTTTTTGCAGTCTCTTGCTGCGCTGACTTCTTGGCCCTCATCAATTTTTCGCACGCCTTTGCGATTGCGACGTCCGGGAATCCTGCTCTCCTTAATCTAGCCACTTGTTCTTTCTAGGGCAGAGCGGATGCACGAAAGTGCTATCCCCTGTTTGATAAGCTTGGAATGGCTGGAACTGAAATCAAGCAATGGTTTCATGGTTCTTGGGAAGTATCGCCAACAAACATGAGTGGGTAAAAAAGTCATTTTCAAGTCTAGAAACTGAATTGACTCTTCTTTCATCAATTCAACCATAAATTTAAGCCCAAGCCCACATTCCTTAAAGACTTTGAGAATGTCTATGCTGCCTCTCGTGTAATCGGGGCTGTTGAAGAAGATCAAAAAATCATCAACATACCGGTACACATGACCTACCATGCCACCTAAGCGCTCAGCCAACAACCTATCTACCCTGCTCAAAAACATTTCACTGAGTACCGGGGCCACCCTAGACCCTATACAGACGCCACTTTTCTGTATGTACAGGTTGCCTTCATGTCGTACAAGGGTAGACCGAAGGTAAACGGACAGGAGTTCAAGAAAGGCCTCTACTGAAATTTTACATCTCTCATAAAATGCATACTCATCATTGAAGTCACAAATGCACATTTTGACACTCTTCATAAGTTCATCGTGTGGAAGCGAGTAGAAGAGGTCTTCAACATCAACGCTGATGGCCTGGCAATTCCCTGGGTTGTTTTCTCTCAAAAAGTTTGTCAATTCTAATGAATTGGCTACCCGAAAGGGGTCTTCGATGTGCAAGGAGGCCAGATGCGCCTGCAGGTAGCCTGACACTACATGTTGCCACGTAGCCTTTTCAGTGACGATTGCCCTGAAAGGAATGTCTGGCTTGTGGGTTTTCGCTGAAAAGAAAACTTCCAGGAAACCTTTGCCCACCTTCTTTACTCCCGCTGCCAACTTTTCTAACTTTAAGCCGGTTAACAGTGCCAAAGCACTTTTCTTCACTTTTGAGAGTTTTTCAGTAGACTGCACAAAATTCTTTTCAATGGCTTGTTCCGCTTTGCGCTTGTACAGAGCCTCTGGTAGTATCACGAAGAAACCTTTATCTGCCGTTGTAAGTCTATGACCTTCATTCACAAGAAATTTGACTACCGAAGACAGATTCACTGACTTACGTTCCTTGCCATGAGTTCGCTTTACGACTTCCACACACTCGATCACGCAGCGAGGTCGCAGGTCCTCTGGCACTCTTGCTGAAACGTCTCGCGAGTGCAGAACTTTGTCCACCGGAGAAAGTCGCGGCTCCGTGGCGAACTTGGGGCCTTTTTGCAGAATGTACCAGAATGTACAGAATGTGTACCGGTATGTTGATGATTTTTTGGTCTTCTTCATCAGCCCCGATTACACGAGAGGCAGCAGAGACATTCTCAAAGTCTTTAAGGAATGTGGGCTGGGCTTAAATTTACAGTTGAATTGATGAAAGAAGAGTCAATTCAGTTTCTAGACTTGAAAATGACTTTTTTACCCACTCATGTTTGTTGGCGATACTTCCCAAGAACCATGAAACCATTGCTTGATTTCAGTTCCAGCCATTCCAAGCTTATCAAACAGGGGATAGCACTTTCGTGCATCCGCTCTGCCCTAGAAAGAACAAGTGGCTAGATTAAGGAGAGCAGGATTCCCGGACGTCGCAATCGCAAAGGCGTGCGAAAAATTGATGAGGGCCAAGAAGTCAGCGCAGCAAGAGACTGCAAAAACTGAAAGCAGCCGTAAGCGAAAAAGGTGCGCTGTTTTACCCTACGCACACAAGTTGTCACATGGCCTAAAAAACGTCGCTAAGCGCTACGGTGTGGACGTCGTCTTTTCCTCCCCAAATAAGTTGTCTGGCATGTGTGCCCGCGTGAACAAGTGCGCGCAGCCGAGTGGGTCGAAAGAAACCAACAGCGAATGTGGTACTAAACACACGTCCAAGTTTGTTGACTGCGAGGTGGGAATCGTGTATCTGATCCCGTTGTCGTGCGGTAGATCCTACATAGGGCAGAGTGGAAGGTGTCTGAATGTTCGTTTGGGAGAACACAAGCGTTCATTGACACAAGACACGCATTCACATTTAGCAGATCATTGTCGGGAGTGCGGGTGTACCCCGCACTTAACTGACACCATGGTTCTTTCCAAGCACAAGAAGCAGCTTGCCCGAGAAATTATTGAGGCCTTCCACATTAGAAGAAGCTACGAAACATGCGTTAGCCAGCCATCGATAAAGCTTTGTGATAGCGAATACGAGTTCTTGGTCAGCACGTGCGAAAATGTGACTTAAAAGTGGTCGTGCGCATGCTATGTTACGGGGCAACAGCCATGAATGTTCGTTTAGTTTTTCGCCTGGAGCACAAGTCACGTGACTCGATTTTTCTTCATGTTTACCTTTTTGTGTTGTCCGGAATAAAAATTCAGTTGAGAGTCAGCGCTTGTCCTGTGTACATCTTCTGTTCCTTGTCCCTTTTTGTGAGCGCTGCACAGCCCTAAATATGACACATTTTGGCCACTTCCCTTGTTTGCTTTTTCTGTTAAAGTGGATTACAACAGCCAGAACTATAATTCTTTTTGCACAATGCATCGAAATGTGCATAGAAAGCAACGTTGGGAGCAGATTTTTAATATGCCGCTCCAAAATTTTATTTCAATTTAGAATTTTCTTGATTTGTAGAGAGTAAACCTTTTTTGTGCTGTAAACTGAGAATTAATTGTTCAATTTCCCATCAGTTTGCAGTGTTGCCCTCGTTAGGCTTTTTGGTATCCATATGTGTGTGCAGTTTCATCTAATTTAGTCAAGATATAACCAATTGGGAGCAGTTTTTGAAGCAGCAAAATTTCGATTTTGGAGCAGAAGAACCTTGATTCACAGCACAGCATAGGAAGCAGGGGTGGCTCAACGCGGCGAGCAAGTGTGGCAAAATTTCGTTCGTGTTCACGCAAGCCACTCACAGATGGCACTACACAAACGGGGGCCGCCAACCACTAAGCACACCCGCACAATCCAAACTGAAAACCGCGTCACTGCATGCTTTTCTTGCGCAGCGCAAGAAAAGCATTTAAAGGTGCAGTGTCATCATGCCCAGGGTTGCAACAGCGGAATTAGGATTTGCAGCAGTTTTTGGAGCATTAAAATGTTGCTATTGCAGCACGAAATCCCAAATTTAGAGCAGTACAACAAATAAGGCGTACTTTTAGAAAGCAAAACTATATGTCAAACTATTTAACATCAGCTAACTAGAGCACAGTGCACGTGAGCAGTGCTATTTCAATAAATAGTCTGCTGAACCACCCCACAGTGCAAACAATGTCAAGTCCCCATTAACATTTGCAGAGCCTGTCAAATCGTTTGACAGGTGCTGGATATGCCATTCTGCCACTGCCAACCTGGCAACCTCGAAATTCGGGAGATTCGTAAATCAGGAGCGAAAGGGGGTGGTGAAAAAAGAAACCTGGCGTATGTTTTTGCTTATAGTTTCTCAGGGTCGCAAAAAGGTCATACACCGCTCTCAATGATTTCCAGTAATTTTTAGATGTCAGCTATCATTGTAGTAGTCATTATATGGCCTGTGCATGCATGAGTAATTAAGGGACAAAATGTGTAGTGTCCCGTCACAGTAAATACTAGTAGCCGCACAACGAATGTGTACTGTGGCAAAAGTGGCTTAACCGCTGTCTTTTTTTTTTTTTTTCGTTTGCGATGATGACAGGGTATAGTGAACAAGCAGTTAGGGTTATGGTCTGCACGTCTGGAGTGGATTGGATAACGATGCGCAAACTGCAGGTGATTAATGCATTCTCTATGTCTTAATAAAAATTAGTGGTACTGAGAAAATTTTGAGGCTGGTCGGGTATTTTGACACAGCGTGACGCAATTTCAACAGATTTCAAGGTTTGGGCTCAGCTTGGTGCAAAAATAAGGAATTGTATCAAATTGGCGCAGCTGTTGCACCCCTGCATGCCTCTCAGCTAGCCTCTTTCATTTTTTTCTTTGACAGATAGCTCGGGCAGTCTGGAACAGGGCTGGGCAAAGATACTTTGAAATTGTATCGCGATACGATACAAGATACTCAGGCAAAAAGTATTTGAGATACAGATAGAAGATACTACCGCAATAATTGTATCCGATACAATACTTGCCAATTGTATCTTTAAGATACTTCGATACATTCGCAAATTTGTTCGTTCGCTAACAATTTTTTTTTTTGCGGTTTAAACCCAATCACACCAAAATAAATAAATAAATAAGAGCGCATTGCAGTATAGTTGCACAAAGCGTGGCAGGACATCGCCGCTATTCGCGCAATTGCCACTTACAGCTCCGATGATCTGGCGACTAGTAATAGTAAAAAAATCAGGGAGGCCTAAAAGAGGGAAAAAAAGAGAAATTATAAGTAATATAGACAGGGGGTTCTGTATCAAACATTCACAGTGAATAAATATAGAAACCCGATGCAGGCGGGACCACTATTAGCTATGCCAATTAAGGATGAAGTATCGTCAGCTTACTTGTTAAGGTAAGGCAACAGAAAATTAATTGCCAATGCAAAATTGCCTGAAAATACTAGTTGGGACGCTCATGAGAAAAACTGTGCATTTGGTATAAATGTTTCTCGGATCCCCCATCTAACATCTATAAGATGGCTCCTAATAATTTCCATTATTATAATGCAAACTCAATTTCACGATTATATTAAGCGGTAAAGTATAATGGTTTGTACTATATACTCAAAGCCCGCCGCGGTGGCGTAGTGGTTATGATGCTCGACTACTGACCCGAAGGTCACAGGAACGAATTCTGGCCGCGGCGGACGAATTTTCAATGGAGGCAAAAATCCTTGAGGCCAGTGTATTTAGGTTGAGGTGCACGTTGAAAAAGCCCCAGGTGGCCGAAATTTTCGACGCCCTCCACCACAGCGTCTCTCATAATCATAACGTGGTTTGGGGACGTTAAATCTCAGATACAGTAAAAGCTCGTTAATTCGACTCTCGTTAATTCGGAAAATCGGTTAATTCGGACACGTCATCAGGTCCCTGTAAATATATGCATCACTCTATGAGACTGGGCACTCGTTATTTCGGACAGATTTGACCGCAAATCGGATAATTCGGCGACTTTCGGGCCACTGGCGAGGCTCGAAAACGAAAAAAGAACCATTCGGAACAAAAGTGAAGCTCAAACGCTGCATCGCCATGGACATCAATTATCGGCTTGGTTTGCCTTGAGACTGGTTGAACGCCTTTTGCTTTGTTCCAGTTGGTGTGCAGCCGTGCAGCATCGTTGAACGCCGTTTTATTGAGGAACGATTCAGTACGGCTCCTTTAGCTTGATCGTTGCTGGTGCTTTTGTGCTGACTTCTCGTGTGAACGCACTCTCCGCCGATGGCAACGCCGGCAAAGCGGCCCAAGTACGACGCCAAGGACTTCACTACCAAAGTAGAAATTTTGCGTGCCACGAAAAATGGGCTCTCCCGACAAGAAGTAGCTCCTGTGAAATGACGTCGGCAAATAATCCGACGCGAGTCTCCTGAGCGCTGTTAGCATTCTTCGCGTATGTGTGGCAGAGCACGCCTGTGCACGCCACTGCCAACTGTTTCAGGCACAGTGGCTATGTTGTACCCGACTCCAGCGATGCCGCAGTGGCCGAAGTGTCGCCGAACGACGGTGCCTACGACGGGCAGGATTTCGGAAGTGTTGTGCCTGATGCAGTGACACTCGACGATTATATCGGCATTGATGGCGTTGCCACTGCCGGCTCTCTGACTGATGAGCAAATCGTCAAGGAAGTGATGTATGACGACGAATCCGAGAACGAAGAGCCTGAAGAGGAGCAGCCACACAATGAGCCACACAGGCCCCCTCGTACTGTGAAGGAAGCCGCGGAGGCCCTCGTCATCCTTAAAGAATTTTGTTTTGGCACTGCAAACAGCATGCGAGCTGCTAAGCACCTTGAAGGGCTCAGAAAAATTGTGTCCGCGCAAATTTCTGCTCGAAAACAGAGACGCATCCGCAATTACCTTGTAAAGTAAAGGTATGTTGAAAAAACTCTTGCATTTATTGTGTTTATTTCGACCATTCGATAATTCGGACATTCGGTTAATTCGGACATTTTTCCCGGTCCCTAGAAATCCGAATTAACGAGCTTTTACTATATTATTATTACTGTATACTCAAGGCACGCCCACATAACTATATATTTGTTTTCAAAATCTCCTTTGCAGAACAGTAAATTCAAGTGAAGTGTAAATGCGTAAACAGTAGCATATATAACGCAGACATTTAAAAGTAGCAACAAAGCAGAGAGCTTCTTTTGGCAGCCCTTTACAAAAGCGATATTGCAGCGACACCGGAAAAAGCAATCGAGACCTAGGTAATGTATCATATCCAAAAGAAGCGCAGATAAGAAAGCGTTTGTGCTAACAATCAAATTATGATTTCAAAAGCTCTTTGAAAAAAATAGCAGGAAGAAAAACATACGGTACACTGAGATATCTTTTGCTAGGTAAGGGCTTGTTCTAATGGATCGAGCATCGGTATCGGTGGAGCTATAGTTCTTAGAACATTCTCAGCATATAAGCCAATGTCATCGTATGTAAGACAAACTTCCATCCATGAAGTCCTTCAGGTCGCTGGTGTGTGAAAGCCACGAGACGCGAAGCAACTCCGTTCTTGAATTCTTCAGATTTCGTAACGAAGCACCAAGCAAGAGAACCTTCAATAACGACACGAAAGCGGCATAAGAATTTCCGTGACAGACGCTGCGCTCATTAGAGTGCGCGGCGCAGGACCGTGGCTAAGAGAAAGTGTCGGGATATAACGAACTAATGGATATAATGAAGCAATCGTAATTCCCCTTGAAATTCCCATAGACGCCCATGTATTTAAAACCTCGTTTTAACGAAGCTAAAATTTCCTCGCAATAGATATAACGAACCTTTTTTTTTTTCCCCCGCCGAGCATTTACTGACCATTTTGGTAGCCGGCAAGTCAATGTCTTATAGCGTGCAACGGTTTACGTCCCATCACGGATGCGGTAATTCAAAACTCGCGCCTCGCGCTCCCGAGGATCCGCCTGCCAACACGCGCGAGGGTGCGCGTCTGCCTGCCTCCCCTTCCACTGAAACTCGTGGACCCACCCGCGCACGTCACCCGGCCTCCCCTCTCCCGCAGAACTCGTGGGCCCGCCCGTTGTCCTGTTGCACGCGTGGACGGCGACCGCGCGGCGTGGGCGCGGGCCTTTTGGCATGTCGTTCGCCGCGTGTGCATCAGAACAGCGTCTCTCTCGGTTCCCGCCGCTAGACAAGAGATGGACGACGGCAACGGCAAACGAAAGCGCAAAACGATTACAATCGAGCAGAAGGCGGCAATGTTGAAAGCCGTTGAGTCCGTCAAGAAGAAAAAAGTTCCCGAAGATTTCGGCGTAGCGTTAAGCACGGTACCGCAAGCGTGTAATCGACCGAATTCTACTCTATGAGCACGAAGCGCGACACTACAATCGACCTCTACATGGCGATCGAGATGCTACAGGCTGCTTGGATGTCTGTAACAGCAAGCACGATCGCCAACTGCTTCCGGCATGCCTCATTTGGCGTCAACAGCGGCGGTGACAGCGAAGATATCGGTGCTGCCGCCAATGAGGGTGCCGCGGGTGACCAAGACCTGGCGTCGTGGGACGCTCTCCTTGACGCCGGAGTTGTGCCCGACTGCGACACCTTCTGCACGTACGTCAGTGCCGATGCTGACGCGGTGAGAACAGAAGAGCTGACAGAGGCTGAAATTGTGCGCGCGGTGACAGGGGTGGTGAATGACGACAGTGACGAATGTGTCGACGACAGCCCGGAGTTGGTGAACCCGATGTTCTGACGTCCGCGCAAGCGCTGGATGCGGCAGACCTGCTGCGCCGCTTCTTCGGCGCTCACGATGACGGCGAGGACGGACTCGACATAGCGGCAGTTCTTTGCTGTTCTTTCTTTTTTTTTTTTTGCTAGTTTTTCTCCGTGCGACGGCCGTTTTTCGTTTGCGTGGCGGGTTGCTGTGGGATTTCGTGGTCAGTACATCCTCTCTTGCGTGCTAATTGTCGGTAGAAATGGATATTGGCTATAACGAACTAATGGTTATAACGAAGTAATTACGACTCCCCCTTCAACTTCGTTATAACGAGGTTTTACTGTATATATATATATACACACACATATACAAATACGGTGCATGACGGCGACGGCAAAAGCGAGCAGAGACTGTCCATATAATTGCTATCGCAATAATAAAGGGAATAAAGACATGTAGAGATAAAAAGGCCGAAAAAGACATAGAAAGAGAGAAGAAAACGACAAGACACGAAAAAATAGAGAGCAAGACTGAATGAAAGAAAGAAGCAGAAAGACAGAGGGAAAGGCAAGAGAAAGAAAGATAGATAGAGCACGACAGGGAAAGAAATACAAAGAAACCGATACAAAGATATACAAGAAACAAACAAAAAGAGAAAAATATAGAAGTAAAGAAAAAATAAAAACAAGGATGGCCACTCAGCTCAACTCTTCCTTCAGGCTTGGCACCACTAGTGCGCAGCTGCCATAATAAATTTTTCTTTTTATCGCGACAGCAATTATACGCACACTCTCCACGGGTTTTTGGCGTCGCCGTTGGAGTCATTTTCAGTATAAAGTCCAAATTGATAATGTCACCCCGCGCATGATAACATCTCCCCGCGCATCGTATGTTCTACATGTGAGTAAAAGCTGGCTACGAACGCGGCTGAAGCGGAGATAAAACGAGCTGGCCGCCTCCATCGCACGGAGGGCGCATGCGATAACATCACCCTGCGCGCGAGGCCTGCCGTCGATTGCTCATCAAGCAGAGAGGAACTCCACGCCGTCTTTCATAACGAGCATGAGGCAACGGGAGTGGAGGGAGGACTGGTTGCTGCGTCGCTCGAAGGGCGCGGTCGCTGGCGCGCGCGGTATCTCGATAAGCATCAGGAGACAGGTCGTAAACTTGCTGTACTACCAACGTTTACTTCACGTATAGAGAACTGAAAGCACGATCACTTCAGTATCTGAAGTGGCTGTATTCTCTAAAATCTGCGTTCTGTTGAACTGCACGAGATCATATCCAAAAGAGTTACCTGCTACACTCTAAGAAAAAAATAGAGTATTTAGGGAGTATTTCTGCCCCACAACAATAATCGTCATCCACCTCGCGTAATCACCGCAGTCCTGGCACTTGCCGGTCACGAACGGCACGCGCGTTATCAGCGTGACATAGCATTCTTGATAGGAAAGTGACGAGAGCCGGGTTTTCAAGAAAGGAAACGCGAGCAAGCCAGATGACGATTATTCTTGTGCAGCAGAAATACTCCCCAAATACTCGCTTTTTTCTTAGAGTGTAGCCTTACTATGTATAACACAGTTTGTTGCTACCGAATTCACTGCTTTACCTTTAAGGAAACTAATTTTTTTAACCATCAGCTACTACTGACCCTGGAAAGCGAGGGGCGGACGTATAACATAACGTAGCCGCGTTTCGGGAGTTTCGGAAGAAAGGATGTCAGACGACAATGAATAAGTGTGTAAATAAGTCTTCAGTTTGTTTTCCTCTGGCTATATTCGGATGAAAACTTCTTTTCCAACATTTGCTATTGCCAAAACACACCTCAGACTACATGCAAGTCCGAGCTATACGTGCGTTTTTATGGTATTCAGTTTCCTTTTCCTAAAGATGTTAGAGAAAGATTGTGCACTTCGTGGTAGTGCTGCAACTCTGTTGAAATACAGCTGCGGCAGGCACAATGGGCCTTCCGATGCCAGGGCCGTCAGCGACGGGCCCGCTACTGACAGCTGTGCAAACTAAAACAGATTTGCGGCTGCTCTGACCAGGAAGAATTCCTTTAATGAGACGACATTTGAAAAAAAAGAACAAACAAAATATTCGAATTGGGGTCCTAATACTCACGAGCTCAGAAGGGCAGGGCCATTCAGGGGGTATTACCACAAGAGCGATTACCAACCTGGATGTGCTGGTGGGAGAAAGTTACGAAAAAGCTCCTCTGGATGAAGATTCGTGAATAAAGTATATTTGATGAAAAGTGACAATGCGTTCCCACTGTTAACGTGCCCTTCCATGGATGTGAAGCATGGAAAATTTGACACTGCTCTAGTTTTCCCTGATTTCGTTCCGCGATGTCCAGAAACAGAAGTGACAGACATTCTAGCGGCACGCCTGTCGTTATTACTTAGACAGTGTCTTGCTGCGACGTGCCTTCGTTCACATTTTGTCGCCTCATAGTTACAAGGCCTTTCCATATGACCTAACACAGTGACTAGCTTTCCTGCACCGCTTTGTTTCAATATTGCCTGTATCACGGTTTTCGTATTCGGTGGTGAATATAAAGGGGTCATGAACCACTTTTCCAAGTAATGATCTAATGACCTCAGTATCGGAGTTAACTGCCTCCCGAATCGATTGCCGCAAAAATTTCTCGAATCCGTCAAGAATTAGCGGAGTTACGGGGGTTTGGCGCATGCTTTCAGCGCTTTCTCTCTTTTCGCGTGCCGACGACCGCATTGGAAGCTACACAGGGAGGGATGGCACGGGGGAAAGAAGTTACGTCAGCGCGCGTCATGAAACGCAATCGCTCTCCCGCTGTGATTCGCGTGCGCGAGTGCGGCTACCGTGTACTGAGTAGTGCGGCACCGGCAAGTGGCGGCACCCCGTGGCAAGAAGCGCATCTGATCCAAATGCCGCTCTCGATTTACGTCGGCTATCGGCCACTAAGCATGCTATGTCTCTTGCAACGTAAACAGGCAGATCCAAGACGTCAACGGGCAGACGCCCCGCCCACCGACGAGAGTGAGAACCGGCCTCTGTTTGAAAAGAGGGCGCCTGAGGAAACGGCAACTTCGCGCTCCGTTTGTGGCCTTTACACGGCGCGCACGACTAACATTTGGCAGAGCAGCTCATAGCCGTGTCAGCTTTCCACAGGATGTGTTTTCACAACAAGCCCAAGGGGTGCTTCATGACCCCTTTAACATTGCTTCAATTACGTGCCGTGCGACTCCTGAAACGGGCTATCAGCAGCGTTTCTGGAACAGACGTCCGCCGATGAGTCGCCGCCTCACTTTCACGCTACCAACTGGCCTAGGCGTCACGAGCTTCTGCGGAGGATGCATTTTGCCGTCGATCCGACTTGCACAATGGAAGCTGCGTCGGCAGCGATCATGGCGTCATGGATCGGGACGCCCGCGCGAGCGCTGTTTATTCAGCGGACTAATTCTTTGTCAGTGGTTGTGACCTGGGCGGCCCCAAGATCGAGCTGCACATGTTTTGACGCACTGGTGGTGCAATTGCCGGTGATACAGTCGAACCCGCTTATAACGAACTCGAAAGTGTCGCGAAAAGTGGTCGCTATATCAGTAGTTCGTTGTATATGGACTCGAATTTAAAAAAGTGCACTCAGCAGCCAAGCCGTTTTTTTTTTCTGTGCACTTTTATTAAAGTGTTACAACAACCCCTCCGGTGACAAGCTAAGCCTTTTTGCGTCGTGAAGCGACGCCCGCTACGTGCTAACGAGTGAATTACCCGCCTTTGCAATGAACTGACACCGTTTCACTGTAGCGCGGTACTGCCACGTGGAGCCGATCATCCCTGGCTAGTTCTGTGCAGCGCGTCGCCTACTCGGCTCGCGGAGTCACTGCCGGGTCGCTTGCTGTATGCCGTATGCGCGCGTTTGTACGTTCTTCGTGCCAGCTTCACTCCGGACCGTGCACGGGTGCGGCGAGTAGCCTGTTCGTTCAACGCGGCGAAAACAAGCATTTTGCAAGCAACGCGCACTCTACGTCTCCACGATGCTCTCGCGGCCCTGCACGACGATGCGCGGCGCACTTGAGTTGTCACGTAGTCAAACACGCAGTATATGCTCGCTGTCAGTGCATCGACGTTTTTCGGTGCCCGCGCCGCTCAACAACAGCAAGCTACTTTTGTTTCTACAAAGCGACGCGCACTTTAACTCTGTAATGCCCAATGTATCATATTTGATACATTAAATATAATGCCTCAAAAGAGGTTAAAAATCCGTCAAAGCTTCATAGAAAAGCCGTTATTGGATGTTTAACATGCTATAATTAAGGTACACCGAGTTACTCATTTATTCAAATTAATTAATTAAGTTATGTTCGAAATGAAATTTGACCATCTTTTTTCTTAATATGAACCCTACACGAAGAGTATGTATGGTGAGTGTTTTCTCACAATTTTTCTCAAGGCAGAACGCCTTTTGGGCATTACAGGGTTAAAGCGGTTTCGCACTACGCGGCGGCGGCGAACTTGCGAACGGCAGCATGGCACGCTCGTACCGCCATCAATCCGCACAGTGTACAGCGTACGCCACACGCGCAACCGAGCAGATATCTGCAGATGACTGTGATATAAGGTTCATATAAGGTTCTGTTGAAATACAGCTGCGGCAGGCACCTGTTACAAACTTTCTCCTACTAAACAAGCACTCAACTGCTGTGTGCATGATGATTTATCCACTGCAGACAATGAGTTGAAGAGTAGGTATCACATGTTTATAAGACTTTCTCAGATAATTTTTCCCGACACTGTGCAAATGGCCCGACCAGCAATATTGTGCAGCAGCCCCATGATGCTTTCACTGCAAACATATCGAGCCTTGGTGCATTAGGTATAAAAACAAGATGCGCTCACCTAGGACTTTTGTCTCGAGCATAGGGTGACCGACTGCGCGAGCGCCTCCTGCCACGATCATCGTGACGTCCATGGCCATAAGGAGAGCGAGTCCGCCGCATCCGCTCCCTTCCCCTCATTTCAGATGGAGCTGCAATAAGCCAAATATAGTACTATAACAAATACACAGGTGATATGAATGGTAAGCTTTGAAGTGAGATTTGGAGTAATTTTTGAAGCAGCAAAATGTTAATTTTTGAGCAGTTTTGGAGCTCCAAAGCACTTTGGAGCAACTACATGCACACTGCTAAAGACATCTAACCCCTGTATTCTAGAACGTCCCTTCACTCAACACTCCAGCTTGACTTGAGAAAGTCGGTAGGATCGCAGTCTCTAGAGAGAACAAGTCACTGCATATCAGCGATAATCTGCAGCAATTCTTGAGAAGCGTTAGACTCGCCATTCCAAGTACCGTAAAGTCTGCAGCAAGAAGAAGTGATATTTCTAGGTTGACAACATGTGGGTTATCGTAAGGTCAATCTGCGCGACGGACAAAAGACCACACACCACGCGATAAAGTCCGCTACCTCAGCTGGGGTGGCCCATCTGCGTCATGCTCAGCATTTCTTTTGCGCCGGAAACGAGTGAAACACTCGCTAGGCGACCTCAAGCACGAGGGTATCCATGGTGCACGCAACCTATGGCACTGTGCAGGCCTCCACATCGTATCCTGACAATCGAATACGATATACCATTTGCGATTAGATTGATTCGTGCGCTCACTATTCCAGTATTCCCACACCAACAGTAAAATGTAATCGCAGAAGAACAATGCTTTGCAAGAGTGAGGAATTAACCACACTGGAGACTCCACATACGTTACATGCAGAAAAATAGGCACTCTCGAGCGTTAACCGTTTATATGGAGCCACTGCGCAAAAGTACATCGCATTCGCGGGATTGAAAGACCCGTAAAACGAGCTGCGAATACATCATGGTGGTGCCAGCTTCCACGAACTCCTACAACAGAAAGCCCATTATGTTTAAAACACTGAAATTACATTTTTGAGCGAAACTCCTGCGCACCTTTTTTGCAAAGTGAAGGCTGATAACTGCATCGCAAATAGATAGTATGCACCGCATCGGTCGACCCGCAAAACAAAACAGGTTACTGCGGTGCAAGTAAGACCATTTAGATTAAAAAATACAAATTGCATTTCCAAAAAGATTCACTTTATAACGTTTTAACAAGGCGAAAGGTACTGCTCAATGTAACGCGTACACTACAAACAAGCACGTGCAAAAAAATGCAAGAGTATCTGCACGATAGCTTAGCTTTCTTCACTGCATCAGTGCAAATTGTCCTCTTAGAAATTGTCTGCAGTCTACAAGAATTGTCACACACAAGAAAAGCTGCACAAAATTCATGCAGACAAGGCAAGAAAAGTGTGGCCATAACTAACAATGCTAAGCAAAAAAAAAGCTTGCAACAGCCTTTGTCCTGTACTTTTAATGGCGCCAGAAGCATTATATTAAAGTTATGGTGCAGCATTTGCACCTGTGGGGAGGGTTTGGACGAGGTTAGCTTGTGGACGTTAGGCGCACTCCCTCGCAAGTTTTTCTTTCATCCATGGCTGCGCACGACTACAATTAATCACTCGTAATCAAACTAGCTGCAATAAAAAAAGAACCTTCCGTGCATCAAGAGACAATAAAATGCTGCTTGTTCGTTTCTGTTTGATTCATGGAAAAAAAGAAACTCTTTGGCGTTGCCATGGGGAATGGTGCGCGTGCGTGGTTCAAAGGTTCCGTTTTCACTGAACTGCGCTTCGCCCGGCGCCCTGCTTCGCTCACACGGTCGCGTCTTACTGGTAGTTTCGGTATCGCATACTGCCGCATGTTTTGCGCGCTCGTGAAAGTCGTGCTGACAGAAAGTTCGACAAAATGCCGCATGCATGTGATGTTGCCGGATACCCGAATGCTGCACGCGGCCAGTGCACGCCGCCGCGCAGTAAAGGTGGACAAAGTTGGGCACGGCAACATTGACGTGAAAAAGACCGCTTTCAGGCGGGTGGTTTGAAGTGTGCTGACGCTACGTGGACCACTAAAACGTGATTTCAAAACAAGCACTTCCTTGGCACAAAAGTAGCACTACAAGGTTTCTGGACCACTATTTCAATGATCAACATCGACTTAATATTTGCCTTTAGTGTCCCTTTAAAGGGAGTCTACTATATATGCTGGCCAGGACCGATGAACATGTCCGAAGTATCCAATTTTCCAAATTAACGAGCTTTTACTGTATAACCTGCTGCTGGCGATGACAAATTCTTATAACATATGTAGCTCAATGTGAGCTTTAAATTGCCAACTTTATTTCACCTGAGGATTATCCAACATTATATTTTAATTAAAAAATCAAATGTAACGTTAATGTAACGACATGTTCCAATCTTCGAAATGTAATTGAAACTCTTTCCTTTCACATTAAAGGAACTTGTAACGGGAAATCGTTCCAAGATTGGGAAGAAACGAGGAACGAGTTTTCATTACCATTTTAGAGGAACGTGTACAACACTGGTCTCGGTCGTGTGAATGAGCATTTAGCAAATTAAAATATATTCTAAATGTTTGCTGTGTCCAGCACTTCGTGCTGAGTGTCCTTGCTTACAGAGGAAGCCCACAACAGGCTTTTCATAGCCTCAATACAGTAGACTCGCGATAATTCAAACTCTGATAATTCGTACTTTCGGTTAATTCATACAAAATTCAATATTTTGGTTGGCCCGCTATGCTTTCAATGTATTTAAAAGCCGCTTAATTCAAACTTCGTCATTCGGTTGATTCGTACTTTGTCTGTCCATACCGGAAAATATCTGCTGATTTGCCGGCAATATTTGGAAATTTGCGTGCTTATGATTATCATAATAGTCTAAAATTGAAAAATAGGCGCCTTAAAGCTTCAAGGGAAAAGGTTTTGCCGCACAATCGTTTATCAGCATACCGCGCCGCGGTGGGGAAAAAAAAAAAAGAAATCCGGCCCGGTGGGTACGAAGCTAGCTCGCGGCTTATCTCGGCTTTTCCGGTGTGCCGGCGAAAGCAGACTCCGAAGCACGTGACCTGGCAGCCTGTCTTTCTTACGTGCTGCGCATTTTTCCATCGACCATGTCACCGCGAGGAAAGTACCGGATATTGCTCCTAAAAGAGAAATTGGCCACTATCCAAGAAGTCGACGCTGGAGTGAAGAAGACTGAAGTGGCACTGAAGTATGGAATTACCAAAAGCACTCTCACAACCATTCTGAAAGCCAAAGACAAGCTGCAGAATAACGCGAGCCGCTTCGCTCCCGATCGGAAAAGGCTTAGGGAAGCTGCGTGCCCAGATCTCGAAAACGCCGTGCTTCTTTGGCTCAAGCGCGCACGGAGCTCCAATCTACCGATAAATGGGCCAATCCTATGAGAGAAAGCTGAAGAACTTTCTTTGCGCTTCAGAATTGAAAATTTCAAGTGCAGCAATGGCTGGATTTCTCGGTTCAAGGAACGCCACGGTCTCTCCTTCAAAACGGTGAGCGGTGAAGCGGCAGTGGTCGATGAAACTGTTTCTTCTGACTGGCAGCAGACTAAACTTCAAAGCCTGCTGCTTGAATGCTCCCCGGCTGATATATATAATGCCGACGAAATGGGGCCGTTTTTTAAGTGCCTGCCCGATCAAACCTTGTGTCGCAAGGGAGAGCGTTGTACTGGCGGAAAGCTCAGCAAAGAACGGTTAACCATCATGGTTTGCGCCAATATGGACGGAAGTCACAAGCCAGAACTCTTCGATGTGGGCAAGTCAAAGCATCCCAGGTGCTTTAAAGGTGTCCGAACGCTCCCAGTTGCATATGACGGAAACACGCGAGCCTGGATGACGCAAGCTTTGTTCGAGGGTTGGCTCCGCAAAACGGATGGGCAAATCAAGCGAGCCAAAAGGAAAATTTTTCTCATTGTTGATAACTGTCCTGCACATGGCTATGTAGAGGGGCTGGAAGCAATTCGCCTCGAATTTCTGCCTCCTAACACTACAGCTGTCCTCCAGCCCCTGGATCAAGGGGTAATCAAATGCCTGAAGCTTAATTACCGGAAAACACTGCTGAAGAGAATGCTGATATGTATGGACAACGGCATGCCTTACAGTGTCACACTCCTCTCGTAGTCGGGGATGCTCGCCGACGCATGGAATGCCGCCACATCAGCAACAATAAGGAACTGCTTCCAGCATGCCTTCCGCATACCTGGCTGCAGCATTGCCGCTTCACCTGATTGCCTGCAGACTGAGGAGGACAACGAAAGCCAAGTGCTGTCTGCTCTAAAAGCGCGCAACGTTAACTGCCGACCTCGACACTTATGCAGCTACTGATGATAACCTGTGCGTGTGCAGGGAGGACACACTCGATGACTTGGTGGCAGAGGTGCTGCCAGCACAACACAGCAGTGAAAGTGAAGAAGAACCAGAAGTGGAAAATGTGACAACTGTGCAGGCCTTCCACTACATTGCTAAAGTGGGAAAATTTCTGACAGCAACAGAAAACTTTCAGAATCAACTGGCTGCACTTACTGGCATCGAGAGCTTCGTGCTAAATGCGCATGTGGCAAATAAGCAGTTGACCATCCATGATTTTTTTTAAAGGGTCTGGTCAGCAGTAGATAGTCAATAAACTTGTTGACCTTACACGCACCGCTTTCTGTTTTTTTGTAGTTAGGATCTAGAAATGCTTGAAAGTGTGAATATAGATGTCTAATCGTAATTTGTGCTGTCACCTTACCCAGAGTCGCATATATGAGAACTTCCGATAATTCAAACAGCCTAATAATTCAAACAAAACCCAGGGGTCCCTTCGAGCTTGAATTAATGAGTCGACTGTATTTTATGACACCACCCCTTTAACCCTTTGAGGGTAGACTTTTCTTCGCGAAATAAGTCCCAAAAATGTATTTTTTTCATTGCTCAATATAAAATTAGTCAGACGAATCTACTTAAGAAAAAAATTGTCTAAAATTTTTTTGAGAGACCGTGACAAAAAAAGTCACTTTCGCCGCAGTGGCGAAGCAATGAATGCGATAGCAACAAATTGGAATGTAACGCGAAGAACGGAAAGCAGCTCGAAATTGCCAGCGCGCCGCTCGAGCCCAAAGGACGCACGAAAGAATGCACACAGGACGAGCACAAACTATCATGCGTCACAGCTCGACACTTGAAGTGGACTGATCAAAAAACGCAGGACGCATGAAACGAACAAACAGGAACACGCAGGACGAGCACGAACTACTGTCGCAGTTGTTACTCATTTCTGTTTGAACAGCGCGCTCGTTTCGCAAACGCGGCCGCTGCAGCGAGCGAAGTGACCTTCATACGCTCTGTGACTTCAGCGCGGACATCGTGGGGAAAGCACAAGACATACAACCCTCCGCTCCACCCCCTTCTTTCCTCGAGATGGATAAGCGCACAAAGGCGACCACGTCCTGTAGGGTGAAGAGCAACGGCGTTCGCAGGAACGGGACGACGACCTTTAAAGCGCGCCCTGCGCGCACTGCACGCCATCTCGGGGCTGATCATGCGGAAGTAAATGGTGTATATAAATAGCTCGCCGTTAGCAGGCTGAAAGATGGTACTCTTCGTGGCCTAGCCGTCTAACGCCGCGTGTTTTTCTGAATTATTTTTCTGAATTTTTCTGAATTATTTTTCTATGTGGCTTTTCTATACATATATAGACATATACATATACGGTGCATGATGGCAGCGACGACAAAAAACAGCCGGGAGTGCCCATATAATTGCTATCACAATAAAAATCTTTTGTGTTACACGCACATGGTTTTTTCATGAGTAACAGAAAGGTAATTTATAAAGAAAAACCTATTTAGGTGCGAGGAAACCAGCGAAACTGAAAAACAAGGACGAAGAAGAAGGCACATTCAAGCGCACGCCATCGCCGGCCACCGGTTGAATGTGTCTTCTTAGTCCTTGTTTTTCAGTTTCGCTGATTTCCTCGCACTTAAACATGAACCAACCGGCCCAGCTTTTCACGCTTCGAAAGAAAAACCTATACAACTTAAAAAATTATCCGTTGCAATAAACATCTGTGTAGTTCATAGACATACAAATATAAGTGCATGAAGTGGCGTCAAGTGGAAACACAGAGGGGAAAAGCCACTTTCTATCCAGTCAGCATTGTTTGGCCGCGCACGCTCTTGAGATGTTGTTCGCTCATGAACATCTGTGGTGCGATTTTGCACGCATTCCAAAACAAGCACGAAGGCATGGTGTTACATCCAGCCGCACGCGATTGGTCAATGCAGGGTCGTGACACCTGTCGCGGCTTACATTGGCCATTTGCGTGCGGCGGGATGTAATGCCACACCTCCGTGCTTATTTGGAATGCGTACAAGATCGCACCACTGAATCTTGACTTGCAAGTAACGCCTCGTATGATGGGCTGAAATTGAATAAATCAGATTCTGATGCGCCAGTCAAGCGGCGAAGTGCCGCTAGACTTACTTTTGCAGCCGAGAAACCGGCATGCACTTTTATAGAGCAAGCAAACTGTGTGCGTGAGCACAGTGAAGAAGACTGTGCAATTGTGAGCGTGCCCGGAATGAAAAAACAAGTCCGAAACCTATCATAATCATTTGTCTTATCACTAATGTGGTTTGCGAGAGTCTGTTTTGAATGCGGTTTTGAGAGTCCCCGAAACAGGAAACGCAACTACAGCGGCACTGTTTGTGTCAGTCAGCGCCTGCAAGGAAACAGGCGTAATCACTTACCGGGGAGCAATGAACGAGATAGTAACAAATCCATCACCTTTTGAAAGATTCTAAACCAGAAAGCCATCAGTTTTGCGGGTGCAATAAGAGGGAACCAGCCGAAGGACGGAACCGAAACTAGCCGGCGCACCGCTGTAGTAGAGCATAAAAAAAGAAAGGGAGAGGCATCGGTGCTTAAAAAAATTTCACATATTCCCGCAATGTGGCAGCACATGCCAAGCAAGAAAAATGATCGAAGGTGCACGTTTTAAACATACTGGCAATGATGTACATGGACGTCTGACCCTCAAAGGGTTAAGGGGGTCCTGAAAATGTTTTTATTAACCCATTTCAACAAAAGTGATGGTATGTTGAACATTCGAAAGAGAGTCTACATCAAGCTGGGGTTTCAGTTACAAATATTCAGCATACCACAACTGTTCTTCAAATGGGCTTAGAACATTGATGCATTTTCTTGCATTCTGTACTCATTCCAGGTCATTCTGATGTGTTTATTTTGTAACTCTCTCAGTCTAGGAAAACTATGGCTCCCTAAATAGAACATGGAATGGATGATATTTTGAAAACTACATACAGTTAAACCTGGATATAATGAAAGGGACAAATTCCCGAAAAAATTTGTTGCAAAACAGGTTTTCATTATATGCAGTTTCAGTTTGAAAATTTGGAGAAGAAACACACAAATTTAACAAAAGGGGAACTGAAGGTTGAGCTCACCCAAAACATTTATTTAGCGGCAAAAAACTGCGTTATTTAGCTGTATTGCTTGTTCACGAGGAATGGCAATACTGGAGGTTTGCATACATCGATACAATGCTGCTCTGTCATCGTCTAGCCGCGAGCTCCGAGGCTGGCTCGGCAAGCTGATCTTGTAGGCCACAATCTAGCGAACCCGCAGCGTGGCACAAGACTGCAAAGCATGTGACGAGTACGAAGATCCATCGTCTCGGACAGTTTCTACCAGCGCCTAATCTAACGTCTCGGTAGATACAGCGCAGTCCTCCGAAAAAAATTACAAAGCTGCATGTTGTCAGGGGCTGGTCCATGCACACGCAGTGAAACCACACACGCGTACACGGCGTGGAAAACGAAGAGCAAGTGACACGGACACCACGAAATATTCGTAAAAGCGCTCTTCATATGCGACGTGGTGCGAACTCGAAGTGTAACGTCACAAAGCAAGGATATCTTTCTTTTTAGTGGAGTCACCTGACGCCACGTTAACGAAGTGCAGTTCAGAGACTTCCGCAACAACCGAAGAGCCGGCGGCAAGAACGCCGGCTCGATGGGCGCGGGCTCGCCCGCCCGCCTTGTGCACACCTGCACTGCGCCATGCGCGACACCAGTGCTTCGCACTCCGCCCGGCTCCTGCTCGTGCCAAAGTGACAAAATTCGGCGTGAAATCCCTAGGTTGTTGGTGGTGGAAATTCGTTATATCAAGGGTGCCTCGCACTGCTACTTTGTTAGACAGAGGTCGCAAATACATGTGCTTCTATGGAGTATTGGCGGGGCATAGAAAAACTTCATGATATTGAGGAATTCGTTGTATGGAGGTTCGTTACAGGCAGGTTTCATTGTATTGTATTAGCAAAATAATTTCATATTTGAAAGCAGCACCCAAATATAGATAAACTCAGCAAGTTTTGTTTAAATCGATAAGGAATCTTCAGGCACTGTGTCCCCTCTTAAAGGAGTACTGACAAAATTTTGAAGGCGAGAGAACTTGTGGGATAGATTTATGCGGACACACACGCACCATTTATGAAATATCAATGATTATATAGCCCAGAACATATTTAAAATCAATTTTTAAAGTTGGTGTCACGCCACTGCAGGCGCCTTTGGTTTTTGGGTAAACAACCAACTGCCACCAGCATCCAGAGTTTGTATTAGTGGCCATGATCCTTGTGAGCACTCTCTCCAAGCAGACCTTTTCAACAGAAAGAGGGGGCAGACTTGCATGGGAGTGCAAAGGCTGATGTCCTTGACACGGCAGTGAATTTTTGGGGGGTCACGCATATTTACAACGTCTCAGAGGCAATTAGAGCAGCACCCAGGAAGCTTTCGTAGAAAAGAGTTGTCAATGCGGTGTTCGTGTGAATGCAGTTTTGTGTGCTCACGTAGCCAGCTATGTTAACACGAAAACCACTCTGGGTCACACCTCACCCTGCACTCTCTGAAACCAAACTGCAACTGCGTGCTATAAACAGTCTCCAAATAATTAACTATCGCGCGCTCGAGCAAACGAGCTTTCCAGCCGTAATAAGTCTGTTGTTAGCAGTGCTGGGCAGTATCGAAGATACATGTATCTTAGATACTCTTTGGATATCTTGGTATCTGTATTTCCGATACTTTCAATAATGTATCGTGTATCTGAAGATACAAGATACTGCTATAGAAACGCCACCGTGTGAAACAATCGTCGACATGAATTCGGTTCTCAAGCTGATATTGCTCCTACTAAGCCACCTGAATAAAACTAACGACAGTGACATTCCTTTATATTTCCACCAGAGTGCTCCAGTGAGCACAGGCGATGAGGTGTATACGTCCCTATTGGTGGAGCAGAGCAACATGATGGCGCTCAAGCCATCTCGACAAAAACAAGCACGCGAACATCTACGCGCAGCCTACCTTTTTTCTCGATATTTTCTTTCTTTTTAGCTGTGTTGGTGCCATGACACTTGTTTGTAGGCACTGTGTTGCGCTGCCTACTCCAAAGCGCGCGGCGTCCTTCACACAAATTCTGATGCCGCTATACTGTCATCATCGAAGTTTTTCTTGCGTGGTGCTTCGTTGCAAAGCCTCAAGATGCAAGAATGAGGCTGCTTTGCATCTTGTGGCTTTCACACATCAGCAATTTGTAAAATCTTGTGGATTTCAGCTTGACTTACACACAATGAGATTGACTTAGTGCGACGGTTGTTAAATCTCATTTGCATCCATCTGTGCTGATGCTAGATGCAAGATAACAAGCATTTACGTAACAGAAAATATTGTGGCGTACTGTATTTTTGTTCTTTCTGTTGAAATATTCAAAAAGTTCTTTGATAACTTGATTGTTAGCACAAGTGCTCTCCTTGCTGTCCTCTGCTTGCATCCCATACATTACCTAGTCCTCTGCATAGTTTTTACCCGTCTGTTTATTGTATTGCGTTTTTCATAACCTCCTCCTCAAGTAAGTTCTCTGCTTTATTCATATTTTTAACTGTCTGCGTCATTGCTTCTGTTTACATATCTACATTCCATGCGAGTTTACTTTGATGTCATGGTGATGTTAAGGACAAAGGTAAAATAATGTGAGCGTGCCTAGAGTATACAGTAAGAAAAATTCCGCTTACGATTTAGCAAAATGGCAAAACTGAGTTTGCATTATAATATTGGATATTACAAGCAAAAATCTTAAAAGCAGTGATGTTACCGAGGGCTTCTGCTTTCGAGCAATTTTTGGAGAAGCCAGTTTGGAGCAGCACTTTGGAGCAGGTAATTTTGCATCTGGGAGCACTCTGGAGCAGCTAATTTCACATCCTGGAGTACGTTGGAGAAGCAAGTTGCATTCAAGCACCTGAATAATTATTATGGGGCTCTTATGAAGAGCTAGAAATATTTAGATTCATTGCAAATCTCGTGGAGAAAATCATTTCGGGGGCACTTCATATTTCACTCAATGCCAAAATAAGGGAGTCATGCAGTTAAGTTTTCTGCAATAACCTCTTCAGCGATTATTTCAGCAACTCAGGGCGAAAACCAGCTTTCCTTTTTTTTTTTCACTCGATGCATTGATCCTCCCTCACCTACCCTGAAAAGTTTCTGCACCTAACGTCATCATGCATGCGTCATCATGCAGGTGCATGCTTTCTGCACCTCACCTGGTTTTGCAGTGCCTCCGTGATCGGCGCACCGATCACAAAGGCAGTGCAAGGCAACTGTCATGTCACGACGTCATCATGTGATGTCACGGAGTACAATGTCACGATGACGGCATCACGTGACGATTTTTTGCGTCGCTCGTGTTGACGCCGCCGATGCAGACGGTTAATTTTCGCGTTTGATGAGGCACCTAAGGCTTTTGCATTAATCTTGCATATCAAACATTAACAGCCTAGCTTTACATACCAAAATGGCCTCCACCATGTCACCTCTGTGCCGTGCGCTGAACAGCTTCGTTGGTTATCCACCTCAGAAAGTGGAATGCCTCCTAATTTTTTTTTTTTTTTATTGTGACAGCAATTACATGGACAGACTCGATGGGTTTTTGCCATCGCCATTGGCGTCACGTCACTTTCCGTATAAAGTCAAAATTGATAACATCACCCCGCGAATAGTATGTTCCACCCGTGAGTAAAAGCTCGCGAGTGATGGTGACAAATGCGGCTGAAGCAGAGATGAAACGAGCTAGCAGTCTCGTGCGGAGGGCGCATGCGATGACATCCCCCAGCGTGCTAGGCCTGCCATCGATTGCTCATCAAACAGAGTACACGCCCCGCCAGTCTTTCGTAAGGAGCATGAAGGGAGGCCAAGGGAGAGGAGGGGGGGGGCTGTGTCGCTGGTGCACGCGCTATCAAGGCATCAGGAGACTGCTCGTAAACTTACTGTGCTCTCAACGTTTACTTTGCATTTAGAGAACTGGCAGCATGAAAAGCGCCTCAGACCCAAGAGCGGCCATATTCTCTTAAACTATCGTTTTGTTAAGTTACAAGAGATTGGATCCAAAAGAAGTTAGCTGCTAGCCGCACTTTGTTTAACAAAATTCGGCAGATCCCACGCATTGTGGGAATCTGTTTCATGTGTAGCAGTCAGCTAGTGCTTCTATGCTGTATTTTATGGCTTTGAGCCAAGCGTGGATCGACGTGTTTCTGTAAGTGTAGTATAGCTGTGAGCACATTGTGAGCTTACCAGGTACGTCGACAACACATGGCGTTTAAAGGGTAACTTATGGTGCGATGTAACGTCAGCCCATACCTTAGAGTACATACATCAGTATTATCGAAACTAAGTGCACTTTATGGTGCAGTCATGCGAATATCATACGCAACTTTTGTTAATGTATTTCTCCGGGGTCAAACAATGCTTCAATATAGCTTGCTGAATCATAGGAATACAAATGTAATGTTTATTAGACTGCTATAAAAGAGGAGCCAACATTGGAACCACAGACGTTAGTCTGATGTGACACCTCTATCGTAGGAGTACATATGTAGCGTTTATTGCTGTCTTGTAAAATTAGATAGCCAGCACTTCAACCACAATTGACATTGCATCGACATTACGCCGGCATAGGCTGTTTTTCCAAACCAGTTTATAGGCCTGGCCTGGCTCTGTGGTAGAATACCCGATTGCCAGGCAGAAAGCTTGGGTTCGATTCCTGCAGGGATCCTTATTTTTATTCTTTCCATTTGTCGGGTCAACGCTGGCGATGTTGAACACACTCGCATTTAAATTACCAATGTCTGTTCTCGCTGTTCCTGGGTAGATATGAACTGTCGACCACCTGTGGCACATACCCATACACCGCGGCTCATGGTAAACGGGTATGTGCCACACGTGTCCTGAGGAAAGGGTTTGACGACGTACGCGACAGCATTTTCACGTTATTCATGTCATGACCCAACAGTCACATTCGTCGAATCGTCTTACCCTCCCATGCCAATTTTGGTCTACACAAAGTTAGGGAGGCGATCATGAGAGCACCCAGACGTAGGCAGCTAGATAGAGATATGTATATAGATACGCTCAAAGTGCCCAAGGTTCGCTAAAAAACGCTTCACGGCAGGCCTTCTGACACTAGGGCCGTCAGCAGCAGGCCCGCTACTGACAGTTGCGCATATTAAAACCGAATTCGGCTGCTCCGACCAGGAGGCACGCTTATATTAATGAGATGGCATTTAAAAAAAAAAGCGAGCAAAAAATTTCAATTGGGACTCTAGTACTCACGTGCTTCAACAGGCAAGGCCTTTAAGGGGTATTTATCGCAAGAGCGATTACCAACCAGGATGCACTCGTGGAAATAATTATGAAAAAAGCTCTTCTAGATGAAGATCCACGGATAAAGAAGATTTGAGAAAAAGTGTCAATGCGTTCCCACCGCTCACGTGCTCTTCCATGGACGCGAAGCACAGAAAATTCGATATTGTTCCACATATCTATTCCTAGCTTTCCCAGATTTCACTCCACGATGTCCAGCAACAGAAGCGAGACATTTTAGCGGCATGCGTGTAGTTATTATTGAACACTGCTTTAATTACGTGCCATGCAACGCTTGAGAAGAGCTACCAGCAACGTTTCTAGAACAGAAAATGTCCACCGATGAATCGCCGCCACACTTTCTCGCTACCGATTGTCCTAGACGTCACGAACCTCTGCGGAGAGTGCGTTTTGCCATCGAGACGACTTGCACAACAGAAGCTGCGTCGGCACCGTGCATGGCATTGTGGCTTACTTGTGACGTACGCGCGAGCACCATTTACTCAGTGAAATAATTCTTTGTCCGGGGTTGTGACTTTGGCAGCCCCAAGATCAAGTTGCACATGTTTTGACGTGCCAACGGTGCGAATGCCGGTGACAGATGACCCAAACCCGAGATTCTGGCGCAGTTTGGCGCAATTTCTGTCGATATTATCAGGATGGCACAGTAAATCCGATTTGGCACACTTTGGTGCAGGAGTGGAACCACTGCAAAAGTGTTAGGAAGAGGATTTGAGAAACATAACACCAAGTAATCAGTTTTTCTCATACGCGTCCCCACTAGCAGTTTTATGCTATTTTCCATTGGCACCGGTTCCCATCCGCAATCGCCGTCGACGCCGGCCTTGCACGTGCACCGGCCGCCAACGACGGCCCTCGTTGTGTAAGCTACGTGAAATACACATACTGAAGGTTACCATAGCTGTTAAAATATTAGGTTCAGCGAAGCATCGAAAAGAAAAGGAAATGGGAAGAGGAGTGTGCAAGACGCACAACTGAGGTGCAACTGGCGTGAAGAAAGACTAAAAGTGAACGGGAGACGTACGCTCTCCTTTTTAAATGTTAGGCGACAATGTTAATGTGTAGACATTAGGAAAATAGAACAGGGGCTACTTGTATCTAGCTCCACATTGTAGCTTATTGCATTAAGTTTCGTGTGCGGGGCGCCCTTGCAGCACAATTTGCACTCCTTGTCGCCTATTTATTCCGTCATGTCGTGCACATGACCTGCTTCGTTCAAACGGCGACCATGCTCCAGAACAGACTACCGAAAACACGTACGTCTGTTGGTCAGGCCTTTAAAACCGTAGCGCAAGATAACTGACAGCTCCATGGGTTCGCATACGCTGTCAGGACTCACCTTCCCGCCAGGGGCCCTTCATACAACAGTGAGGAACTGAGTTCGGCAGTTAAAATGCAAAGCTGCTTATTCTGCAACGTTTCGCCAATCGGGCCTGTTTCATTTGCAGTCCGGAAAGGGAGGAAGCATCGTGCCCCCTCTGGTCCACCTCCGAACGAAAACAAACGCCTAAAAGCACAGCACCAAGCAAAGAAGCTGACTCGTTTGATGTTCCGACGGCGCTCCTCGGAGGGAATGACATGAAAGGGAAATGAGTCATCCTTTTTAGATGACTTGGCGACCATTAACCCCTTGAGGGTTTTCGCCGTACATGTACGGCAGAAGCTTCCTGGTACCAAAGGGTTTTCGTCGTACATGTACGGCATAGCGTTTATTTTTAAAACGCGTGCCTTTTTCGATCATTTCTCTTGCTTGGCCTGTGCTGCCACACTTCGGGAATACGTGAAATTTTTTTCATGCGCCAATGTCTCTCCGCTGTATTTTTTTTTCGCTTCCCAAAACGGTGCACCGGCTATCGCTCGCCCATCCAAGCGCGTTCGTGGTGCGGCTGGTTTAAAGTGCGTGCCTTTTTCGATCATTTCTCTTGCTTTGCATGTGCTGCCACGCTTCAGGAATACGTGGAATTTTTTTCATGCGCCGATGTCTCTCCCTTGTTGCTTTTTTTAAGCTTCGCAAAACGGCGCGCCGGCTATCGCTTGCGCAACCGAGAGCACCCGCGGCGCGGTTGGTTGGTTTCAAACGCGCACCTTCTCCGATCATTTCTCTTGGTAGAAATGTGCTGCCACGCTTCGGGAATACGTAGAAATTTTTTCATGCGCCGATGTCTCTCAGTCTTTTTTTTTTTCATTCCAAAGAGGCGCAGCGGCTTTCAGTTGCCCATCAGAATGCACCCACGCAGTCCGGCTGGTTTCGGTATCGTCCCTCGGGCGCTTTTCGCTTCTTGCGCCCACAAAGCTGATGGCTGTTTGGTTTCTAATCTATCAAAGGGTGACCGCTTGTTACTTTCTCGTTTATTGCTCCCCAGGGCGCAATTACATCTGTTTCCGTGCGGCGCTAAATTACAGAAATGCCGCCGCCGTGATTGCGTTTCCTGTTTTGGCGTCCCGGAAAAAACTAACTATGTCTTGTTGGTGATAAGACGAAGGATTACTGTAGCTTTTTCAGTCGTTTTGTTTTCCGGACGGGTGCACAACCATAGTTTTTTTCCGTGCACTCACTGACGCAGTTCACTTACGCTATGGAATCGCGCGCCGATTGCTCTGCTGCCGGTGAGTCGAGCAGCGATTCTTCCGATGCAGACTATTCCCCAAGTGCCAAATCAGAATCTGATTCAGTGGATTTCAGTTTGTTAGACGAGGATTTTTTGACGAGTTCAGACTCCGATGACGATCAAGGAGAGACATCTGAAAATCGTGCGCGGCGAGCCATGCTTCAAAGACTATCACACGCTGGAAAACTTTTAGTGTTAGAGCACGAACATTTTTAACCCTAAAAGTACTCTGGTGTGGTTATTTTTGTACGTCTGTGAGCTATGTTTAATTCAATGTATAATTTTTATTTATAAAAAACTTAAGTATTTTTGGGGGGATATTGCTTGATTTTACTACGAATTAACCATGTGTATATAACAACAAAAACCATTTTTGTCACTTTACGGTCACGAAAAAAATTTCAGACAATTTTTTCTTAAACAGAATCGTCTGAAGAATTTATTTCAGCAATAAAAAAATTACACATTTTTGGACTGGATTTCGCGAAAAAATTCGACCCTCAAAGGGTTAAAAGCACCTACGACCGCAAACGACTGCATGGGTGTCTCCCGGAAGCCTCACGATGGGCCCCGTTATCTGAACGCATGTCTGACAGTGGAACGC
Organism: Rhipicephalus sanguineus; assembly: GCF_013339695.2. Taxonomy (NCBI): domain Eukaryota; kingdom Metazoa; phylum Arthropoda; class Arachnida; order Ixodida; family Ixodidae; genus Rhipicephalus; species Rhipicephalus sanguineus. Next base: position 321,412,770 of record NC_051176.1, on the reverse strand, counting down.
TTTGTGCATTGTTCAAAAGAATACTGTTGCTGCCGCTTCTCTTTGCCTCTGGGCAACAAACGCAACAGCATACCACTTCGGATTGTTCAAAAAGAAACGGCGCCAATTCTCTTCGAATACGGTCCCCCGACGTAACAGAGCCTTCTCCGCGCCGTCTGCTTCACATGCCAGTGCCGTCTCTGCTTGTGGCGCTGTTAGGGAGGGGCACAGCTGGCACCTCATGACTGCCGCCTGGTGTCTATAGTGCAGACATTAGTATCTCTGGAGACTTATGTTATAAGCGGTCTATGCTGTAATAGAGAGGCAGTTCGACCAGCACTGCAGAAGTGTGCATATTTTCCTTGATTTACGTGTGGTTACAGCCATGGCACTGTAGTGCAGTGTGTGCCCGTGAGGATAGAAGGATAGATGTCGCTTGCAATTGCAGGACTCATGTTTTAGCGTTTAGACAGTTTTGTTTTTGAGTATGAAAACACTGTTTGGCGCAGAATAGCGAAAATTAGCAAGATTTGTCTTTTGGAGCAGTTTAGTGTAAATGGCACAGTTATCACATCAATGATGCTTGGGTGTTGTGCATGCACAGGCAGATTGCTATCAAGTGATCCAACACTGCTGCTCTCCGATTTCCAAATTAATGTGTGCCACCATTCTAGAATGCAAACAAAAATCAAGCTGTTGTGCAGCTTACATGCAAATGTTAACGGTCTTGCAGCCATGAGAGGCCAGGCATCAGACTGCCAAAGGCAACTGATCTGTCAAATGATAGTGCCAACACCAGAGGGTTCTACCATTGCTGGCTCTGGTGCTTAAGGCACACCATACAGACAAAGTGGCTGTCATCATTGCCTCACCAACCCTTTCAGCAAGATCCACATGCTTAACACAATGCTGATCATGATGTTACGTGAGCAGCTAGAATTTCTAGAGGCAGTCACCTCTACTCACTACTCAATTCCATGTAGACACCATTCATTAACCAGGGTGTCATTCAATTGCAGAAATTCAAGACTTCCAGTTTACCCGACCTAAAAATTTTAGGGAAACTTCCCTGACCAATGCAACACATAATTTTGTAAAAATCAGCCGTAAAGGAGGTAAAGCCAGAGAACACAAGACAAACAGGGGATATTCAAAACGTAGAGTGTAAACTGCCAACAACCTCGTAAGGGTCATCAGTCATCCTTTGTTGGACACACAATAACAAAACCAGTCCAGTGGTGGTCCAACCAGTTTACGATTTGGAGCAATTTTTGAAGCAGGAAAAACGTGTTTTGCAGCAAATTTAGAGCAGGAGGAACAGTTGTTTGGAGCAGGTTTGGAGCAGACAAGACAAAATTTAGGATCACTTGGAGCAGAACATATTTTTGGTGAATGTTCTTATTTGTGCGCATACAAGAAATGCTGCTGCAATGTAAGCAAGGAGACAAGGCCAATAGCCAGAGAGCAGCCATTAATCAGGTTCTTAGCACAAAAGAGTGTCACATTCTGGCTTCACTGCACTGCACAAGATGTGCACTGAAATGAATCATCAGTGACAAGGCAAGCATGGCACGTACGGTTTCTGCAATGACAGGATTTTCCTTATGACACCTAACCAGAATACCAGCAGTCTAACAGTGAAAGAAATAAGACTAACTCGCTGCAAATGAAAACATACTGTTTGAAATTGCCTGCATAGATGGTGCATTCAATAATCGCCAAACTCACTAGAAATGATGCTCCATCGTACTCAATATTTATTAGAGGCGTGAGCACTGAGTGACGTTCTCTTTTCACTTTTAAGGACTTTGGGTTGAGGACTTCCGGTTCTCCAAATATTCAGAAAAAGTCTCCTAAAAATAAAAAGAACTGGTACAAAGAAAACTTGTACGAAGGGGCGGGGTCAGTGATCATTCCAAGCATGAAGGAGGGAGGGGATGCTCTTCTTCAAGGCAGCGAGGAAGACAAGTCCGCAAGTTGTTTAACTTAGAGGGGCCCTGCAACACTTTTTGAGCAGGGTCAAAAAGCGCTGCCAATCGGTAGTCGAGGCTCCCGAGAACACGCGAGCCAAATATTATAGCGAAGCGAGCGGCCTGGAATTTACAATAAATTCTCAGTCAGCTGAAAATCGCTCCCTCTTCTCTCGACAAATGATGTATTAGTCCGCAATATATGACGCGATTGTCGGCAGTTCCACCATTGGCTGATGTTATAATCACGATAACACCCTCATTATTACCTTCGTTGTTGATTTTGAGTTCAATAAGTAGATAATATGTATGTTTATATTGTGTTATGCCGTTAAAACACCAAACAAACATTAATATTAGCACTTCCGGTCTCACCGACAGCTCGTCTGCTCGTAGTTGCGTGGTTGCGTTTTCTTCACCATGCGCAGTGCCGAAATCGTGAATATTTCTGTTCTTTTGACCATCGCCGGTTGCTGTTGAGAGTGGCAGCCGTTCGAGTGTTGCCTCGTCAGCTGGAAACTGCATCGTCGGCACGTTCTCACGACAGACCGAGGCAGCGGTGCGGCATTTCTCCGATAACAATGCTGGCGCCGGCTAGCTTAGGATACCTGTGTTCTCTGTATGGCGAGAGTCCCGTTCGCTGTCTGTTCAGTATGTCATCGAGCCGTACCTCGGCGTATCCTCCCCGTAGTCTCAGGTTCCCGAGAAACCGCGATGCAGCGACACAGCAACCAAGCAGACTCGCATTTTCACGGTAGCTGCAGACTGCCGGGGGATGGGTCCGCGCCGGCCCGATGCCCCACGATCCTTTCTTCTAGTCTTTAGTTCTTTGTTGTCAGCCCGCACTCGCTGTGCGCCCGCATTCGAAGAGCAAACAGCATCGAAGTACCGCCACTGGGAGAAGGGTGCACGCAGCTTTGCCGCGTTGAATACGATTCAAGCGCGAGCAGTGCGACGAGGCGGTGTATCGGAGTGTGGGTCGAAACCCATCTCAGCTGTCATTCGTTCCAAACGCGCACGCAGGTTTGCGTCCATGGTTGGCAGAGCGATGAAAACACTACGGCAGTTCGAGGTGCACACCCAACATTACCAAACCGACTCGCAGTTTTCAAGCACGCGCAATACACGGTGCGATGTTCGCTCGACGAGGACCACGCAAGCCGACCGGAAGTGGCGCCACAGACCATGTGGTTGCGCCGAGACGCCAGAGAGAAAAAATGAAGGAAAAAAATGCCGCCGGCGCCTCCTCGCACCTCCGTCCTCCCTCCCTCCCTTCACGCCCCGCGCAGGTTTCTGCGCGCTCGCGGCGTTGAGTTGAGGGAGAAAGCTGCGGAACGTGATCTCTATAATTTGGTAACGCCACTTTCGATTCGAAAAATTTTTGCGGCATATGACTCGTGAAGAGTCATACGTCAATAATGAGACTATTCCAATATAACTAAGAAAGGTGTTGCAGGGCCCCTTTAATATGCTGTCAAGGTGGGTCAGAGTCCCCATGCCACTCACACGGTTGGGGAATAACTATAATACATATATATTTTTCTTGGGGAGGGGGGGGGGGTGAGAACACCCCCCTCCCCCACGGTCACCACCCCTTGGATCTGCCGTTGACTGGGATCCTGAGCCTGGGTGGCGGAAGGATGTTTTAGGGTTCAGCAAGTGTGGAGGACTAATGCAACTACAGCCGGTCTGTTTCTTTAAGTTACAGTTTTGCATTGCAATTTGGACTTAAAGTCACCGCACCGCACAGTTAGGTAGCCCGTGAACAGAGAGAAAGTCCTGCGGTAGCGCAGCTCAATGCTCGTCAATGTGAGATTTGCGAACAGACGCCGAGCACGTTCCTAAGCAGTCTTCAAGCTGAGGAAACTCCTGCGACTTTTTTTTTGCCGATTGACGACAACACTGACTGTTGTAATGGCGTTAGGACACGTGAGGCCACTTGTTCTTGATTTGTCGCTGACTGCACGGCTCAATTTCTAGATGCGCTGGCTTGCCATCATTATGTCAGTTTCACAACCAAGAAGCGCGACAAGCGCTTGGACGTGCACGAGAAGCAGCAGCAGCACCACATCATGTCAGATGCAAATAGTTACTGGACAGTCTGCTGCGAAAGTTAAATTTGGCCGTTTTCAAAAGCTAAGCAACAAAAAAGTAGAAGTCCAACATGAATTTGCTACGTTGAAATAGGTAAATATGTCTTGAAAGTGCTGTGCAAAGAACAGCGCTGTAACTGCAGCAGATTTTTCAAAAAAAAAATGGTCACTGCTTAGGCAGTCAGCTAAAACCGTGTAAATTGGGGCTATCCATCCCAAGATACTAATAATAGTTGACTTGTTTTTAAAGGGACCGACAACTGATTTTTCTCGACCCAGCTTTTTACGGTGCGACAGGAAGCTTACCCTTCGTAGCGTTTGTAGCTGCAGTGGTTTATCCTGAAAGCACGTAGTTATTTTATAAGCAGTATTTTTCCATCTGAAAGGCTCCAAACACGCATGAAGGCTTGCTCCAGCAACGCTGAGAATTGATAGCAATGCCGCAAGCCCTTGTGAAAGCTGTCGTTCTGCTTTCGCAGGAGTTACTGTAGCTATGCTTAAGCACCTTTATTTTGAGCTTTCCAGCCATTTTTGAAAATAGCAAGCTGTTACAATGAGATGATGTGGCTTTATACACCACCTCGGTATTTGTACAGCGTTGTGCGCGCCTGCGACCAAGGTTGCCAGCGCCTGTGTCATGGATGGCTTTTCGCGGCATGGGATCATTACGCCAAGCGAAGGCAGCGTCACTTTGTTGCATACAACTAAGGCAGGCCTGTATGTACATTTTTATGGAGTATTATCTTTTAATATAAAGAAATGAACAATATTTCAGTACTAACAGAAAAGTCATCGAACGCATACACCAATCAATGGTCACGTGACAGGCTTCATCGGACCGTGTATGATTTTGCCGCCAGAGGCGCCAAAGGTCATTTTTCGCGACTTTCAATGAAAAAATAAAAATATAAATCTGCCTCTCACGAGATCAACAGGGTTGGTTTTTGAGTCAATGCGACGGACAATCTTTCCATCAGTGCAGTCATCTTATTTCATGTTCTGAGCAGTTGTCGGTCCCTTTAATAAATATATTTGGAATGTACAAAGACCAAGCTTTTCAATGACATATAAGTCAACTAACTATATAAAACACGGAGAACAGCCGCCACGAAAAGTGACAAAAACGATGTGTTCGTGCCGCCGGAGTGGGACCACTACTAACATACAATGCACTGTAGCCACAATATGATTCAACATGCTTATAGGTGAAGCCAGATTTAATCATCATGTAGAGCAACATTTGTGTTACAGCACTTATGTGGACTGGCTGCATTCACAGCCATAACGGAGTGAAATACTGAAAGCACACACAAAAAAGAAAAAAATTCAAGTGAGCAGCTGTAATGCACAAATTCTACAGAACATTAGCTATCTACACTGAAGAAAAGACAGTACTTTTCGTTATCTGCATCCTTTTCACACAACACATAAGATACACTTTCAAAGTCACCATGTGTTCACAACAAAAGTTCCTGCAGCACTGTCTGCTGGATTGAAAGATTACAATGGGAGCAACGTGTTGCATAGTTGTAGAGGTGCAAGGAACAGTGTCTTCGGAGGCGAAGGTTTCGTCTGTAGTTCACCGCAGCGCTGCATGCCTGGCACGAATCAATAAACAGCGTCCATACATAGCCAAACAACTTTCGTGGCATACAAAAGCGTACCTAGTGGCACTGCGATGAATCACACACAGGACCAAAAGCAGTAATGCTTCTATGAAGACACTCTCCCTTGCGCTGTTGGTGTTACATGTATTGGCAGACATGTGCTCCCACTGTCGCATTTCAATTTGTGGGTACTGCACAGAGCCACAATGCACACACCAGCAGTTGAGGTGCACTGTGTCTAGAACCTTCAAAAGCAAGAAAATTACCCCATTAGGAAATCTGCGATGTTGTATGCACTGTGAAGTAAGCCAACACTGGAAATAGTTACATGCGTGACAACTGGCAAACTTGCATAAGCATCGCTACTGTGCCAGTGTTTTGTGTCATTGGTGGGCCAATAACCTACACCCTGCTGTGTCTCAGTATTTTGCCAGCACCCCTACTGCCCGAGCTAACAACGATAAGCCGCTCTACCAATGACACAGGCGACATTTCCGTTTAGGCTGTCGACCCTGGCTCTGGCGAAATAGTGAGAACCACGGGGTGGCATGGTGTAGGTTACTGGTCTTCCAGTGACACAGATTTGCCTCCTACACTGGCAAAGTAGTGACAGGGGCCCAAGTCTGCCAATCATCATGCAAACAACCACTTCCGGTGTCTGCACACTCCGTAGTGTATATATAACATTGATCTTGGGGGAAATAAACCCTGTTCAGGCATCACCTTGGCTTGTTTTGTAAACTAGCTATAACGCTGGCAGTTTTCAAATTTGTGCCAATTGCCGCTATACGCAATGTCTCCAGTGTGCACTGCTATCAGAGTTGTCACTACTCTAAAATGGCTGAGTAAAGAGACAAGAACGTATTTGCTTACTTTTGCGGTCTCCCTGTGCGAACTCTATTTCGAGCTCACGCCCATAGAACCGGGTGCGGTCCAGTGAATACATGGCATCTTCGGCATCCCGGAGATCTTCAAACGTAGCTCAGTTAAGGAATCCAGCAAACCGCAGTGGGGAAACAGCAACAAGAATATAGGGAAAATACAGGCCAAAAAAGAACCACCAGGATACTGTTCGACTATACCTGCAACGTGTGTGCGGTGCTACATCTTTCGACGCTTGTCTCTTTGCAAAATCTTTCGACGCTTGTGTCTTTGCGAAATGCTCGAAACCCTTGCTTGACTCTTTCTTGCCCTTGCACGCCAGATTTTCATGCACACCACCCTAAAGCAGAGCTTGTTCTTGCCCGCTGTTCTGTAAGCGCTTGTATGCAGACGCCCTCTCCAACGTGTTAGATGATCTTGAAGATCTTTACTAGTTAACTTTACTTGGCACACTTGGTACCTTGAGCGTCTGGCAGAACAATTAAAAAAAATTAATCACACACATGAAGTCACACAAGAAAAATACAGCAAGCACCACATGCTACTGCAGTTTGAACAAGGCACATCAAAAAATTCACTACTGGTCAATCACTCGGGGGCAGCTGAGGAGGCAATCGATTTCATAAAGGATATTGCACGTATGCAAAACCCCGAGGCCTACGAGTGTAGTAGTCCACTGGTATATAGACATCGGTTAAGGGTCCATATTTACCAAATAAACTGCGCAGGTCGTCCGGTCTACATCAGAGAAAATACCGTGGGGGTAAACTCATTTCTTGAAAAACTGAACAAGTAACCCTTCAACGGACTGAGCAGGGATAATGCAACGATTTCTTTTGGGCTTCGCATCGAGGCCGCGAACAGGAATCGCTACAATATACCTGCTAAGCATTGGCGGCAAAAAAAACTGAAAATTCTATCATAATGCATTAACCTGGTGACTGACATTAGGGTGTTTTAGCAGTGCTGGTATTACCGTACCATTTACACTATCGTATTAAAGGAGTCCCGACACAAAAATTTTCGCCCCGCGTTTTTTTGCTGCAATGTGTTGCTGGGGGCCTGTTAGTCATAACACGGCACATCGTTTGCTGCAGCGCGCGGCAGATAATTAATTACAAGCTCCTCATTACCGACACAGACTCGGTTTCGGTTTGACAGAGCTCCAAAAACGACAAGCCGCTGGGTGCAACTATCACCACCTAGCGAGTCAAATGCTCGGTCATGTGAGCACACAGAACAGTAACGCATTTCCGCGTGGCCTGTCGTTGTCGGGCTCATTGTCGTCTGACGTCGATGATTTTCTTGCGGCGGGGATGGAAGGAATTTTCGACGTGGCGAATCACTTCAGGTTTGACCCGCTGGCGAGGAGAGATTCGTCGGGAAGCGCGTCAAAACAAAAATGGCAGCTACGACATCATAACTTGTACCGGCTGAAACGATTACGTAGGGGAAGTAGGGGGGTCACCTCGGGTCACCTCCGAGGGTGTCAATGCATCAGGTGCGGCCTATAATGCTGGATTGTGCTCGCAAACTTCAAAATTCATATAAAATACCTTCCAAGCTTTATTCCCTGTCGATATTTTGCAGATGGTACATGCACGTACACGGGAATTGATCCAGCAGGCTAACTCGGCCGCGAAATTTTGTGTCAGTACCCCTTTAAGGTCTTTGGCAGTGCCGGTTCACCCCTCACCCCCGTACAATAACTACGGAAATACCGTGCTGACCAAGACTACATTATAAATACCGTACAGCACAGTATGGTAGGGTAAATAGACCAAAGATGTTCAAGTGAAGCTTGTACTGACTGACCTGTGAAGCTGGTGTTCCAAAAACCCTTCTCACCCTCAGCCGGCATGCACCAAAGAAATAATAAAACAAATTTTGTTTCAGGGGCTGGGGTTTCAACGCCCACCCCCCATCTAAAAGCAAGTGCCTTAACAGTTAGGCCACGTGCCCATGATTGCCCAATGTGAACTGAAGCACACGAATGCGTTCTATCGACAATGCAAAAAAGTGGGAAGCAGTACACTTGCTATGGGCGCTTCGTTATTATACTTCATTTTGGCGGACTAAAAGCTATCTGCTGGACAACGTGTAAGGTAAAGAAATATCAGGAATTGCACATCTCAGACAAATGGGTGGTTTAGGGCCCCTTTAAAGGGCCCCTAAACCACCCAGAGGTGGAAATTTAGTTGTGGTGCGGCAGTTGTGCACGAGTCTATAATGAACACGTAGCCATGAGAATTTTCCGAAACTATGCCGTAATTAGCCCTGAGAAGTTGGGAGTGGCGCCGCCTGGCGGGCGGCCTGGGTGACGTCACGGCACGGACTCTTCGTCGACTGCCGTGGCGTGCCTAAATAAGACGCGCCCGCTTCGTAGGCTGTTGCACTGTTAGCGTTCGCTTTTTGCTTGTCTCACCCTTAAGATAAATGATAAAAACAGCAGCGATAATGTTCCTGGTAAAACGGTGAGGAACTATTCGTTTTTTTCTGCACAATCGTCAACGGTGCCCGCACCCTGTCGTGAACAATTTGAAAGGGGTGATCAGGTTTGTTGTTGTGCCCCGCTGCTAACCCCAAGGATGGGTTCGACTCCCAGCCACGGCAGCTGCATTCAGATGGAAGCAATAAGCAAGAACATGCCTGTGCTTAGATACAGGAGCACGTTAAAGAATTCCAGGTGGTAAAAATTATTCTACAGCATGCTTCATAGCATGTAGAGGCTTTGACACATTATACACCATATTCGAATTATTGGGATGAGTCGTTGACAGGCGATTCTTTAAATATGCTGGTTTCGCTTCCACAAGTGTGATTTGTATCGACCGCATCCGCGCAACTGTGGACAGCATTTTGCCGGTGTTCCAAGCCCCGCGCACGCGTGATTGCGAAACTATTATTGCTGTCAGATTGTCGTCCTGCAGTATCGTAGCGACGGTTCTGTCACGCTCGTAAGTATAGTTAAGATAGCCACCTCATAAATCAATTTTTCTCGCAGTTGATTACCCCTGAGCAGAGTCAACCTGTATGTGGACCTGACGTACGAGACCAATCGTTGCCTCATTGAGGCGAAGAACGTTTCATTATCATGTGGGCCACGTCGCTAAGTGCGCCATCGAAACAGTATAGTTCAGATAGCCACCTCATAAATGAATTTTCCTCGCAGTTGATTACCCCTGAGCAGTCAACCTGTATGTGGACCTGACGTACGAGACCAATCGTTGCCTCATTGAGGCGAAGGACGTTTCATTATTACGTGGGCCACGTCGCTAAGTGCGCCATCGAAACAGTATAGTTCAGATAGCCACCTCATAAATCAATTTTCCTCGCAGTTGATTACCCCTGAGCAGAGTCAACCTGTATGTGGACCTGACGTACGAGACCAATCGTTGCCTCATTGAGGCGAAGGACGTTTCATTATTACGTGGGCCATGTCGCTAAGTGCGCCATCGAAACAGTTTATTTCGAATTCCTGGCATTTTTTTTTGCAAACGGTTACTAACACAGCTCCCACGTGAAGTGAACATTGCCATTTGTGACGCGGCGGTAGATCGGACCAGCAGTTCGCGTAAATCGAGGTATGATAATAATATCCGGGGTTTACATCCCAAAACCACGATATGATTATGAGGGATGCCGTAGTGGAGGGCTCCTGAAATTTTGATTCACTGGTCTTCATTAACGAGCACTGACATCGCACAGTAGACGGGCCTCAACCATTTCGCTTCCGTCGAAATGCGACCGCCGTGGCCGCTATCGAACCCGCGACCTTCAGGTCAGCAGCCGAGCACCGTAACCACTACACCACCGTGTCGGACCAAATCAGGGTATGCGACTACATAATCCCCGACTGCTCTTGAGAAGAAACCTGAACATACAATCCAAGTATGCCGGCGCCTCGGCATTTCCGAAACCGTTGGGTGTGTGGCAGAATTATTTTGTTTGATTTTCCAAATATGATATGTGATTGTGTACAACAGACACCTGCATCTAGAGCCTCATGTAGTAGAAAGCGTGTTCTGTCAAATCACCTATATGATTTGCAGAGGCAGACATAATTAACTTGCATGGTAAACCGCAACGTAGTTAGTAAACTGAAAACTTCCTAATTTCTATTGTAATACTTCGGCCCACATATTATAACCTCGGAGTCTATGCCATGCTATAATGAAGTTCAGCATTAGTATTTTCTTGGCACCGATTTCTTGGGGTACGCGGTGATAACAACGAATGTCTTGCGGTCTTGTATTAGCATTTTCACAGTGGTTCTTCTGTTCGCACGGAAGTTTGCCCATCCTAAGGTACATTAGCAAAACTTTCTACAGCGTAGTTAACTTTCGCTAGTAATAAATACTTCAACCTTATACCTTGCCAGATTGGCATCGTGAAAATGAGCAGCAATCGCCACCGTATCGCGAAGGAGCGGGTACACGGCGGGCGCAGAAAGAAGCGACTGTCCGGGGCGGAGCAGGCGCTTCCTTGCCGTGACGTCATTTCGCTGCGACTGCAGCGACGCCAGTGTTCGTTCTCGGGGCTAATAGTGGAGTTACACACGTCTGATGATCAAAACGCTGCGATCGCTCGTTTCACTCTTTCCTTTGCTTCCCTCCACTCGTCGGCTGGTGTCCTCAGGCAAAGCTGCTTTACCCTCCTCGCAGAGTGCCCCTCAGAATGTCACGTGACGTACAGTCATCGCTCATGTGCTCTTCAAAACAGTGGGCACTTCCGGATGCCTCGACTCTGTGAACCCCATGCTTCTCCAGTTTTTCAATCATACCAGTCGCAAAACTGCACTCCGAAACCAGGACATGCCATTGGCAGATTCTGCAGAGGTTAGATTGTCGCGCCATCTGGGAGCAACAAAACAAAACATTAAAGCGCCGCTATAGTGCCTAGAATATACTGGCTAGTGTGCTGAGCAGAGGGGGTTTCCTATGGGAGGAGGTGGCAGGGCCGGTGATGCCTTCCAACTTTGGCAGCAGCAGCGGATCTGCGCACAGCCTACTGAACCATTGCATATTGTTTTTACAGCGCATGTCGTCGGTGCACTGCCCCGTGTCAAGGGAAATACGGTGGTCATCGTGGGAGTGACTGCTGACCTTTCAAATAGCCTCGACGCATCGCCCCGTATCATATCAGGGCACGGCTGTGATCATCGTGGTCGTGTTTTTGTTGTGCCCCGCTGTGAGCGCCACCTGGATAGCTGTTCAGCTCGGAGCATCTCCGGGTGTACTGAACCACACTTTGGCAGCAGCAGCGGATCTGCGCACAGCCTACTGAACCATTGCATATTGTTTTTACAGGTACTAAAGTTCTTCACTGCTGTTGCTGTGGGTTCTTGACGGAACGTCCCAGCTGCTTTGGAGGTTGACATCGCTTTTCATCGCTGCGTGTGCTTTTTTCAACGCGCAGCGCATGTCGTCGGTGCACTGCCCCGTGTCAAGGGAAATACGGTGGTCATCGTGGGAGTGACTGCTGACCTTTCAAATAGCCTCGACGCATCGCCCCGTATCATATCAGGGCACGGCTGTGATCATCGTGGTCGTGTTTTTGTTGTGCCCCGCTGTGAGCGCCACCTGGATAGCTGTTCAGCTCGGAGCATCTCCGGGTGTACTGAACCACACTTTGGCAGCAGCAGCGGATCTGCGCACAGCCTACTGAACCATTGCATATTGTTTTTACAGGTCAGTACTATCGTTGTTTCTTTCCTTAGTGTTCTGTTGCTTTCTGCTGCTGCTGCTGCCATAGTGTTTTTTGATGTCGCCAGCCGAAATGGAAAAACATTTTAAAGAGTTGAAACAAGAGTTTCGCGAAATGCGGACTGCCCTGGAGAGAGAGCTGCGTAAGGAAATACGTGATGTGAAAACAAGTCTAGACTTTTTTAATAAGCAGTTTGAAGAAATTTCGGCTCTGTGCTCGCGGCTTGAAAAAGAAAACGGTGAGCTAAAGGCTCAAAATGATGTTCTGAAGACTGATTGCAGTCAGCTGAAGCAGGTCGTTCTCAACAATGAACGTAGGACTACCGCCCTAGAACAGTACTCGCGAAACCGAAATATTGAAGTGAAAAATGTTCCTTTCGTGGAGGGTGAACGGTTGACCAGGGTCGTTCAGAAGATTGGTGAAGCTGTCGGCGAATCAGTGAAAGAAGATGACATAGAAATTTGCCATCGCGTGACTGCTAAGGATGCATCTTGCCCTCATATTGTTGTGCAGTTCAACAACCGGTCTAAGCGAGACGCAGTTCTGGAAAAGGCGAAAAAGTTGCGCTTAACGACAGCTGATATTGGTTTCCCAGGAAAGACATTTGTCTACGTCAATGAACACCTATGCCCACAGTTAAAAAAGCTACTGGGACAAACTGTAGCGCGCAAGAAGGAAGCCGAATGGCGATTTGCCTGGACGAAAGGTGGCAAAATTTTTGCGCGAAAGGATGAGAAGTCGAGGGTGCTTCAAATAACTACTGAGAGCGATCTCGAAAAGATTGTTTAAATTTGTTGAGCTTCATCCTTTAGCAAAAAAAAAAAGCTAGAAGAAAAACAGGGCAAAAAGAAAATGGCTGCAGACTGCTTAACGCCACACCAGTTGAGCCTATTGGTATCTGGTAGAAAACACATTTCCTACCTTCATATAAATGCGCAATCAGCCAGAAACAAGGCAGATGAGATAGCAATACTGCTTGAATCGTTTGAGTTCTCCTTTGACGTCATCATGGTTACTGAAACCTGGTATCGCCATGAATCCGACGTTCTTCGTATACCTAGCTATGCCACGTATTTCTTGAACCGCAGTGATAAATTAGGTGGTGGTGTTATGCTCCTGGTCAAAGATGTGTTTGAGTGTGAAATACTCGAGGCTTTTTCTGTGGTTACTGACGATTACGAGATTATGACTGTAAAATGTTCTTCGGGTATTTTTTCTGTGGTATACCGCCCCCCCAAATGTAACATGTGCAACTTTCTTACGTTTCTAGACACTTTCCTGTCGTGGGTCAATGAAAATGGTTACAATCTTACTATCGGGGGTGACCTAAACATTGATATGCTAACTTCCAGCCCCCAACGTCTTGAACTTTGCAATATCATGGAATCAAACGCATTTAAAAATGTTATAAAACACCCCACTCGATTTCATGCCCAATCCTGCACACTTATCGACGTCATTATAACAAATAGCACAAGTGCACCTCTTTGCTCGGGTGTCCTTAAGACACATATTAGCGACCATTTACCTGTTTACTCAATTTTAAGTCAAAAGAAGCTTCAACTTAGGGATGCAAAGCCACCGCCTACCCCATTCCGGTACATATGTCCTAGCACAATTGATATGTTCGCTACATATATATCCAAGATAAAATGGGACGCTGTTTTCCGTGAAACTGATGCAGACACAGCGTATAATGTTTTCATCGAACGTTTTAGTGAAGCCTACAACAAGTGCTTTCCTCTCAAAGCAAAACGCAGACCACGCAAGGCAAGAAAGCCTTGGATTACTTCGGAATGCCTTCAAGCTATAAAAGTAAAAAATGCACTTTACCAGAAATTTCTAATATCTAGAGACAAAGAAGACTTGAAGACATTTAGAAAACATAGAAATACTACAAACTCTTTATTAAGGAAAAGCAAACTTGAATATTTTAGCAACCTTTTCAGCCCTGAAAAAACCAAAACGTCCGAAGCCATCTGGAAAAAGTTAAACATGTTGCTCCACCCACACTCGGATGATAGCACATACCCGACTAAACTCATTGTAGACAACCGCGTTCTAACTGGTGATGACCTTGCTGAAGCCTTCAATAAATTCTTTACCTCTATTGGAGAGAGCTCGCACGACAATAATTTTGCGCGATTCATGGGTTCGCAAGTAGGCGAAAGTGCATTTCTATTTCCAGTGACTACACAGGAGGTTACGGCAGATTTCATGTCACTGAAGAATAGCAGGTGTTGTGACGTAGACGGCCTAGAAATCCGTCCAGTTAAGCATGTTATTCATGAAATATCTCCTATTTTAAAATACATCATTAACTTAATCTTCTCATTGGGCACGTTTCCTAGTCGTCTTCAAATAGCCAAAGTTTCTATTATTTTCAAAGGTGGTGACAAAAATAGCATGACCAATTACAGACCAATTTCTATTTACCTGTATTTTCTAAAGTAATTGAAAAGTTGTTACATAAACGAATAGTGTCATTCTTAACCAAGCACCACATTATGACGCCTTTTCAATTTGGTTTCACAAAGCAGCGCTCAACAGAAACTGCCCTACTAATGCAAAAAGAAATCATACTCGATGCATTTGAAAAGGAAATATATACACTTGGAATTTTTGTAGATTTCTCAAAAGCATTTGACAGAATCAACCACATTACATTAATTAAAAAACTAGAACACTATGGTTTTCGGGGGAACTTTATAAATGTCATAAAAACCTATTTGAAATACCGACAGCAAAAAGTAGATATTAATGGCTACGCATCTAGTTTTAAAAAACTGTCACATGGCGTGCCCCAAGGAAGTATTCTGGGTCCCCTGCTTTTTAATCTGTATGTGAACGACTTGACAAACATCGATAACAATACAACATTTATTATTTATGCAGATGATACCAGCTTATTTTTTAAAGACTGCGATTTGCATAAACTAGTTGACAAAGCAAATAGTGTCTTGAAACTGCTGCACATTTGGAGCATAAGAAATTCGCTAATTATAAACACCTCAAAAACAAAATCTGTGCTCTTTCGTCCAATAAATAAGCCCGTAAACTGCGATTTATCATTAGTGATTGGCTCAGAATCTATTAAAATTGAACCGATAGTGAAAACTCTGGGAGTAATTTTTCACGAAAACATGCTATGGAAGGATCAGGCTGAGTTTGTCCATACTAAACTTTCTCGTACTGTAGGTATCTTATCGCGCTTACGTTTTCTCTTGCCACAAAAAATTAAACTCTTACTATATAATTCGCTATTTTTATCTACATTAAGCTATTGCTATCTAGTATGGGGCACCACATCGGAAAAGAACTTAGGCCGAATATATAGATTACAGAAAAAGGCTGTGCGCATAATTACAGGTGTTCCTCGCGATGAACATTCCAAACCCATTTTCGAAGCCCTTAATTTACAACCAATGCCTGAGATATACAATACAATTTTAATGAAGCGATATCGTACTTCCCGAAAGAATCACGACTCTTTTCTTACTGATTTAGCGCGTTTGACACCCTATACCTGCCCCTATAGCACACGAGCCACCGATGACTGGAAAATTCCTTACACACGTACTAACTATGGTCGCCAGATGATGAGCTACTTACTGCCACTAACCTTAAACAGTTTCTTACAGTAAACCATTTATACTGCTCCGTTCTGTAAATGTTTTTCAACGTGTTAATAAAATGCAAATCGGCATGGCCTTGAAGTACATGTTTTGATATTGTATAATAACTGATGATCTCTTGCTGCTGTTGCTATGTTGTCAAATGGTGCGAAAGCCTTCGTCAAGCCTTAATGGCTTTTTGCTTTCGCCCCACAGCATCACTGTTGTGACTTTTGTAATGTCTCCTGTGATGTCGGAACTTTCGCCGCCAGGCGGCGACGCTTGTCGCAAAGGTGTAGGCCGCGCGCCGGTTTGGCCTCCGCAGCTTTAGTGCCTCGTGTCCGAATTTGTCTTAGTGACGTCTGCGCTGCTTTTATCGTGTTTGCGCTGTCCTTTGTGTACGCACGAGTAAATGAGAACTGCAAAGAGTAATGATGCAACGGGAGAAGCATCAGGGCAGGCAGAAAACATGCTTCGTTCCGCTGTGTCGGAGTGGCTATCACATTTTCTGTTGAAATACAGATCGGGTTTCTCACTAATATGTTTGTATTAAGCAGTTGTTTGAGTATTTCCCTGCCCGTTTAACATTTTTCACTGTATTTTGCTGATTTAAGAACTGGTATTATGACTATTTGTATTGTGTCTCTTCTGTTGAGCGTTTGTTTACATTTATGTGTGCGTTGTGTGTTTTGAACATTATTTATGTTTGATAATTTGATGGTTAAGTTGTGGAACAGTGGGATTTTCCATAGTGAAAGTCAGATTATATTCTCAGTTATTAAGGTGGGGTGAAACTTCGAAAGTGAGTTTCAAAGCTTGGCTGTACAGCAGTGGTAATGAAAGCTATGACTAAAATTTGCGAGGTATCTTAAGGTGGACGCAGGTTGCATTAAAGCTGAAAAATGGTTTGAAATTCTTTAGTATTTTTTATTTGTGTTTATTTTTCTACTAATGTACTTTTTAAATAAGATCTGCCAACTGCAGACCATTGCACTTTTGCATAAAGGTAGCTACTAACGCTTTACAGAAGTGGAACTAAAATTGTGAGCGTACAACAAAAACTAGATTTGTTATGTTTTCTTACGTTTGTTGATTTATGAAAATTGCCACTTATGACTCATTTTTTATACTAAAAAATACAAATGCGCATAGGCTACTGCTTCTAGTGCCAGTTATGTAAATGCCATTAGTTACCACGTGGAAATTTTTGTTTTCTAAGCCCACTAGTTCTCAAGAAAAACGTACAGAAACTACAAAAATGTTCTTTTGAGAAAAACGCAGAAATACCGTAGGGGTGCGCGAGCATTACCTGTCAATGTGTCAAAGAAAAAGGACCTAAAATTCTTTTTGAAACTGTGAGTACCCAAATGTGATATATTTTCTGAAAGATAAAGAAATGTTGTATCAGGTAATTTTGAAATCCCAAAATTGAATTTTTTTTTACCAAAGGAAGTCTCATCCGGCCTTAAACTGTTAGTTCATTGCGGTTAAAAACAAAAGCCCATATTCACAAAGGTGCCTCGCGCTTGATTTTTTCAGGGAATATTTCAGCTAATCACAATGCTAGACTAATGAAATTATCTAACTGAGATGTCGATCTTGACTATAATGACCCCTGTTCGGTTTCTTTGCACTTATGTTACCTTCTGTTAAAATGAAATTCAAGCTCCAGACACATTCGTAATGTGTTTTTTTTTGTTTTTGTTTTTTT
The DNA here is from genome assembly GCF_013339695.2 of Rhipicephalus sanguineus. NCBI lineage: Eukaryota > Metazoa > Arthropoda > Arachnida > Ixodida > Ixodidae > Rhipicephalus > Rhipicephalus sanguineus. Next base: position 321,395,208 of record NC_051176.1, on the reverse strand, counting down.
GTGAAGTGAGTAGTACCTTTCAGATAAAATGCAGACTGGCTTGTGTTCATGGCATGTGGTCTAGAAAATACGGATGCCATGCTGGAAAACGCAGAACAGTGAAAGTGACCCCACCCCACCCTACATTTGCGTATAAACGATGCTCTGTTAACTACAGACTTGCTCATGTAGATACAACAATGCAGTGGCCACAGCTGAACTGCAGAAACATCGAAACAACCGATCCGAGTATGGGGCCTATGCTGATATCTGCAGCACTGGGTGTGCAATATTCATCCTGTTTTTGAAAGCGAACAATGTGCAAAAACTAGTGTCATAATGTCTGCAAGAAATATTAGTGTATTTGTGTAATACTACCGTTACACGGGAATTTGCGATTACTGTCGACCTGCTCCGAGTCAAATATCTGCTCGCGAAAATTATCGTAGCCACCGATCCGACTACCTCGGCGCATATTACACTCTGCAAGTCCATGATGGTGCATCATATATACCGAGTGTGACGCGCCGCTAATATGATAAAATATGACCACGACTGAGTGGTGCGAATTGCAGTTGACTGGATCGACTTCCAGTAAAATATCTGCGTTGAAAACAGCGCGAAAACGGGATGAAGGCTAAAGATAACAAACAACACAAGCGCTGTTCCTTAGCCTTCGTCCCGTCTTCGCGCTGTTTTCAACAGAATAAGATGTACTAACTGGCCCTTCAAAGCACCCTGCTATCGCCAGTGAATGTTCACGTGTAGCCGCGAAGAATCCGAGTCGTACTTGATCGCGATCGAAATTGCCGTGAGCCATCCTTACGACACGATTGCTTGCACCTAACGTGTCAACCTTAGCTGAGTGTTTTCAACTGGCAAGTTGGGTGTATCGTAGTATATTAATTGTGACTTTTCTACTTCGCTTTGGTGGTGAAGCACAGTGTCGCGAAAGCTAGCAGACGACCGTGAGGGACGTGTGAAACCTTCGTCATTTTGTAGTGCCCAACCAGTTGAGGATTCTCTGCGGGCAGTAATTTGCCGCTAAGATTTCCTTCTTCCGATTGAGTGTGTTAAAAGGAACGAAGAACACTGTATTCGCAGCAGAAAGCGCCGTGCTACGCAGCCGCAAGCGCAGGAGCCGCCGACGCGCGATGGACCTTAGCGAGTCGCAGCGCCGCCATGCGGTGACTGTGGGAAGGCATCAGCGCGGTGGCCACGCCAAAGCGCGCGCTCAGCACACTAGCCAGTATATTCTAGGCACTATAGCGCCGCAGTGCCGTTCCCTGCGAGCGCTTCTCACAAGTTGCTAAACGCCGCACGCAGTGCTGGCGTCGATGCGAGCGTTTATTAGTTAGTTTTTGGTCAATGGATGACACGAAAATCAGCACACTCCCGCAATTCTGGCCAATGGCGTGTCCGGATTTTGATACATGGAGCCTATGGGAAGTTTCGCAACTCATACAATTGAACTCTGATGCTTCTCGGCTAACAGCTGTTGTTGCCGTGCTAGCCAGTGCTCCCACGAATCGTGTCGGTATGGACCCTGTGTTGCACGCACACCTTCAAAGGATCACCAACATGATGGACCCATACGGCGACACGTGCAGTCTTTTCGTTTTTCCAGTCGGCGCTTTTGCAGCCAAGCATCGCACACTGATGCGTAAAAGCAGCCGCAAAACACTGTCAGATTCAGCCCGCGCAGCTTATCAGACCACTAGGTGTGACTGTGCTGGTACGCTGGCGATTTGGCAGTTGTGTTTACGGGCCGCAGTGGAGGGCCGTGTTGCCTGCTTGTGCAAGCGTGCACACGCAGGCAACACGGCGAAGAACAGCAAGGAGCGTGGGCAGCTGCCTGCAGACTAACCGGAAATCCTAAGTTCTTGTTCGACCAATCGCAGCATCGCCTGCATACCGCATCACACATTCAACACGTTCACGTCACACACGTCACTAGGGAGGCTGGAAAGACGATGAGAGGAGAAGGGATTCTTTCTTGGGCGTGCCTGCGGCTGGTAGCGCTGCCACGTGTGTGGCATCGATCGGGACAGCATTCTGCACACGATGCGTGCAGCGTTTACTTGAAATGTTTGAAAAAACATCGGAGGTGGTTTGGAGCCCTTTAGCCCCACTTCGTGCATTTATACATCTGAACTGCACAGGCGTATTAGTTTTTTAGAATTTACCTTACTGTTACTAATAAACCATAATCGTAACACAAATTTTTTAATTCACTTTAGTCACCCAAAAAAATTATACCTGCCAACCTAGCGGCATGAAAATTCGGGAGACCGCAGGGGGGGGGGGTCTTTGTTTTTGCATATCGGAAATTACTGAGACTGACATAAGACAGGGGTTAGGATGTTTATTTTGAGCTGCTTTGTTCTTTTATCATGAGAAACTCTACTTGTTTTTGTAGTGAAGGGAACCAAACTTGTTTACTTGTGAGGAGACCTGGTTCCCATTTTCCAACAAAACGGTCCTGCGAGATCACTAACGCTTAGCGGCAAGTTGTGTTCCACAAGAAATCCCGTGAATAGGCATACTGCGCGAATCGAACTGTCTTCGCAGCTCTTTTGGAAAAAGGTGCCGATGTGCCACAGCATGAACTGCTGCTGTGCTGAGGCTAGCAATGCGCACCTTTATATCGGCCTTCCCGCCGTGCGACACCCTTACTACACTATTCGAGCCACTGTACCCTTACATCACAGCCACCTTTCCGTCAAGTCACAAAGCACACAAACTCAGCTGTGTACGAGTACGCATGCAAGTACTTCTTCTTTGCTTTTGACACCTGTCCTCCATCTACCTCCCAACTAAACTCGGGGAAACTCGCAACCCCCACAACCACGAAACAAACACAACTGACGCCTAGGCATGCGGCGTAGGCCTAGCGGACAAATTGCGCTTGAACTTCCTTCAAACACGGTCGTGCTTCAAACGCCTCCTCTAGAAAGATGTCTGCCTGCCGTGCTCATGAAAGATCTGTTTACAGTGGTGGTAGCTAGCGATGCTTGCGGAGGTCCCCCACAAAACATTTCCGCGCTCACACGGCCGCCTCGATCGGTGCCGCCGCCGTGGCGCGCACGCCCCCCTTCCACTCAACCAATCGACCATCATTGGCAGTTCGCGATCTGAAGTTGCGGGCGTTGTTACAGGTTTCAAACTGACAACACGTCGCATCAACGCAGACACTCTCAAAGAACTTGCATGAACGCTTCCTGCCCAAAGTATGCGTGGAACGGGTGCCAAAACAGACAGACGCAAATGTTTTTCACTTTTCGACCACTTTTCGGGTGATCGAGATAGCATTCGCACAATCGGGAGATTATGTCAAAATTCGGGAGTCTTCTGGACAATTCGGGAGAGTTGGCAGGCATGAATTATAGACAATCTTTTTTTCTAAACTAGATTCGTTTGAAGAATTTAATTCAGCAATAAAAAAATACACACTGGGGGGACGCATTCCACGAGAAAAATAGACCCTCAAAGGTTTAAACCTGAGCGCTACCACGAGAATCATCATAGATCTTTTTAGCAATTTCCTGCTTGCAACTTTTGAAGGTAAAAAAAAAAAAAATGGAGCAACAGTGCAAGCACAGGACGAAGGATGATGACACGAGGACGGGCGCTGATGCGGGCAGCCGTCCTCGTGTCATCTTTGTTGAGTTATGTACCAACTAGCCCGCCTTTCGCTGCTCGTCCATTCTGTAGGTTTCCAGTGTCTATTCCATAAGCATCCCCATTTTTTTTCCACATGCCGCGCGAGGTGGGGTTTATTTCGCTGGAGAAACGCTTCAAGGTCACGGTAATCTCGAACAAATTCAATGATATGTTCAATGGTATGAAGGATGACCTCATCTTGAACAGTCTGAGTAGGATGAGGGCGAGGAATAACATTCTGGCAACCACGTGAAATGCCAGAGGCTATTTCTCGCTTCTCCCAGTACAAGCGAATAGTTCATTCAATTAAGACAAGTAGGGCTGAAAACCTGCGCGAAAAAAAAAAAAAAAGTCTCGATTCATGTAATGGCCACACCCGCTATTTTCACCCGAAATCTATGAAAAAAGCCCGCGGCCATTATACGAGTATATAAGGCATTTTAAAAAAGATTCCACATCTATCGTGTCCACAAGTCCTTGTGTGGAATACTGTAGTACTGGTACTTCTCCATCAGGGGTGTAGCCAGAAATTTTTTTCGGGGGGGGGTTCATCCATACTTTATGTGTGTTCGTGCGTGCGTTTGTATGTGTGCGTGCCTATATACGCAAGCAAAACTGAAAAATTTCGGGGGGGGGAGGGGGTTTGAACCCCCCCAACCCCCCCTTTGGCTACGCCCCTGAATCTCCATGGGCGTCCGGAGGGGGGTGCAAGGGGGGCAGCTGCCCCTCCCTGGAATTGTGGATATTTTTCTATGCGGTAGCAATGAGCTACACAGCTTGATTAGCACACTCAGGTCCCGGCCTTCTCTATTTCCAACCAATTTCGCACACTGCACACTACTGACTAATCTTGCAGGTCATGTCGCGGCAGTGAAAGCTGTCAGTGCTGGATCTCAACCCCCCCCCCCCTGCAATAAGTTCTGCGGACGCCCTTGTACTTCTCTGCCAGTCATGCCTGGCATTCGGGACGCATACGCGGTGCGTTAGCGCAGCCCGAGCTAGAGTTACTGTATATGCTACCTTTAGATAGCTACCTAAAGGTAGCATGTACAGTAACTCTAGCCGGAGCAAGGTTCTAGCGCTAAAGTGTCGCCGGTTGAAAGCGACAGTCAAGGCATGTTGGGAGTTTCACTGTGCCGAAAGCCACGCTTTCCGCTGCTCGCGTTTCCTTTCATCGCGACAGCACACATTAAAATTTTCGATTACCGCTCCATGTTAACGTACCCCGACCCGTGAACATTTTCGCTCACCGCGTTCATACATACGGTAACGTGATGAGCGTGGCTAAAACAGGTCATGCAGATTAAAATAGCTACGTTTCGACCACGACGTACGGTACGCCATAGCCGTACTTACCGTACGGTAAACCGCCACCGCTAAAACACCCTATTACAAGCACACACAAACTATTAACACCCTACTACAAGCAAACACAAACTGCAAATACGATACCCAAGGCTAGCTGTAATCGAGACAAAGACATGGCTAGGCCTAACCCAAAAAGGCAGCACGAATGAACATTAAATGAAAGTACACTACCCCCAAAATATTATCACAAGTCCTCAGATAAAAGTTCGCAAATTCACCACATGATCAGCAAGCAAAATTTAGAGTCATGGCATTATCAACATGCGCAAACCAGGCCTAGCCGGTGTATTCTAAGCAGGTAATCACATTTAAATTATACAGCGCACACATGCGGCGCAATCTCTTGAGCACAAAAAACCCATACGTACCTAGTGCCATCAGGCACGTTTCGAATAAAAAGTGAGGAGTTAGGAGGTCGCGAGTACCGCGAGGACATCGTATCTAGCACTAGGCCCAACCACCACGCTTTACCGAACCTCTAATGAATATGGCCGACGACGCCTGCCCCCCTCAGCAGCCCCTCAGTGCCCTCAGGCCCTGCTTATACGTCACCACCAGCGACTGCAGCGCCGCAACCTGCAGCGGCCACTGTCACTCTATTGCTCTATCAGATCGGGGATGTATTCTCAAACGATCACAAAAGACGACAATCGCAAATGTGGCTGTGTTCCAATTCTGGGCTGACAGCTTAGAGGACAGCATCTAGCCCATGTTGTCCGAGAAATGGAACGCGTTAGAGTCAAGGAGGTTGTATACTATTTCTTCTGGAGTGGAGGTGGCGCCCCCGTAAGTGAAGCCGGTCGCCGCCATATTGCAAAAGGAAAAACTCGGAAGCAGACGACGGAGTGCGCTCCGTTGCCCCGCCGTCGCAGTTGTCTTTGGGGACGGTGGCATGCTTTTGTAAAGCAGTTAAACATTTTACGAGGCCATGGCGACTTCGTGCGTCGCTTATGGCTGCACAAATCGCAATAAGAAGACGCCTGGGATCACTTTTCACGTGTAAGTGTCCTCACTTAGTTCGCTGACGATTGTCTGTTTTTCGTGCATGCTGTTAAACTGGAAACAATTTGAAAGGTGCGCATACATGTAATACATGCGTGCAGTTGTAGCGAAGAAAATTTTACGCTTTAAATGTTCGCTGACACGACGTTGTACGTGATTTTTAAGTGTATACACGAAGTGGGTGCAGTCTAGCTGGACGTACCGAGCAATATTGGTACGAGTAGGAAGTCAGAACGCCCTTAGAATTCCGAGCTTTCTGGTGTTTTCTTGCAAGTCAAGACTGACGGCGTGCATGCATATTTATCTGGTGCATGGATATCGAATTTGATGGATGTTTATCGAGGAATTGGCAAACGCAACATTCCATGACGTGATTATCCGTGTTACATGTTTCCAAAAGACTGCGCGCAGCGTTCTACCTGGGAACGTGCCGGTCGAAGAAGTGGTTAGAGAGCTAAGGACGGTTACCAGCTCGACCAGCTCTGACCACCTCTGCTCCATGTAAAACAATTTTATCTCTAAAATAAGGTGCCGCCCGTTTCATGGCCGATACCCCGCGGTGGGTTGCGCCAGGTTGCCAAGGAACAACCAACCAACCAACCAACCACCTCTGCTCTATTCACTTCGCAGAATGCTGCTTCGACAGAACGGGGCAGACGGCCTGGCACCTACAGTTTGTACCTACAATTTTTCCTGCTTTCCCAGCGCATCTACAAAAGCCTGTTAGTTTCTACCTCCTTGACGTAGCTTCAACACAAATAGTTACGAAAAGAAAAAATTGCGGCAAAAGCAAGATGTAACTCTTTTGAAATCCGACCAAACCGAAATCGAAACACCGAAGGACGCGGCTGCTTTAGTTTTTTATGCGTCTAGTCTGAGAGGGCGAGAGCTACCTCGTTTCGAGGCTGTGCGCGCTGCGCTTGCCGTGATGGCACACGTCGCCCACGTAGGTCAATGCTTGCGAATCCTCCTTCTGGCCAAATGTTCGCGTGATTGATGTGTGCTTATGTAAAGAGAATAAGTGCGTTCCACGTTAGCTTGTGGTTACCCCTTGAACACTGACGCCGTTACAACACAAAAACCCAGTTCCTAGTAACACATATGTAATTACAGCGCGCTCGATATACGAAGCACCCCTTCGACAACAGATTAGTCTGCAGCTGACATAATAGTATGACATAATTTGTTTCATAAACGAGAAGAGGCAACTGTTCGTGGGTTTAAAGCAGTTTCCATCTCATTTTTTGATTGTGGGACTGCAAACCAACGCGCGCGCCGCGCGTATTCCATTGCCGTCTATGGCGGTCGCGCCGCGTTTTTCCTCTAGCTACATGGCCGCCGGCGGCTTCACTTGCTCCCGTTGGCGGCGGCCGGGACTGCCACTCCAGAGGTTCTATAGAACCTCCTTGGTTAGAGTGACCTAGAATAGGGGGGAGTGTCCAAAGCGCCGCGCGAATACATGGGAGAAGCGAGGGCCTTTTGCGGTGAACTCCCGCCATGCGGCGCTGCCGTGCCGAACCCGTGGGCTTTCTCCGCGGCGGAAGCCGCGTCAAAGCGGCGAGCGTCTGCTACGCGCGTGATATTTTGGCCGCTATTAGCTAAAATTGCGGAAATTTGGGTAATATTTATACTGTATCACTCGGAATATCAGCAACAACTTTGGGCTGTCCAGAGAGCCTGCGATGCGGCGGTTAGGCTAGGTCTAACTGTCCCCACGTGGGAGCGGCCCGCGGTGTCACCCTAAAGGCCCGAACACACGTACGCGTTGCAGCGCGTCGACGCGTGACTTTTTGACGCGGTGCCGCGCCCTCTCCCAACGGGGAGAGAGGGCGCGCGGCTACGCGAAGCTGCGCGCCCTCCCTCTCCATAGGGAGAGGACGCGACGCCGCGTCAAAAAGTCACGCGTTGACGCGCTGCAACGCGTACGTGTGTTCGGGCCTTTAAGTACCAACCACTGGCAAGCGCCGGCACGCGTTCCACGCGCCTACGCGTCAAATGCGTCGCGGCGCGCCCCGTGGAGGAAAAGGGCGCGCAACCACTGGCAAGCGTCGACCGCGCCGACGCTCGCTTTCGGCAGAGGCACAGTGTTGCCTGATCTTTTTGTTTAAAACTGTCCATGTACAGCCTAGAACGGTGCGTTATCAATCGAAGCGAATTAGACTGTCGTTAAAATATTGATTGTGCTTCACCAACCACTGTTTTGACTATTTAAGAAGTAATTAACATCGCAATGACCAAAGTAACAACCACGGTATGCACAAGTAATCGACATCGGCGCGTGCGCTGCTAGGTTCACGTCTGCATCACGGGACACAGCCAACGATGTTTGCGAGATCGCCAACGCTTGTGCGATCGCCTTGTTGACGCCTGTTCACGGCCATGCTATTAGTGCCCAACACGAATATAATCATCCTGTTCATGAAAATGGTTCTGCTCCAAGAAGCGGACGGGAGCGGCGTCGCCCGCACCGTCGGTGGGCTTGACGTCGTTTCTTGGCACGTACTTTAGTTACGAAAAAAAAAAGGGAATAGACGTTTGCTGCAAAGTCCAAACGAGGTGCCCTAAAAATTCGCCGCATAACGACTAATACTTTTCACATTAACAAAAAGACGTCTTTCCCGCGTACCAGGGGCGTAGCCAGAAGTTTTTTTCGGGGGGGGGGGGGGGTTTCAACCATACATTATGTATGTTCGTGCGTGCGTGTATATATGCGCAAGCAAAATTCAAAAATTTCGGGGGGGGTTTGAACCCCCCCCCCCTTGGCTCCGCCCCTGCCGCGTACCACGGGTGTCACCGTGACTAATATTCTAGCTGCCTAATATGAGTTACAGTTTATTACATGGACCAACATTGAGAAGTTCGAATCCTGGAGCAAGCATACATACTAACTCAAATTTTTTTCGGTAGCATGGAAACAAGAAACCAACATTACTGGAAACTCACAGTTACTTATGTCCCGTCTAGCAACAAAATGCAGGTAAACTGTAGCACTGCAAGTATGGACTGACTTTCTTGTTTTCTAATAAATGAATATGTGCTGTTCACCACAAAATACGCATCGAGTTCATAATTAAACAGTCTATTTATTTATTTTCAAATATTGCAGCCCAATGCAGGGCTACTGCAGGAGTGGTGTACATGAATACAAAGGAAAGAATGTATACAGTAATATCGCAATAACTGCTTCAACAAAAGCAGATATCGTCACCTGTTGAGTGCAACTGGGTAAAAAATGAGAGAAATAGAACACTAATATCATACAAGTGCCTCCAAAAATCAGATACATTCATTTCACGAACGGAACCAGGTACATCATTCCAGTGTTCGTAAATATCAGAAAAAACTGTATTTGAACATGTTAGTGTGCACAAAAAAATGGGTTATGTCAAGATTGTGATTGCAGCTGTGCACTGTGTAGAAGGCTTTTGGACGTTGTCTGTAGTCTAAATATCGCAACAAACCACACCTGACATTTCATGATGCGACAGATATCGGCCATAACATTGGAACCGAGCACTGGTTTTTTGCACGTTGTGTGTAGTCGAAATATCCTCTAGCACAACAAACCACACCTGGTACTTCATGATGCGACAAATATCGGTCATAAGATTGGAACCAAGCACTGTGTAGAAGGCCTTTGGACGTCGTCAGTAGTCAAAATACCCTCTAACATAATAAATCGTGCCTGAAACTTCATGATGCGACAGATATCGGTAATAAGATTGGAACCAAGCACTGGTTTTTGCACGTTGTGTGTAGTCGAAATATCCTCTAGCGCAACAAACCACACCTGGTACTTCATGATGCGACAGATATCGGTCATAAGATTGGAACCAAGCACTGTGTAGAAGGCCTTTGGACGTCGTCAGTAGTCAAAATACCCTCTAACATAATAAATCGTGCCTGAAACTTCATGATGCGACAGATATCGGTAATAAGATTGGAACCAAGCACTGTGTAGAAGGCCTTTGGACGTCGTCAGTAGTCAAAATACCCTCTAATATAATAAATCATGCCTGAAACTTCACGATGTGACAGATTTCGCTCATAGGATTGCACCAGAGCACTGTATAAAAGTCTTTGGCAAGTTGTCTAACATAGCTAAACTGAATGAATGTCTTCATATTTCAATTATGCTTAAGTGCATGCATAGTCCAAGTTAGTGTATTTACAAAGAACTGAACAGAAATGAAATAGTCCTTGCAATACATCCAAGGATTTGGCATTTGAAACCATCAAATAATTATTTCAGCTGGATTCAGTCTGGAGGAAGAGATAAATATGTGCGCAGTTTAGAATGGTCTCACAAGCGTCTGAGGTTCCAGTGAGGCACCGTTTGAATTCCTTCTAAACAAAGAGCAGCACAGTAATATTGCACTTTCATTCCTTCTGCACATACGTGTGATGTCATGCTCTTCTCTTCTAACTATCGTGTCATTGTGCACCTCAGATTTCAATGGAGGTGCTTGTCACTTACAAGCTTTTTAGCAAATTAGCTGTCCAGCTGTAAACAAAACATGTGTTATATTTAAGTAAACTGTAAAACGATGGAGAAGCGCCACTGTTCACATTCTCCCGTCTATGAGTATCAGAAAAGACTAGGGAGAATGTGTGTCAGAATAGACAACCTGCAAAACAAGGCATGTGCAACTGGGCATGTGCTAAGGGGTAGTTGCACGGCAGAGAAGCAGACCAAGAGTCAAGATGTGAAATAGCAGGCAACACAAGCAGCACTTAATCATGCAACTTTCTTTTTCGATCACCACACTCGCTCACGTTCGAGCTTCTATTTTATACATGAATGGAAATGAGACCGCTGACAGCTTTAATGTGTCGGCGTCGCTGGTACCCGGCACGAAAACACGTCACACTGCTACCAACAAGCGCACGCTTGTTGTTAGCTTGGCAACACACGCAAACGATTTGCGCCGAAGTCAACCAATGTTTCAGCGTCGTAAAATCCGCAAATCCTCCTCATGTACGTTGTCACATCACCGAAATGCGTTGGCAAGTGCGATGTTCGCTTTCGGCAATGATGAGGCGAATGGCGATGTTGAAAACAAACACACTGCGGTTAAAAACTCCTGCGTAAGCGCCACGCGAAGTCTCTAGCGTCATATATAGCGTTTATGTTTCGACGGAAACAACTACCATCAATTTCCTTCAACCAAACTTCCTCACATGAACTGGTTCACACGAACTCGACGGTAGAGGCCTACGCTGAATGCAGACGACACCGCTCTGAATTGACTTCGCGGTAGGCGAGGGCTCACGCTGAGGACTTCAACCCTCCGAAGCATGTTTACACCCGTTCCGAGCGCAGATACACACAGATCAGAGCACAGGAGCAGCGACATGCCGCAGTAGTAGGTACGATGTTTTCACTCGGTCGACGATGGCACTCAAAACCGGGGCAAGGGCAGCCGGGAAGCATTCGCTGGATTTGTCGGTGTCGCTCGAATTCGGCACGAAACAGCGTCCCACTGGTAGCACTCGCGGTCGTTCGCCGTGTCGTCGACGTACTGGATGACGACGCGGTCACTCAGGAGCGTTTGCGACCGTAGTTTCCGTGCTTGCCCTGCACTCGGAGGTGCCTTCGAAGCGGCGGCCATTAGGCATAGCACTCAGAAGTATCGCGGCCTCTGATTGGTTGGCGCCGTCGGCCTAAGCCGGCCTCTGATTGGTTGGCGCGCCGTACGCGTGGTGACGTAGGCGAAAATATCAAAGTCGTCTTGACCCCGCGCGCCTCGAGGCGTATGGACGCGTACAGCCCTCCGCGACCGACGCCGAGAGGCGCATTTGACGCCTAGGCGCGTGCATACGCGTGCATACGCGTGCCAGTGGTTGGGGCTTAAGGGGTGGCACTTCTCCGGATCTTTAAATGAAGTTCTTCGTACCGTACCGTATCACTGCCACATAATACTGCAGTGACTCATCACACAGAGAACGCGTTTGTTAGTTTGTATGTTGTGAAACGGGGATTTTGTATATATCCTTTCAGCTGGTTTGTCATCGCATTGGTCCACACTTCCGCGGCTGTTTGAGGAACGCACCCTGCACGCACTTTATCTTGAAAAAAGGCGCTTAACTTACTTTCGTGTGGAATGACGAACGTAAACTTGCTGCAGGAGAGAATAAACTGGAGATAACCAGGAGAACGTAGCAGATATGCACGTAGTAACTAGCTCATGCACGCTAACGCGTTTGCACCCTTCATATCCTATCTTTTATTTCGTGCATTCGGTTTGTTTTTCAAGGCTGCCTCCGGCGCCCTGCTGTTTCAAGCCATTTCATGCGAAGCCGAATGTGTCAGTTGGCGTGGCCGCGGTACCAAAAGTAAAAAATTACTCGCGTCTCGTTCACTTAATATACACGGCACAGAGGGGCACTAATGTACAGCGGTGAGCATGTGGTGAACTCTAAATGCGCCGCGGTGCAGCCGTGGCGCTGACAGCGTGAGGAAGAACGACATTCCCTTTCCTCCCTCTGCGCCGTAACAAAGGCACGAAGGAGGCGCGGAGAGGGAGAGAAGGAAAACCAGTTCGCCGAGAAATAAAGCTAGTTGGTACCGAGACTCTCAACAACACGCCTCGTCTCTGCGTCGCTCACGCGTGCCACAGGGGCGTAGCCAGAAATTTTTTTCGGGGGGGGGGTTCAACCATACTTCATATATGTTCGTGCGTGCGTTTGTATGTGTGCGTGCATATATACGCAAGCAAAATTGAAAAATTTCGGGGGGGATTTGAACCCCCCCAACCCCCCCCTTGGCTAAGCCCCTGGCGTGCCAACAATTGGTGACCCGCAGTCCCGAACATGGAACACCACGACGCCGTCGCCAGCCCGACAGTAGCTGTGTTAGACGTGAAGCTTCCTCCCTTTTGGACCAGCGACCCGGCACTTTGGTTCGCCCAAGTAGAATCGCAGTTCGCCGCCCGCCGCATCACCGCCGACCACACCAAGTACCACCACGTGGTCGCCAACATCCCACCTGCCACAGCGAGCGAGGTGCGCGACATTCTGCTTGCCCCACCAGCCGAAGATGCCTATCGAGTGCTCAAAGAGACGCTGATTCGCCGTCTAACCCCTTCGGAGCCGGAGCGCCTGCAGCAGCTGCTACGCGAGAACGAACTGTGCGACCGCCGACCCAGCCAACTGTTGCGTCACATGCAGCAACTAGCGGGCTGCACAGCAGGTCTCGACAGTCGCCTGGTGCAGGAGCTTTTCCTTCAAAGACTGCCCGCAACCGTGCGGATAGGCGTCACGGCCTCCGGAGAGACGGACGTTTCCAAGATCGCCGAAATGGCTGACCGACTCATGGCCGTCGCCACGCCAGCAGTTGCCACGGTGCTCGCCGAAGCCTCGTCCTCTCCCGCCTTGTTGGAGATTCGTGCGGAAATTTCTCGCCTCGCCGACACCGTCGCGGCGCTACAGTCAAGCGGAAGCCAAAGCACACGGCGGAGTGCTACACAACAACAGCGGCAGCTGTGCTGGTACCACCGTAAGTTCGGTGATACTGCACGGAAATGCGTGCCGCCGTGCGAGAAGTCGGGAAACGCGCCGAGCCAGCACTGACGGCGACAAGTGCCACCGGCTCAGCGGAAAGTCGCCCGTCGGTCTTCTTCCTGACTGATCGCGAGAAAGGCACCCGTTTCCTGGTCGACACTGGGGCAGAAGTGAGCGTTGTGCCGGCGTCGCCAGCCGATCGCAAAGGCCCGTGTTCGTCACCGTTGCAAGCTGTAAATAACACGACGATACCGGCGTACGGGCACCGCTCACTCTCGCTGGACCTGGGCTTCAAGAGGACATTTCGGTGGATATTTGTGGTAGCTGACGTAAAATTTGCTATCCTGGGAGCAGACTTCTTGCGTCACTTTGGACTGCTTGTTGATGTACGCAACCGGCGTATACAGGATCCCCTCTCACAAGCAGAAGTGTGCGGAAAGCCGTCTAAGCATCCGCCTCTCAGCCCTACACTCGTGATACCACCGGGCACCGCCCGTTTTACGGCTATCCTACGCGAGTTCCCCGAGCTGACGCGGCCGCCACACAGACCGGCGGGGTCGTCACGCACAATGTATGTCACCACATTTCCACCACAGGGCCCCCGGTTTACGCACGCCCACGCCGCCTGTCCCCCCAGAAGCTGCAAGTAGCACGACAGGAGTTCGACCACATGCTCGAGCTCGGCATAATCCGCCCATCCGCTTGCCCTTGGGCATCTCCACTACACATGGTGCCAAAGTCTACACCAGGAGACTGGCGGCCCTGCGGGGATTATCGAGCCCTCAACCGAGCAACCGTGCCCGACCGTTATCCGCTACCTCATATTCACGACGTCACGGCCAACCTGCATGGTGCGACACTGTTCTCCAAGATCGACCTCGTACGTGCCTACCATCAAATTCCCATGGCCTCAGAAGACATCCCGAAGACGGCGATAACAACGCCATTCGGCCTGTTCGAGTTCCTCCGCATGCCTTTCGGCTTGAGAAACTCCGGACAGACATTCCAGCGCTTTATTAACGGCGTTTTGCACGGCCTCGACTTCTGTCTCAGGGGTGGAAGTGCTGCGCCATTTGCGCCACGCTGCGCCAATGCGCTTCTGCTGCGCCATCCTGCTCCAAAACGCACTATTGCGCCAAAACTGCTCCCAAGCGGTCTTTGGTGCATGGCCTCCGCGACGGGCTCCCGTGCGCTGCCGGAACCGATCACCGAGGCTACGTTTGGTGCCTTCATGTGCCGCTGTCATCCGTGTCATGGCGCGCCTAAGCGAGCTTATATCATTATATCATCATCACATCACTTGGCGCGCTCTCGCGACCTTGTCGAAGGCGCAAAAAACCTAGCGTACAAGAAAGTGAGTTGTGCAGCCATATTTCGATTGTGACGCCGGCGGCAGCGGAGTTTTTTGGCGCGCTGCGCGCACGAGGCGGTTGTTGTCATCGTGGCCTGGGAACATGAATAAAAGTAAGTGCGTTGACGCTTCATAAGGTCGAAAAGGTTCTATTTACTGCGAATATTTAATTTGATGTGAAGCCATGAAGATATATAGTGCGAGCAGCTCCCGCGAACGTAAACGCGCGACCATTATTAGAAACTTTGCATTAGGAAACCACTGTATAGCTGACTGTGTAATATGGATTTTGTTTCATAAGTCTGTATGAAAACGAAAAATTTGTTTAATCCGTTTGCGGTCAATGAAGCCACAACCAACTGCGAAATCACTCACAGGGCTTCAGTTTGTGTAAGTAGGTTGGACCATTTCTGAAACTCATTTTTTTTTAGCGAGAGCATGCCTCTCCATGTGCAGAATTTGTTGCATTGCACACAAGCCCTTAGACGTTATAAATGCAGCATGTAAACGCACTCGTGGAGCGACCAGCTTAGTCTCGCTAGTGCGATCGGTCGCGTTGTTCGATTTTGGCTCGTGAGAACCTGCGCTCGGCTCGTGGTCGAGTACGCCGTAGCTCGTATCATCCGCAGCACAACATGACATGCCGCTCGCCGCCGTGGCTGTGTGTGGCTTGGTACATGAGGTGGCGAGTGAGGACATATACAAAAAAGAACAAGATAGACACTTGGAACGTTTATTACTGAAAAGACGAATGTGAGGTAGTACGAAAACAGAACCACGGGATACAAATTGTGCACTTGCGACATCTAGTATCATCGCACCTCAAGTGCCATATTTGCGTGCATATAACAGACACCAATAATTAACAAATCTTGGAACTTGAAGGGAAAAGGTGGAAGTGCGTGGCGCAATTTTTGGCGCGATTTAGGCGCGTTCGGAGGGACGCGCGCGTTTTTTGACGAACGCCTTCGCGAAATCGCGCTGTTACGTCCCAAATGGCTTGACATCATGCGCGACTGACGCCTGGTCGGAGGGTCGTCATTTTGATGAACGCTATCTCAAAAATCACGCCGCCGCGTCTTCCTACTCGAAGTAGAAAAGAAAACGCCTCGCGCGGCGCATCGCCCGCTCATCCGAGAAGTGGAGTTTAGGGTGCAGACGCGTGTTTGTTTGGTTCCTTCCAATGCCTCCAGACGGCGCTGACCTCCGCGCATTAGATTTAATCAATGTAGATAAGGTATTAGGCCAACATGAAACAAGGAAGCTTTTTTTTTTCTTTTTTTTTTTCTTCGAGCCTGGTGGCAGACATGTCACCGCCCCGTTTTAAAGGGGACGCTCATAGCATCCATCCATCCATCCTTCGAAGGAACTTTTTGAAGCCGGCGTAAGCTTTTGAGGAAAATGCAACCCGGCAAACGCGGCGCAAAAACGCCGCTGCTGAAAAACGTTCATTACCATGAACGTTTTTCATTTGTCAGTCTAGTCAAGTGTAGCTATTCAAAACATAGCTTATCTCGTTTTCCTGAGTCATTGCTCTATCACAGCTGTGATGTTTCAATGATAACACGTACGCGCGTGTGTGTATATATATCATTTGTTTAAGTGCTGCTGGTTCCTCAATATTGAATGTTTTCTAAAATCGTTGGAATTTCTTGTGTTTACCAGAAATAAAAATTAAAGAACAATGATGTTTGACCCTACAATTCTGCTCCAAAACTATCTTGCATTGCTCCAAAACACACATTTTGCTGCTCCAAAGCTGCTCCAAAACAGCATTATTCCTGCTCCCCGAGCTGCTCCAAAACGCTCAAGCCCGCTTCCACCCCTGTGTCATGCGTACCTCGACGATCTACTCATCGCAAGCAGCACACCAGATGAACATGAGGTGCATCTGCGATCCGTGTTTCAGCGCCTGGCAGAGCATGGAATACTGGTGAACACGGACAAGTCTGAGTTTGGGGTGCACAAGCTGACGTTTCTTGGCCACGTCATCTCGAACTCCGGAATTAAACCTCATCCAGACAAGGTTAAAGCTGTCGAGCAGTTCCCACAACCCAGCACTAAACGTCAGCTCCGTGAGTTCCTTGGTCTCGTGAACTACTACCGCCGTTTCATCCCCCAGTGTGCCACTATTCTACAGCCTCTCCACCTCCTGCTGTCGACACACGAAGGTGCCGCTAAGGATACAAAGGATGCCGCTAAGGAGCTCTACTGGACAGAGGGCGCCCAAGCGGCCTTCCAAGAGATCAAGAGACGTCTTGCCGACGCCGCGCTTCTCACTTACCCGCAACCGGGAGTTCCGCAGTGCGTCATGGTCGACGCATCGAACGTAGCTGTGGGTGCCGCACTTCAACAACTCATCAAAGGAGTGTGGCGACCAATCGCTTTCTTTTCCCGGAAACTGACATCCACCGAACAGCGGTACAGCACCTTCGGGCGCGAACTGCTGGCCGTCTACGCGACAATCCGGCACTTCCGGCATTACCTAGAAGGTACCGAATTCTTTGTCTTGACGGACCACAAGCCTCTCATGTATGCCTTGCGTTCACTGAATGCTGAGGGGGGCGCCCATACAGCCCGCGAACTGCGGCAGATGTCATACATATCTGAATTTACCACGGACATCCGCCACATCAAAGGAGTCGACAACGCTGTCGCCGATGCCCTTTCGCGCAGCCCGGTCAGCGCCATAACCTGTCCCACAGGAATAGATCTCAGCAAAATGGCGGCTGCTCAACGGGATGACGACGAATTGCGCCGCCTACAAGAAACGTCGACGTCACTAAACCTGCAGTGGTTACCCTTGCCAGGTACAGAAGGGCTTTGCTGCGACACGTCTACTAGCAAGCCACGACCATTTGTGCCCATGCACTTCCGTCGCGAGGTATTCGCATCGCTACACGAGATGTCACACCCGGGAATCCGAGCTACGCAAAAGCTCCTAACGGCACGTTTCGTATGGCCCGGCATCAACCGCGATTCCCGACAATGGACTCGTGAGTGCCTCGCATGCCAGCGCTCCAAGGTACAGCGTCACACCGTGCACTGCAAACGCAAACTAGCCGAATTGGGCGTTTTAAGGGCTACAATCCCCCTTAATACTACCTCCATCTGGACAGTACTACCTTAGGGTGTAATGAGGTGGGTGCAATAAAGTTCTGCGTCCTCAATTTTACTTCGTTAAGAAAATATGTGGAAGAAAGGAGGTAAATTCACTATCTGACGCCATTCGTCGAATGGTGTTAGAGGAACAAAAAACTCCCATCTCATTTCCTCTGGCATGTTTTCTCTTTTTTTTCTGAAGCTTTCCATAATGCCTTCAGTGCTGGCGGGCATGCATGCAGCTGTGCGGGGGAAAGAAGTAAAAGAAAGAGGCGGCATGCTTCAGCACACTAAAAATCCCTTGCACAGATAGCCCAGAGAAAGAGATATACGAGACCCTCCGAACGGCTGGAGAGGAAGCGAGCAAGCCCTTTGGCCTTGGCGGCTGCAGCCTACTCGGCCCGCCCCCGCCAGGTCAAAAGCAAGCCAGACGAGGCGCTACCGAAGTGAAATGGGACAAAGCTTCGCGCCGCATGCGCGCGCGAAGAAAAAAAAAAAAGAGAAGAAAAGAAAGAAACGTGAGGAGGGAGTCGTTCCCGCGGCGGCGCGATCGTCGTAGCTAGGCAAGGCCGGCTAGGCCTTGTCAACACCACTTCTCAAGTGATCAGCTGTGTCGGTCGTGTGTGCGCGTTTTGTGCCTGCAGCCTCACTGTGTTCTCGCCGCTGGATGTGATATGCGTGGTTTGAGGACAGTGCGACATGCTGTGCTGCGAGTAGGATAATCGCGACGGCCTGTCGACTCAAGCGAGCGTGCCGCTGTTACCAAGCAGATCATGGGCACCCTGCGTGCTCGGCACAGTCAGGAACAAAAATGGTAAGTAATACTGATGTTCTCTCTCTTTGTGAGCCTTTATCGTCGCTTATGCACCTGTACATGACCTTCTGCACATTGCGTCGCTTGAAAAGTGCAATGAAAAGCAAAAAAAAAGAAAGAAAAGAAAATCGGCATGTCAAGCTTGCGAAATGCCCGCCAGCGCACCATGAGCGTGGCATGTAACCCATGCCGTACATTACACGCATGTCATTCATTGTTTCCATGTTACCAGCTGTCATTTATGTACGTCATACAGTCACGTCACGCTATGCCAATCTTGGTATGATATCAAGTTAGAGAACCGGACGCGAGTGCACCAGGCTCCATGCCGTAAATGACATACGTGTCGTTATTTTCATGTTACTATATGTCATTTATGTTCGTCGCACAATCACGTCACGCAATATCAATTTAGGTGTATGTCAAGCTAGCGAACCGGCCGCGAGCGCACCATGAGCGTGGCGTGTGTACATGACATGCATGTCATTATTTTCATGTTGCCAGCTGTCATTTATGTTGGACGTACAGTCACACTGCAGAATACCAATTTTGGTGTATATGAAGCAGGCGAAACGGCCACTAGCGCCCCCGAGACCATGTTGTCAATATAACGCCATACATGACAAGCGTGTCATGATTTGCACGTTAGAAACTGTCGTTTATCTGTGTCATACACTCTTGTGACGCCATACCTATTTTGGTAAATATCAAGTTAACGAAACAGTCGCAAGAGAACCAAGAGAGTGACGTGTAAATCATGTCGTTAATGAAATGCATATCACGATTTTCAAGTTAAGACCCATCATTCATGTTCTTCATGCAGTCGTGTCATGCCACACGAATTTTGGCATACATCCCATTAACGAAACACCCACACGAGCTATGAGTCGTAGGCGGCTAGATAGATAGGTAGATAGATCTGTTCAAAGTCGTAGAAGTGTTTAACAAATGCTTTGCATTTAAGTCGTTAAACTGGGATAGCAATGATGTGTGATGCATGTTTTGGAACTTCTGTGAATATCACTCATGCTTCATACGAGCAGTCAATCGACCCAGGAGTGCGCCCTCATAAAGTTGTTTGCTCGATATAATTTTCTTGCCTGCGTTAAAGCATGAATGAGGCATGATGCTTTCAGGGAATATACATTAGAGCAAAAGGCCACGGTTATCACATTGTCACATGATGGAATGTGCATAAAGGACAACTTTGTTTTCGATTTATTCTTTTCTCCAACTTCAGTTGTTTGTTTTAATCCTTCGCCATCGTGTCAATTTGCGCACATTGACATGTGACAAGACCGTGCGCTCTCATTTTGCAGCATCTACCTTGGATGCAGTCAACTACCCTGGACATCTTTCTCCCGCCATGCAACTGTGAGAACCCACCGAAGCACAAATTGTCAGGAAGTGAGAAGACTTTTCGGCAACAATTTTGCATTGCGCACTCTGCCCGTCTCCTGAAATAGCATATTAAGGTACATAAGCACTGTACATTCATACATATGCATCAAAGAACAGTGAAATAGCATATCAAGGTACATTAACATCATTAGCTTGGATTCATTTAGCTAGAACGAATAAATCATGTTAAAGCTATACAATGACGGCCATATCATGCGACAGACATCTGCTAAGTGCAGTGTGTATTGTGAAGCACATGCGTTTTATGGTATTGAATGAATGGATAAATGTTTATTCCAGCAAAATACAGGAAATGGGCCTCAAGTGAAAAGCGACAATGGTAGCTTGAGAAGTGCACAAGGCCCAGTAGAGCAAAAAGAGAGACAGAGCCGCAGAAACGTGTGCACGTTCAAAGGCAAAACATATACGCATACAAAAAGATACAGGAAAGACAAAGCAGAAGAAACGTGCACATTCAAAGGCAAAACACGTACGCCATCTGCAAAGTGACAAAATCAAAAAGGGTGAACATTTATGCTAGTGAAAACAATCAAAATCGGAAAACAGTGAAAACAGAAAAGAAGGAACGGCCATTCAACGGCATGGAAAGAATGCAACTTCATTGGTCACGTATCAACAGTGGAATTTGCCAAGGTTACATGTGCATATTCTTAGCCATTATGAGATGTGCAAGGCTAATTTAATCGCATTGATATAAGTCAGCTGTTGAGTCTGTTGAACCAGATTGTTGAATCATCTTGTTTATTCCATCTCGTTAATTTGCTGTTTTGCATTATGTTCCCATAGTTTTCAAGGTCAATACATAGTATCATGACTGTTGACACAATTTGACAAGGTGAAAGCGCTGTTATTGTGCCCAGGCCTTAGTTTATCCTCACCAGAAGTGCGCTGTTTATTTTTGCCATGGTTCAGTGCCAAGTTGCCCAATCTTCACTCCTAAACAGAGTAGGTGCGGTTAATCAAGACCTTGCTAACATTCACAACCCTTTTAAAGTGTACTTATAGTGATAACTTTACTGACATCAAAAACTACCCACATAATGGTAAACATGGCAAGAGTACACTTCTGGTGGTGTTTCGCATTTTTTTTACATCCGTTTGTTTTTCGCCCTGTGCACACGAAGTGAAACGCTCACAAGGAAGTACTTCAATTTTGTATTCATTTCGTGTTTTGACAAAATGTCTGCAATAAGGATAGTCAAGTGCGAATCTTCGGTAAGACATTCATTTTTATGTATACAGAAATCTTAGTGGACTTCTTTTTTGTGTAATTTTCAGGAATACACTTCTGGCAAAGCAGCAAGTGTTGCTTGCCCACCAGTCTATGTTCAAGTCAAGTGTATTGTGGCCATGAGTGTCGGCAGGATTTTGTCTTGGGGTGCAAGGCGGCGTAACGTGTCGGCCTGGTGAGCAGGAGAGCATTGGTGTAGCTTGGGTGGGGTCAAGTGCTGGTGTGTCTTGATGGCGGCAGGTGCCCTTTGTGCAAACCCCTGCCGACACCCATGATTGTGGGAACACCCTGATGTGCCTCACTTTACACTATGTCGAACAGCTCGTACATCTTACCACATTTAGGCCAACACTGGTATTGATGCAGAGTGTTATGCGCAATACTGCGTGCAACCTTTCTGATATCGTGTGCATTTGAAAATTTCGCATTGCTTAAAAAGACGCTGAGTGGACCCAGTGTTATTCAGCAAACATAAGTCTTAACAGGGGCAGTTGGGCGAGTTGGTGTATATTCATAGTTAAAGAGGGGGGTGCAAAAAAAATCACAGCACAGAGAAATGAAGGGGACAGGATGACGCGCTACTAGCAACTGAAGTTTAATCGAAACCACAGAAAGATGTAAACACACAGTACGAAAAAATTACAAAACTAAACAATCACACATCCATAGAGGAATGAAGGGGGCAGACAGGACAGTACGCTACTAGTAACTGAAGTGTAATCAAAACCACAGAAAGATATAAACACGCATGACTAAAAAAGCCAAGTACATGTTCAACTTCAGTTGTTAGTAGTGTGTCGTTCCGTCCCCTTTGTTGCTATGTGTTCTGATTTCGTTTTCACGTTTTCCTTACCCATGAACTGAACTCCTGACTGTTTCACAGTCTCTGTATATGTGTGGTCAATTTTTATTCATCCTCATGGCATATCAAGTCCTAGGATCCAGTGTGCAAAGCGACCAGACACTATTTACAGGAATTTTTGTATTTAGTGCCTGTGATTGCCTAATTGCAAGTTGACGTTGCAGCCATGGTGCTTGGATTATTTTCAATGTGGTAATTATGCGTAAGCCATCAAGTGAGGAATTAAGGATGAACTTTTGAGTTACAGATGGCACTAGCTGGCATAAAAACATAGAAGCATGGCTGTACTTGTTATGCATATTAGAAGTATTGGTACATTGCAGTCATGTGATTATGCCAACAAGTTCCCAAGCACACTTCCAGAAATTTACGATGGCTTCCAGGTATCTGTGAGTAAATATGTACAGCAACATATGAAGGCAACCTTGTAATTTTGTGGGCATTGTTGAATGCTTTTATGCACCTTGGTAAGTGGACCTACAGTCAACACCACAGGTCTATTTTGGGCTTTTTTGTAGGAAACTCAACTCCAAAATCATGTGCGACATGTTTTGATGACATAGGGCAAACTAATGCAATAAAAAACTGTACAACTGCCTGTATACACGGTTTCATATTTCCCAAAAGTGATGCTAGCCTTATTGTACTAATTAGTTGCCTTCGTGTGTAGGCTGACACCAAGTTCCTTGGGTAGCTTATTTTTTGGATTATACTTACATACTGGCACGGTGAAGTGCACACGTTAGTGCGCATCATGATGAGATTTTACACCCTACTTTCGTATTGCTTTACTGCTGTGAATTACGTATAGTGCTTAGGCTGTACTGTATATGTTGTTCCACGTGTTCAGTTTTGGGAGTAGGTTCTGTGCACGACTATGGAAATATATACCTATATCCTTACATTGACATGAGAACTGCTGCTGTTTTGATTCCAATAAAATGTTGCAACCACTGGTTCTTGTATCAATTGAAGTATGACTACTTGTTGTGCATGCAAATTGAAGAAATGAATTTGTGCTTGCAAAACAAATTGCTGAAACACTGCCTGCTCAATGTAACTGCTTGTGTTTTATTACCAAACACATTGAACAGATGATTCACAGATTATGACACGTTGTAGAAGATAGGCAACAGAAAGACAAAGTCATCACTGTGTTCTAACGTAGATTGGGTGATCTTTTATCAATAGTAGCATAATTGAAGGTTGCTGTTGTATAAATAAAGTTTAACGTAGTGTGCAGGTGGACGAGGGAGTGCACATATGATAGTTTTTCCAGTTTTCTGCATATTTGCTACAGTCCTGGTGTTTCTGTGTTACAATTGTGAAATTCTGAATTGCAAACAAGCCAGCCTCTCTGCTGCTGTGGTGAAGTCATTCAAGAGAACCATATTTTCTCAAGAACAGCTGTTCCATTGAGGAAGAGGGTAATGCTTTTTTTTTTAATGGGTACTGCATCATCTGTCTGAGGGGAGGGCCAAGTACACATGGACGTTCACAAGAGAGAAGTGCAAGGACATTAACTTTTTTGTTTTGTGGGAGACCTGTCACTGGTAAACTGGGGAGGTTGACCTTGACCTTGGGGCACGCGTTAGGCATTCGCTTTAACGCGGTGGCGTGATGCTTACCAATAAAAGCTAATCAGTAAGAAATGTAGGTAGTATCCGAGTATGAAAGCAAACAAATACTGAGTATGTGTTATAGAGAATCACTGAATGCCGTACTAAAGCGTGCATTGCGAATAAGCGCTAATTGCGGAAATAGATAAGCGTTCAGCTGCTCAGAAGGCGCTGCTCGCGGCTGTACGCGCGCATTCAACGCACTTTATGTAGGCGCGTTACAATGTCCTTGGTAACTCTGGAATTTTCTGCGTGTGTAATTTTCATATGCGAACGCAGGCGGTCCGCGCTAAAGGGTGCATTGCGAATAAGCGCCAATTGCGGAAACAGATTTTTGTTCAGCTGCTCAGAGCGCGCTGCTGCCCCTGCGTGCAGCTCGCCGCAGTACGCGCGCATTAAATGCACTTAATGTAGGCGCGTTACAATGTTCTTCTAAGTCGGGCCTCTGCGTGTATAACTTTCATATGAGAACGCAGGCGGTCTTCGAACCGCTCATAACACGCTGCCGCATCTGGACGCGCGCAGTTCGCGGCTGCAGAAGTAACGAAAATTGCTCCACAGCATACGCTCATGGAATGCACATACGTTCGCTCATCTGAAGATACCTTCGTCACGCTGGTATTCACGAATTTAGCGCGAGCGAAGAGGGCACACGTTTATAATTTTTCTAGCGGCACGACACGGTGAACCGGAGA
Organism: Rhipicephalus sanguineus; assembly: GCF_013339695.2. Taxonomy (NCBI): domain Eukaryota; kingdom Metazoa; phylum Arthropoda; class Arachnida; order Ixodida; family Ixodidae; genus Rhipicephalus; species Rhipicephalus sanguineus. The sequence goes on along the minus strand of NC_051176.1, from coordinate 321,370,597 downwards.
ATTCGGAGCCGAGGGTGTTTACGTCGATCGGCTCGGCCTGCATGACGCCCCACAAATTATGTATTGACCTTCCGCAAGAGCAAACACACGCCGATGGTACAAGAACAGAAGTTCGAAGTTGTGCCGACGGGTTACCAGCCGCTTTGTACATACATTGGTACATATATAAGCCCACGAAAAAAACAAGCTTGCAAGTGGTGGCACTGTGGTGTAATGGTTATAGTGCTTGCTTTGAGTGCGTGTGGTCGCGAGTTCGATTCCTGTGTCGTGCGTACTTGTATGCAAATGTCATGATTGTGCATAAATACTTTGATGTCCATTTTCTATTATGTCCTAGGGATGAATAGTAGCGGAAATTGGCCGGTAAACGTAATATACTGCCTAAAATATACTTTTTTTTTCGCGACGGCTCTAGGGCCTCGTATAAAAGGAGGCTTTAACAGCTCTCAAAAGAAGCAGAAAAACTCTCAATGCGCTCTGTTCAAGCCCCCAAAATGGCTTACATAAAAACACCAACTTTACCTCCAAAAGGAGGCTTTAAAAGCTCTCAAAAGAACCAGAAAAACTTCCAATGCGCTCCGTTCAAGCCCTCAAAATGAGTTCAATAAAAACACAAATTTACCTCCTTAGTTCCGTCTAATCACTCCCTTAAAGGATGTAAATAAAACCTCCTTTTGAACCTTCTTTTGAAGGGGGTTTTGCGTAGTACCTTTTAGATGCACGTTATGCGTCGAGCCCGAAACTCCCTAAAGGGCTCAAACCCGTTTGCTGTGTAGGGGGGGAGTACTGTGGTGAACTCTAAATGCGCCGCGGTGCAGCCGTGGCGCTGCCAGCGTGAGGAAGAACGACATTCCCTTTCCTCCCTCTGCGCCGTAACAAAGGCACGAAGGAGGCGCGGAGAGGGAGAGAAGGAAAACCAGTTCGCCGAGAAATAAAGCTAGTTGGTACCGAGACTCTCAACAACACGCCTCGTCTCTGCGTCGCTCACGCGTGCCAACAAGCACTCTTAGGGTGAACACGCGAGCGCGTGGCCGACGGCACTGTCGGCGCCGCGTAACGGTCATCGGTGGAAACATTGCGCATGCGCATCATGCGTTCTACGAAATACTCTTTCCACCGCGCGCACACAAGCGTATCCCCAACAAGCATATCTGACGCAGTGCACGTGGTGGAAAGAATGTAACGTAAAGCACATGCTGCGCATGTGCAATGTTTCCAACGATGGCTGTTACGCGGCGCTGAAAGTGCCGTCGGCCACGCGCTCGCGTGTTCACCCTAACAGTGCTCACCGCTGTACGTATGCCAAACACGACCGATAGGTCATGGCATCACTAACTTGACATGCTTGCCATTTGTGCAACGACTAACAATAATAATATTGTCACGTGGTCGTGACGTCGACGAAGACAGCAGTCGGCGTTTGCAGGATGAAACTGTTTATTTGGCCGAACTTGTGGCCGAGAAACTGAGAACTAGAACTACAGCAATACACGCTGTACAATGATAGCGGCGAACAGGGCGTCGTCCGTCGATCAACTGACCAGCGCTGAAGCGCGTCGGCATTTAAACATGTGCCGTCGAATATTCCAGCGTTATCGCTGGCTGTCGTGCAAATTCTAGAATAAGCGCGAGTGTGCGCGTCTTGCGCGCAATCTTAACAAAACGATCTACAATGATCGCGAAGGCTCTGGAACAATGAGGCGCGGTTCGCGCTGAACGTTGCTGACAGTCTTTGTGGCCGAAAACCGAATACAGCAGAAGTAATAAAGAAACGTACGTGGCAATGCCCCCCCTCTGAAAAAGCATCGTCCCGATGCTCAAAACAGGCCGATGCATGCAACAATAAATAACAAGAATAAAGCAACAAAGTACAATAAACAATAAGCACAAGAAAGCACAATAATCAAGCAAAATGACAGTCCTCAGATTTGCTAACGCGCGTAATATGGTTTGAGGCGCACGACATGGACGACTTCAGGTCGTGCACGGCTCCGCTGAGAGTTCGTAATGCCGTCAGGGACAACCTCGTAGTCGAGTGCGCCGATGCGTCGAAGTACCCTGTACGGTCCGAAGTATCGTCGAAGAAGCTTCTCACTGAGTCCCCGTCGGCGTATTGGCGTCCATACCCATACACGGTCACCGGGTTGGTATTCCATGTGGCGTCGTCGAAGGTTGTAGCGGCGGCTGTCAGTCATCTGCTGGTTCTTGATCCGTAGGCGGGCGAGCTGTCGTGCTTCTTCGGCGCGCTGTAAGTAAGCGGCGGCGTCGAGATTTCCTTCGTCGGTGACGTTGGGTAGCATGGAATCGAGCGTCGTTGCCGGGCTTCTTCCGTAGACCAACTTGTACGGCGTCATCTGCGTCGTTTCTTGGACGGCCGTGTTGTAAGCGAAGGTCACGTACGGAAGGACGGCGTCCCACGTCTTGTGCTCAACGTCGACGTACATGGCCAGCATGTCGGCGATGGTCTTGTTTAGGCGCTCGGTGAGGCCATTGGTCTGAGGGTGGTAGGCAGTGGTCCGGCGGTGGCTTGTCTGGCTGTGCCTCAAGATCGCCTGAGTTAGTTCCGCAGTAAACGCCGTACCTCTGTCGGTGATCAGGACCTCTGGGGCGCCATGACGCAGAACGATGTCTTCAACGAAGAACTTCGCTACTTCGGCGGCAGCACACTGGCCCAAACCGGGGCCGGTCGCCTAGCCCGTATCCGGGAAACTAAGGGCAGCAACCGATGGAGGTGCGGTTGCTGTGCGACGAAATGCCGAAGATCCTCCGCGGCCGCCGACGACGACTACGCGACGAGACCTGCCGAACACGACGCGAAGCAGACGAAGCTCTGACGACGAAACCTCGGTCCCTGAAGAAGACCTGTCGACGCGACGTACAAGCAGCAGGCCAAAGCTACACCCCCCGAAAGACCGACGTTTGGCGCGCCCCTGACAACCGCCCGCTCTGCTACCACTGCGGGGAGGCAGGCCACACGTACCGCCGCTGCCAGTACCGACAGATGGGGCTACGCGGATTCGCCGTCAACGCGCCGCGCCCGCGGCCAGGCGAACGGCCTCGCGACATCGACGACTACCTGACCGGAACACAGTGGCAAGAACGACGACCTTCCCGCTCGCCCGGCCGCTACATGTCACGGCTAGGTCGGCTGTACAATGATAGCGGCGAACAGGGCGTCGTCCGTCGATCAACTGACCAGCGCTGAAGCGCGTCGGCATTTAAACATGTGCCGTCGAATATTCCAGCGTTATCGCTGGCTGTCGTGCAAATTCTAGAATAAGCGCGAGTGTGCGCGTCTTGCGCGCAATCTTAACAAAACGATCTACAATGATCGCGAAGGCTCTGGAACAATGAGGCGCGGTTCGCGCTGAGCGTTGCTGACAGTCTTTGTGGCCGAAAACCGAATACAGCAGAAGTAATAAAGAAACGTACGTGGCAATATGGTGTGTGGCGCGCAAACCCGCTTTCTGTAGCCAGAAATAATTCTGACGATGTGTGGTCTGACCATTTGTTTCCGTCAGGTTATAAAAAAACGTGGTGGTCACCAGTATCGATGTCAACATGTTAGACTTACCCATACATTTTGAAGAACTGACCGCATAGGTAAAATGTATGCGAAAAAATTGCATAAAAAAAAACATAGTCCCTTATGCATTCGCCTGAAATGACTCGAAAACGAAAGCCATCTTTTTCGTCAGTCGATGCATTGATCCTCCCTCGCCCCTCGCCGAAAGCTTTCTGCACATAACGTGGTTTCGGACTGCCGACAGGATCGAAGGCATTGCAAGCTTTCTGCACCTCACCTGCTTTTACATTGCCTCCGTGATCGGCCCCAATCACGGAGACAATGCAAAGCGACCATGTCGTGTGATGACGTCATCATATGCCGTCACGTTGAATGACGTCATAGTGACGTGACAAGTTCTGTCGACGTCATCGCGTGATGATTTTGTGCATCAGTCGTGTTGGCTACGCGGGACGTGCCGACGGTCAATTTGGTGTTTGATGAGGCATCTAAACCAAAGAAAATGAAACGATAACAGTGCAAGATCGTGTATGCCTCACTTCATGTTACGAGCGATCGCCCGAAAACAAACGTGATTCTCAGTTCAGAGCAGCTGATTGCACGCGTCTGCGGGGCAAGAGGCTTGCTTTACCCGTCTGGTCATCTCTTTATATTTATTCAAAAGATGAGCAGACTCGCTTTTTAAGTACTCCGGAGCTTCAGCACGAAATTGTGGTGGACGCTATACTGAGGTCATCAGGAAAAAGCGGGAAATCGTGATCGGGTGCCCTGTTGGCGCACATTCAACTGCCGCGGAAACAATTGTATATTAGGTAACTACTTGTCCGCATCTTTTTGTGAAGTCTCTGAACCGGGCGAACGCTAACCTCCGAGAACCGTGAAAACATCTGAAGTTGAGAATGAGTTTGAAACTGTTTTCATTTCGTATGGTGAAGGCTTAAGCAATATATATATATATATATATATATATATATATATATATATATATATATATATATATATATATATATATATATATATATATATATATACCGTACAGCCAGTCTCTTCGGTTTACGCGTATTTGTTCTGACCAGGCCGACTTCGCCTCCAACTGTCAACAACTATAAGCACTGACCTCACACGGCAACAATACCCACAGTCTGTCATCAACGATGCTATTAGGAAATCTGAAAAGAAGGACCGCCGCCACCTGATAAAGAAGACAGAATCCGAACCCGCAAATACTACTCCCAATCTCATTCTAACATATTCAGCTTCCCCGCCTAACATAAACCGCATCCTCAGAAGGCACCACAACATTCTACTTGAAAGCGACAAGTTACGATGTGTTTTCCCGGAACCTCCACGCGTTGTCTACAGACGGGCGAAGAACATTAGAGATATTGTAACGTCCTCTAAAGTCAGCACTCCTGAATTCACAGGCAGCGGCCCCTGCAACAAGCCTAGGTGCAAACTCTGTCCAATGATGAACAAAGTGTCCACCGTCACAAGTACCGCGTCTTCGTTTTCTCATCAGATAAGAGGCAACTTCAACTGTGACAGCGCGAACATAATCTACCTTCTCGAGTGCACCTTATGCCATGCACAGTACATTGGTCAAACTGAGACTGCGTTCAGGGTGAGAATTAATAATCACAGAGCACACGTAAAGGCTCTACCGCACTAGAGTGTACTAACCGCACCTTCCTCTATCTAAACATGTTAATAACCTTGGCCACCCCTTCCATGCATTTTCCGCGGCGGTACTCCAATCCAATTTCAAAACCCATCATGACCGGGAGGCTCGTGAATCATACCTGATCCACAAATTTAACAGTGTCTCTGGTGGCATAAATGAAAGCATAGGCCGACTATCGTGCTTGACCTGCAACGAACCCGAAAAATTTGATTCTGCCGGCAACTAGGTGACCGATTCCCAAGAAACTTTTGTACTCGGGATGCAGAATTTGAAGCATCCGTTTACCCTGATGTGCATGCAAGTACACATGTGATTACACACGTCGCGCATTGTGCTATTCGAGCCTGGACCCATTTCTTGATAAATACATATGTCATTAAGTTTGGTACTGTGATTACGGGTATTACGTGCGTGCTCGTTCCCCCCTTCCTGCAAGTACGAATGCGGTACCCCCCCCCCCCTTTTTTTTTCTTTTTCGCTTGAACATCGGTTGTTGGTTCATATGACTACGTATGTGCATGTGTATGTATATCCGTATGTATCTATATGTGTGTGTGCATGTACGGATATGTACATGTATATGTTTATCATGTCTCTTGATTGAAAGAAATATGTCATGTGCCCACACATTGCGCCTAACAGCAGCTGTCCTCAATCTTGTTCACCGGCCAGTCGTATCCTTCTTTTTGAGGGAGGGCTATGGTCATTACCGCGAGCACCTGAAGATGCCCGCGGAGACCGGTCGACTTCAAAAGCCGTACCGAACCCCCTTCTCTAAAAGGCGCATGGATGGGCAAACACTTGCTGAAAACTTTGACTATTTGAGCAAAACGCCTATTTCCATTATTTATTTTCGGTAAAACACCATATATCATAAAAATTTGGGGGGGGGAGGGGGCGGGCCTCCCCCCCCCCCCTTCCCCTGGCTACGGGCCTGCGGCCATGTAATGTTTGCATTTTCGATAGTCCATTTTCGCGTGTTTACGCCCCCATTTAATATTTCTACATGTCACTGTACGCCCTAGACCACGCGGTCACCCTTAGCGTCGCGCCTTTCGATACGATGAGCGAGCATTTAGCGCTTTCGCATTTAGCATTTTCGCAATTGGCGTCGATATCATCAAATCTTATTATTAGATTGGCCTATTCACCACTAGTAGAAGAAACGAACACGTGAACTTACCTCTTTGGATTTCAGGTTTCCCTGTCGACGATCCATGTCGTGTTCCAGGCACGTAGGCAAGGGGGGGGGGGGGGGCCCGGCCCCCCCCGAAATTCGTCCGGCCTTCTATATTCCCGGCAACTTTTGTTTTATTTTTGCCATGGAAATACTTTCTTTCGAACAATTAGGCCTTGGGCCCCCCCCCCCCCCCCCCCGAAAGAAAATTCTGGCTACGTGCCTGTCGTGTTCGTTTTCCTACTGTAGCTGGCGATCCACTCGTGTGCGTCGCCGTCCGTGCACAGGTCGACGCGGAGGCACTTCACGTTTGATCGGCAGTTAGAACTTGCATCTAACTCACGCGTGAACGTTCGCGTGCTCATCGATACCTGCTCGATGTTACATGGGCTATGAGATCTGGCGTTTATTTCGCACGTAGGCGTACTCGTGTCCAACATGTCACTCGGAAGCACGTTTATTGAAACCCGCTCAACGCGAGATGGGCAAGCGGAACTCGGAACAGGCGCGCGTACTTGAGCGTCCGCCATGTGCATGGCGCGAATCTGCGGCGTGGCTAGGAGGAGGGTGCTTACGTACGATGGAACAGCCGTAAACACTACTCTAAAACCAATGGTACATTCGGCTGGTCGTTTTCGAGCGCTCCGCAGGCGCTGAAAAAAAGTGTAAAATAGTAACTAACCATTTATACTAACATTATCGGGTCAAAACATGATCAGGAAGGAGAAAGACGACTTGCATACCTGCTTGTTCTCGTTGAAAAGGTTTAAAGCTGTTGAATTCAACAGTTTCAAACACAGTCAGAGCGCTCTCAAACGACCAGTCGAATGTACCATAAAACTACTCCGTGCGTGCGTGCGTTCGCAAACGCTCTCGCGTGCCCAGCCACGTGACCCTAAGAGGAGAACCAATAGCGCGCAAGCGGTCGCGGAGGAGCCGCTGGCGTCCTCCTCGCTCTCTCTTTTTTCTCTCTCGCGTGCGCTGCCGCGCCAGGAAATCATAAGAGGTGGTGGGCGCTTGCCGCTGGCCACTCGCTTGTCCGGGTGGATGGTGAGGAGCAGCTGCCGTAGGCGCTGTCGAGAGAGCGGTAGAGATTGAAAGTATGTGGGTGCCTCGGTATAGGCCTCCAACGCTCAAGTTTGCGCAGCGCCGTCCGCCGCCCCAGCGGAGAGAGGGGAAAACTCCGGTAGCTGGGCACGGCCGGTCTAGAGGCGCGCGCTCGCTCCTTAAGGAGCGAGCGCGCGCCTCCAGACCGGCCGTGAGCTGGGACGGGTCGCTCTTGCTTGGTTTTCCCATCGCGCGCGCGGAGAACGTGCTCCCCGGGGCTTTTATCTCGCATTTTTCACGCTATGGGTGCCGTTCCTTCGTCGTACTCGAAAGCAGACATGCAGTCCTGCTGCACTGTGAACTGTCACAAAAGTTTAAAAATGTCGAAGAGCCGAAAACTTCCTGTCATGTTCTACCGTTTCCAATGCAAGCAGTCCGAGGAGCAGTGGCGTCAAGAGTGGATTATGGCAGTTCGCCGCGATGCTTTCGCGGTCTTGTCACCTTGAAGCAGTTTTTGTCGTACACAGTATTACGAACTGTTAACGGGGAGAAACGCGATGATCGTGCTCATTTGAAAGGGAAGTGCGTTTGTGAACCGAAGTTACAACAAATAGACAGCCGCTGTACGTTTCGAGATTGCGCGCTGGCTTTCCGAGTCAACCATTTGTAATGTTACAGCAGCGGAGCATTTGGGCTTATTACACCACAGTTTAAATAACGTACCGTGAGTACTAAGTGTTTAATTCAGCTGATTGCGGTACATTTCCCGTCGCGGCTCCCTGTAAACAGAATTAAGCTGTATGTTTGCACTGAGCGTTTATATTGGCCTTGCATGCGACACGCCGTGATTGCTTAGAAGGCTGAAGTGTTGCGCTGCTAAAATCGTGGTCATGGGTTCGATTCACGCATACAGCAGCTGCATTTCGATGGGAGCGAAATGCACTATATAACACCGGCGTACTTAGATTTACGTACACGTTAAAGAAACCCAGGTGGCCGAAATTAATCCGAATTAATCCACCACGGCGTGCCTCGTATTAATGTCATGCGTTCGGCACGTAATAAAAAGCCTTGCATGCTGCTTTGGAAACGAGCTGAAAAAAGAACCAAGGTGGCAATTAAATTTTCGATGGCTTCGCGAATTCAGATGCGCTTATTATTGGGCACAAATCTCGGCATAATCATAAACATGCGCGATCCCAGTGGGTATTGTATAGTATCAGGGGCGTAGCCAGAAATTTTTTCGGGGGGGTGGGGGGGTCCAACCATAATTTATGTATGTTTGTGCGTGTACATATACGCAAGCAAAATTGAAAATTTTCGGGGAGGGTTTGAACCCCCCCCCCCCCCTTGGCTACGCCCCTGTATAGTATGATGCTGACCGAGCGAGCTGTCGAAACAACCAAAGCGACATTCGAATAAGCGAACACGGTGCGTGATCAGGCGTCGATATTATTCGAAATGAAACACGCCTCTGCAAGAAACATGCATCGTCGAAGTGGGCATGAAATATTTATTTATTTTTTGTTTGCGTATATCATTATGCAGTCAAAGGGAGCTCTAAAAAAATCCAAGGCGACATTAAACTTGCGATCCGACGTTGTTATCATTCGATGCAAACCTCGGCAAAAGTGAAACTCCCACGAAACTGAACACTGCGCATTGCGATGCAGCCAGTGACTCAACAGGGCAGATGTAAATTTATGCTCTTCACACTGAGCTCATAATAAATTTAAAGCCGCACGACAAACATGGCATCCAAGCAATTGAAAAGTTATCAATAGAAAACGCACGCGAAAGCGTGCTGGATGGTTGCTGACAGCTCCGAGTATACACGACTGCCGCAACGAATGTGCGTTTTACCGGTAACATAATTACAGAACTCGCGCAGTCACCTCCCTACTCATGTCAAAGAAATGTGCCCGTTCAGCATCTGCACGCACGTAGCGCTCGCACAAACAGCATCGCCCTTGACGACCTGCTCGGTCCCGAAAAGGTGGTCGATCAACCGTCCTCCTCTGGTAAGATTTCCACCATTAAAACGTTTTTTTCCATCTCTGGGATCTTTCTAAACCTTCAGAGCAAGCGACACGTGAAGCTGAACGTGCACGGCGAGCAGAGAACAGCGCGTGCAGGGTGCCTGAACGTGCGGAGACAGCGCAGTCAAAAGGCTGGTGTGGGGACAGGAGCGACCGGTTTTCGCAAGAAAGGCGGCGAAACGCGTGCGCCGCAGCGCCCCCTGGCCGAGCTTGGGAGGCCTATGGGTTAAACCTGTTAAGCGCGTGTCCCCTCGCGAAAACTACCTCGAGAGCCCGATAACAAAGCGAGAGGGGTGCGGAACAATAGGCCTCGTCGGGTGCCAGTCGTCGTATTGTGCACGTGCACCCCGCAAACCTTCCGTGACGTCCACAATACTTGCTTTACTCGTGGAACGTCACACGGGGCCTCTATCTACGTCATACCAGGATGTCGCGAGGTGCAGCCAACTCAAATGAGCACTCACGCTTACTTTTAAAACCAAATTAAGATATCTTAAAGGCAACGTTCGTCACTAATAATCAGTCAGATGTGTCCCCGTATACAGGAAAGTCAAACAACAAAAACATCTCGAGGTTTCAATTTTGGTGTCAGGGGTCCTTTGAAATGATGTTTTCTTTTTTCAAAAAAGTGAATTTTTACTTTTGATGTTTTACAAATGTACGGACGTTTAGAATTGTGGTTCACAAAACATTAAGTCTCTGTTTGGTTCTGTTCGAAAGTTATGATCCTTTTTAGTGACTACAATCAAATTGAAAATTACATGTTTGGAAAATTCAATTCTTGTTTTTCTCGAAACCTCATTTTCAGTGGGTTTTTGTTGCGAAAAAGTTCATAGCTATTGAGCAGATGAATATTTTCCCATGAAACTTTCGATGCTTCTTCCTTTTACATTTACCTGATGAATAAGTTTTGATGTTAAAATACTTCAGTTGAAATGCAACCTTCTGAAACGACACAACTTTTTGGTTTTAGGCTATAATATGTCTAATAATAGTGATAGCGCAAGGATTCTAGTTCATTCCACAGCCTACGTACACGGCTATAATGCTGCCAAGCCATTTTCTGTTTGCATGCATGGTAGTTATGACTATTACCGTGATGGCCGTATTATGAGTAATATTGGTAATTACATTATAATTACATTCCGTTCTTTTTACTCAACACATTTGCAGAGTCCTTTTAAACTGTCCTCCCAAAGGCAAACACAAAACAATCAATTTTGGGTCAAAATATAAAAGTATTTCTAAAAAGGTGGTAACATACCTAAAAAATTGCCTGCTCTCGTACTTGGACCCATTACTATTCATTAGCATGCTGGTCAAAACATGTGTACGTTTTGTTGACAGGTTAAAAGATTTAGTAGTTGAAAAGAAAACACATTCGTACACGAAGCAAGTTTATTTGAACTCTGCAAAAAAAAAAAACAATCTACAGAACACAGGCCTTAGCCCACTTGGCTCTTCCTCCTTATGGATGACCCCTTCTAAAAAAATGCACCCGAGTTAAGGAATAAAAGCGTACAACAGATCACGTTGTACGCGCTGTCGTTCACTTCACACTACGCAATTAATACCAACCAGCCTAACGTCGTTCCCTTCTACGTGCCTTAATTGCGACGAAATGCTTCTCGCATTGTGCTGAGTTCTTTTTCAGCTGCATTTCAGATCTCGGTATCGCAGGAGCTTACTTCTAAAATAACTCTCGTCGCACCGGTACTCTGAACAAAGATGCCTTTTCTGTAGACGACCAGTACCCAGAGTTGCAGCCAGAAACGAAGCCACAACGTGCAGTTTTGTTCTTCGTTTTATAGGACATTATTCTCACTTTTCAAAACTCCATGACCCTCGAACAATAAAAACCACGTGAACGATGAAAAATGCGGCGCCGCGTTGCCGAGTGCTAGCCTTTCTTCGGGTAATCTGCAACGGCGGCGGCCGTACCATGCAGGATGGATGGATGGATGCTATGAGCGTCCCCTTTATAACGGGGCGGTGACATGTCTGCCACCAGGCTCGAAGAAAAAAAAAGAAAAAAAAAACCCTTCCTTGTTTTATGTTGGCCTAATACCTTATCCACATTGATTAAATCTATGTTATTATACCAAAAAAATATAAATTCACGGTCCATCTCTCTGCCTCTTAGGGCAGAGTGACCTTATTTTTCCCCATTATTTATTTTTGTACTTTATCTCTGTGGGATTAAACGGCTTAAGAGCTTCAATAAAGAGACGTTGTCGGGCGCTCGCATGGGGGTGACACAACGCACGGGGAGTCCTGTTACTCTGTGTCTCCGTCTCGTTCTCTGTGCGAACCCGATACAACACAAGTTACGACATGGTGTCAGAAGTGGGGTGCAAGTAGTGAGATCGGGAACGACAGCAGTCGAAGTAAAGACCACGCTGCAGTAGGTTTCATTGACCGGATTCACGGCGAAAGCAAAAGGCACCGGTGGACGCGAAAGAAGAAGCAACATGGCGGCCAAGCAGCAGCCGAGCCAAACGTGCGTCGGTCTCGCGCCATCAGTGTAGCCGGAATCGACAGGTCAAAGCCACGCGTCTGGAGTGCACCCGCAACAAACGGACAAGAATTTGCCTGTGAGCATGAGCAACGAGCGCACCGCAAGTGACCACAACGACAACGGTCAAGGACAGATCACGATGGCAACAGGTGGGCCCCAGCAGACGCCGCTGGGTGTCGGGTTCGCACCACCGGTGCCGCTGGACTTCCAGAGGCCAGAAGAGTGGACAGCGTGGCGGCAACGCTTCATGCGTTACAGGCGAGTGTCGCGTTTGGCAGAGCAAGACGGAGCAGCTCAAGTAGACGCTTTGATTTATTGTCTCGGGGGAGACGCGGAAGATATTCCAGCGGCGTCGACGCTAACCAAAGAAGAGCAGGAGAACTTTGAGAAAGTGATTGACATGCTGGAAAATCATTTCATCGGTAAAAGAAACATAATATACGAAAGGGCAAGGTTCAATCAGAGGCGGCAGGAGCCTGGAGAGACAGTGGAAGCTTTTGTGACTGCTTTGCACAGATTGGTAGCTCACTGCGGATACGGAGCACTGGAAGATGAAATGGTGCGCGACAGGCTAATTGTAGGCTTACAGGATGCAAAGCTGTCGGAAACGCTACAGAGCTATCCAGATCTCACGTTGGAGACTGCTGTACAAAAAGCTCGCCAGACAGAAGCGGTTCGAAAGCAGCAAGCAACTCTTATCCGGAGAAGCGTCTGTTGATGTCTTGCGAAAGGCCGGTAAAGGAGCTCCTCCAGAGCTGCTCAAGCAAAAACGTCCTTCAAAATAAAGAAAAGGGCACCAGGGTTGTAGCAGATGTGGTGGACATGAGAAACATGACCGCATCAACTGTCCGGCTTCTAAGACAAAATGCCATTCTTGCGGGAAAAAGGGGCACTGGGAAAAGATGTGCCGATCAAAAACGCCCAGAGAAGTAAAAGAAGGTGCTGCGCCAGAGCAGGTGTGGACATTGGGAGCCCTGCGTATTAACAAAACAGCAGAGGCGTGGAGAAAAATCATTGATGTCGGTGGAGAACAGATCAGCTTCAAGATAGACACTGGAGCAGATGTAAGTGCAGTGCCGGCAGGAAGTGTGATTGCTGTTAAAACTGTTACTCCGACCACGACAAAACTATATGGCGCCGGGGGACAGCCACTCAAAGTAGTAGGCAAGCTTCACGCGGTACTTAAGTGTGGTGGAAACACTTTCCGTGAAGAGCTCTACGTGGTAGACGACTTAGAAGAGGCTCTCCTTGGACGTCGAGCAAGTTTAGGCTTGAAACTTGTGCAACTTCTGCAGCAAGTCACAGAAGATTCCCGAGAAAAGTACCAGGCGAAGTTCCCTGAATTGTTCGCCGGGATAGGAGAAATGCAAGGAGAGTACCATATCAAGCTGAAGCCAGTGGCCAGACCAGTATATCCGTCAGTACTTCCCGCAGAGTTCCCTTGCCGCTGCTTGAAAAGGTGGAGGCCCAATTAAAGGAGATGGAGAGAAATGGCATCATCAGAAAAGTGGAAGAGCCAACTCCATGGTGTTCAGCAATAGTAGTTGTACCCAAGTCGAATGGTGAAGTCAGAATTTGTGTAGATCTGACTAACCTCAACAAAGCCATTGAAAAGGAGAAGCTGGTACTTCCTTCAGTGGAAGAAACGCTAGGAAGACTGTCAGGAGCCAAGTTCTTTACGAAACTGGACGCAAAGGCCGGATTTTGGCAGGTGAAGCTCTCCAAACATTCGCAATTGCTCACAACTTTCATAACACCATTTGGAAGATTTTACTTTCAAAGGTTGCCCTTTGGAATAACCTCAGCGCCTGAACATTTCCAGAGGAGGATGACTCAGGTCCTTGAAGGCATGACAGGAGTTCTGTGTCATATGGATGACATCATGGTCTTCGGAGCAACGCTTCCGGAACATGACAGGCGGCTGGAGGAAGTTCTGTCAAAGCTGAGAGCTGCAGGTGTGACTTTGAATGAAAAATGCGAGTTTGCAAAAACGTCGGTGAAATTCTTGGGTCACATCCTCAGTGAGAAGGGCATTCAACCTGATCCAGAAAGAGTGAGAGCAATGGTAGATTTTCCGGTACCACGCACAGTAACAGAAGTACGTCAGTTCATTGGCATGGCAAACCAAGTGGGAAGGTTTATACCGAACCTGTCCGACAAGATGAGACACCTCAGGGAACTCCTCCGAAAGGACATGGAGTGGAGGTGGGATGCTCAACAGCAGCAGGCATTTGACCAGGTGAAGAAAGACATCCAAGAAGCAGCGACACTCACTGTGTATGACCCCAAACAACAGCTGATAGTATCTGCAGATGCATCTTCTTTCGGTCTTGGTGCTGTGTTGTTGCAGAGAGACAAGGACAGTCGTGAAAGGCCAGTTGCATTTGCGTCTAAAGGACTGAGTGAAACGGAGAGAAGATACGCTCAGATTGAGAAAGAGGCATACGCTATTACATGGGCATGCGAACGCTTTGAAAAGTTCCTTGTAGGGACGAAGTTTCATGTCCAGACTGACCACATACCTCTGATCTCATTGCTAGGTGATCGAGAACTAGACAGAATTCCAGCAAGGATTCAGAGATTCAAGCTGAGACTCATGCGTTTTGACTACTCCATCGAGCATGTTCCGGGTAAAGAGATGTGGATTGCAGATGCACTCTCGACAGCCCCAGTAGAAACTGCAGAGAGTATGGAAGAAGAGGTCGAAGTATATGTTCAGATAGTGACAAGTTTGCTGCCAACATCGAGTGACTACCTAAAAGAAATAGAGTTTGCACAGACTGATGACCCAGTGTGCCGACAAGTGAAAGAGTATTGCGCTAGAGACTGGCCAGGCAATTTGGGCAAAATTCCGCCTGAGATTGTCTCCTACTTCCAATACCGAGACAGCCTCACGGTGCAACAGAATTTACTTGTGAAAGACAACAGGTTGGTCATTCCAAAGTCTCTATGGAGGAAAGTGCTTGGCCAACTGCACGCGGGACATCAAGGGGTGTCCAAGTGTAGAGAAAGGGCGAACCTGTCTGTGTGGTGGCCAGGACTAAGTACTCAAATTCAAGAGATTGTCGCAAACTGCACGACCTGCATCCAAGAACGGACTCTAAGAGTGGAGCCCATGATTGAGTCAGAGCTACCAGATTATCCATGGCAGAAAGTTGCTGCTGACCTGTTTGAACTGAAAGGCAGGCACTATTTGGTCGTCGTGGACTACTATTCCCGTTATATAGAAGTATGTTATCTGCGGAACACGACTACGGATACGGTGATAGCTCTGTTGAAGTCGTTGTTTGCCCGTCACGGAATACCGGAGACGTTTAGGTCAGACAATGGACCCCAGTTCACCTCAGGGAAGTTTGCGAACTTCACAAAGGAATACCAAATAAAGCATGTCATGAGCAGTCCGCACCATCCCAAGAGCAACGGTGAAGCAGAAAGGATGGTGAAAGTTGCCGAAGACATCCTCAAAAAAGCTGAAGACCCAAATATAGGACTCCTCATGTACAGCACGACTCCTAGACGCAGTAAATATACGCCAGCTCAGCTCCTAATGGGATGACAGCTCAGGACGAATTTACCTACCCTGTCATCCCAGCTAATCCCCAAGTTGCCTAACCATGTGGAATTGCACCGAAAAGATAAAAAAGAAAAGCGGAAGCAAACCCAAAGCTACAACATTAGGCACAAAGCCAGCGATCGAAGCGAAATGACCGCAGGAAGTCCAGTATGGGTGACAATACCTGGCACTACAGGCCGGCTCGTGAAGAAGAACGACAATCCAAGATCATGGGTCGTCGATACTCCACGAAGACAACTCGTTCGGAACACACCATTTGATTCCAGCCCCGGCAACTTAGGGAAGATCACGCAGACATCGAAGATGACCAAGTGGAAGCAAACCAAGAAACACCAGGAACGGTGGCTACATCAAGGGATGAAGAGGACAGCGTTGACCCCGACTTGAGTGAAGAAAAGGGCGTGTTTTCAAGATATGGTCGACGCATTGTGAAACCCGTCAGGTACCGGAACTGACCAATTCTTCCGCTTGGGGGAAAAAGAGATGTGGGATTAAACGGTTTGAGAGCCTCAATAAAGAGACGTTGTGGGGCGCTCGCATCGGGGTGACACAACGCACGGGGAGTCCTGTTACTCTGTGTCTCCGTCTCGTCCTCTGTTCGAACCCGATACAACACAAGTTACGACAATCTCTACCTTTCTGCCACCAATACTCTAACCGTCTTACTTATTTCTATCGCGGACGTGTTCAGCTTTCCATTGTTGTCCCTAAAACCCAAGGCTTCCTGTAGACTCGTGCCCACAAGTGTACCTGGGTGAATATCGCCACATTCAATGAGTACATGTTCCATCGTTTCCTTAGTTCCCCCGCAGCATGTACATTGTTCTTCTTCGTTACTGAATCTCGCTTTATAACTATATACGCGTTCTAAGGCAGCCCGACCTTGCTTCAAACAGTAAAGCGCTTCCCCTTGAATAATCATAAAACCTTTCCCTCCTTATTTCGTTTTTTCCCTTTCGGTCGTTACTCAGAGCCGGCTTCTTTTCCATCGCTGTCATCCAATAAGTCCTCTCCGCCTCTCTGACCTTCCGCTTAATGCTCCTTGTTGCCATATCGCCCGCACTGCTAACCGTATATTTACTGGTGAGCCTCCTAGTTCTTTTTCTCCACTGCGTGTCAACGCTTTTTCTATACAAATACCTGAAAACCTTCTCTGCCCATCTACTCTTCTTCATTTTCCTCAGCCTCTCTTCGAATCTCATTTTGCTCTGAGCTTCCCTCACTTCAAAGCCTGTCCATCCCATATCACCCTTTACAGCCTCATTTGTCGTCTTCCCGTGAGCGCCCAACGCGAGGCGGCCCACCGTCCTTTGATTTACATCCATTCCTGATTGTACCTCTGACTTCATGCACACCACTGAGTTCCCAAATGTAAGCCCCGGGACCATCACACCCTTCCAAAGCCCTCGAAGCACCTCGTACCTATTGTATCCCCATAAAGCTCTGTGCTTCATAATTGCAGCATTCCTCTTTCCCTTTGCTACCGATGCTTTCTCTTGTACCTCCATATATCTATCCCCCTCATTTACCCATACTCCGAGGTTCTTGTACTCACTCACCCTCGGTATTTTTTGGCCCTGTATGAAGACCGCATGGTCTTCGTGATCATTGAATACCATCAATCCACATTTTGTTGCACTAAATCCTGGTCCTAGAGCCTCACATTCCCTTCCGCATATATCTGCCAGTCGCTGTATATCATCTTGACTGTCCGCAAATAAGACAATATCATCAGCATAAAATAGACCTGGAAGCTTCTGCTCAACCATCGTGCCGACCTGTTTGTGCGAAAAATTAAATCCAATTTTGCTACCTTCTAGCGCTTTTTCCATCCTCACCATGTGCAGCATGAATAACAGCGGGGACAAAGGACATCCCTGTCTCAGCCCCTTGCTAATTTCAACGCTGTCCTCGCTACTTATTCGTTCCCATTCTATACAAACTGTATTTTCTCGGTATATTTCCCTCAAAAGCTGTATACAGTCGTCCCCTATGCCCACTTCTTTCAATATATCCCACAAAATTTCCTGATTAACGTTGTCATACGCCCCGGTGATATCTAGATAAGCTACGTATAAGGGCCTGTTTTCTATTTTCGATATTTCTATACACTGGGTAAGAACAAACAGATTATCGTCTAACCGCCTGTCGATTCGAAATCCATTCTGAAGTTCTTCCAAAATATCATTTTGTTCTACCCACGCTTCTATTTTTAATTTCACTGCCTGCATCGCCAACCTGTATAGCACCGATGTAATGGTTAGCGGTCTATACGAGCGAATGTTATCCTTTTCTCCCCTGCCTTTATAGATTAAGTTCATTCTACTTTTTCGCCAACTGTCTGGTATTTCCCTCTCCTGTAAGCACTTTTCTACGGCTTTCAGCAGTGCTTCTTTGGTGTTATGTCCGAGTTCGTTAATGAGGATGACGGGAACCCCATCTGAGCCCGGAGTAGTGCGCTTAGGAATTTTTCCTTCGGCCTTCTTCCAATTGAAATTCTCTAGTACTACATCTTCGTCAGTTGCATTCCTTTGCGTACTTTTATTCACCGGGGGAATCCCGTGGGTGACCTTTTTAAACGAATCGGCTGTTATCTTTCGGATGTAACCTAGCGCTTCATGCCCTTCCAATTGATTTCCTCCTTCATCTACCAAACGTTGTTGCATTGTGACAGACTTCCTACCTAGCGCTTTTAGGTGGCTCCAAAATATCCTAGGCGCAGACTTCTTCTTTTCGCGAATCTCTGTCATCCAGCGTTCACTTTCACCTTTAATTTTTGCCTCGACTAATTTCTGCACAATGGATTTTTGCTCTAAATATATTTCCCATATTTGGTTGACTTCGTCCCGTGGCCGCTTCTCCTTTTTTGCCTGTCTGTGCTCCCGTGATGCCTCACGTCGCTTCTCGATCGCCTCCCGTATTTCTTTGTTCCACCAACTTTCTGGCTTTCTCTTTCCTTTCCAACAAATAGTTTTCTTCTCTTTTTCCATTTCTTTCGTGATTACATGTAACAGCTCACTATACTTCCAGTCTTTGCCTGGTAGTTCGTCTACTTTTTCCTCGACTCTTGCGGCTATATTTGTTATTTGTTTGTCATTTAGATACAAGCTGCCAAGCTTTGATTCTATGTTCTTATTTTCAGTTTTATATCCCATTTCTAATAATATGCGTTTATGATCACTACCCAAGCTGTTAATGCCTTTCTCGTCTATTCTCATCTCTCTAAGTTTGTCATATATTCCTTCTGTCATGAGACAATAATCAATGCTCGATTGCCTGTTTCCGACTTCCCACGTGATCTGCCCCTCACACTTAGGCCCCACGTTAACTCTCAAGACTATGTTGCTCGCAGAGATCTAGCAATACCTTGCCATTGGTGCCTGAATATCCGTCAAGGTCATGAATGTGAGCGTTCATGTCCCCTAGAAGGATTATTTCGGCATCATGACCAAATTCTTTAATATCGGTGCTTATGCATTTCACTATCTCCAGATTCTTTTCTCTGCAGTTATTCCCCGTCCACAAGTAAGGTACACCTAGCCACGTTTTCTTTCCACCTATATATACTGTGCCCGAAACCCAGAGGTGCTCTGAACACGTCTGTTTCAGTCTATCCCATTTTGTTCTGCTCTGAATTAGCATTCCAACACCCCCACCTCTCCTTTCTTATGTGATCCTGTTACATCCTTCCCAATTTTATTGTCAGTATGTGGTGGCTCTTCCAAGTCTCTAAGGTGTGTTTCTGTAACCGCATAAACACCTATCTGTTCCTCGTTTAACTGTCCCTCAATCTCTAACCATTTTGCCTTTTTTCTGCCACCCTGCATGTTAATGTAACTAATTGCAACACGCGCCTTCTTCCTTCTTTTACCTTTTCTCTGGTTTTTCGCTATACTGCCTGTCAAAGAGTCCCCCTGGTTGTTTTCCTCATTACAAGCTACCCTGGGCACGGAAGGGCCCGCGTGCCCCCCAAAAAAGCTACTCCGCGTCCCGCAAGTCGCCAACCCACCTCATGACCAAGCCTCCTATCGAAGTGTATTCCGTCTCTTCGAAAACCACCCCACCTGTGCACCTCTCTGCTTATTTCCACTACCTCGATGCCTTTCTCTCGACTCATCTGCCATATCTCTTTGTTTGCGTCGACAACCGCTCTTTGCAGGTTGCCATCACGCACCGGTACCTCCGGTATTGTGCATACCACTATCTGCATCTGAGGGGAAATGGCGCGCATGTCATCTACCCCTTTTGCTAATGTAGTCGCTAGTTCGGCTGATTCTTCATTCAAGACGTCGTTTAGACCTCCCGCGATTATCACGAGGTTACGTCCATTAGCCTTAGTTGCGAGCTTTGCGCTAGCTTGTCTCATCACTGATCCCAGCTCATGTCCCGGGAACTTCCCTATTAAAACTCGTTTGTCGCCTCTCACCCTTTCCTTGACTGCTTCTGAGCATCTAACTAAATTCGAGTCCCCGGCGATTATCACGTGCTCCGACTTTTCTACTGGACTGTCCCGCACCTGGCCACTGCCTCGGTTACTAGCGCGTGCCACTGCTGCTGTATTGTCCCCTCCCCTTCCCAAAACGACTTCGCGGAAGCTGGGTCCTGTGACCCTTGCACCTGTCTTTTCCAAACCTGTTTCCCCCTTCGCGTCTACCTCTGTGGGGGTCGATGCCCCTCTGTTCCCGCTGTCGCTTGCTTCCTTGTTCGCCATTACTACCTTTGCTAACTTCTCCTCGGCTGACTTAAGCCTTTCCCCCATAGCCATCGTTTTTTCCCGCTCTGTCGCCAACGCGTTCTCCAGCTCGGCGATTCTTACCATGAGCTCATTCTGGGCAGCCATCATTATTTCCATTTTCGCCTCTAACTCGCATTGCTTACACTAGAGTTACTGTATATGCTACCTTTAGGTAGCAAGGTAGCATATACAGTAACTCTAGCTTACACTTGGCGTCAGCTCCCTCTGTCTTCTCATCCGTACAAACCTCTATTTTCCATCCCATTCCGCACCCTGAACACTTTACGGTCTTTTTGACCATGGCTAGATCGTTCACACGGCGGATTAGATACACTTAAAGCCAAATGATCTCACTAAACTCCGCAAGTATGCTACACTATAAAGCACATGTGTACCTTTCAGCCACGCGGTGTCCGAACAAACAAATCATGAAAAAAACAACCCAGGCAATTGTCACACTGGAAACAGTACAAAGTTGTAAGCCCTATTAAGCTTCAATCTAGTGGCTTATATACTCATAAAACTAAAAAAAAAAACAAGCTCGAATCATGCAACAACAAAAAAAAAAAAACTTATCTGACGCTGTCATTCCGGAGCCCACGAAAAACACGTCCGTCCTCTCACTCGAAAACAAAAGCCATCTTTTTCGTCAGTCGATGCATTGATCCTCCCTCGCTCCTCTCCGAAAGCTTTCTGCACCTAATGTGGTTTCGGACTGCCGACAGGATCGAAAACATTGCAAGCTTTCTGCACCTCACCTGCTTTTACATTGCCTCCGTGATCGGCCCACGATCACAGAGGCAATGCAAAGCGACCATGTCATGTGATGACGTCATCATATGTCGTCACGTTGAATGACGTCATAGTGACATCACAAGTTCTGTCGACGTCATCGCGTGATGATTTTGTGCATCACTGTAGGCTACGTCTTGAAGGGTTGAATCGCGCAAACGAGACAGGGACTAAAAGAAGAGACGACAACACACAGAGCGCAAACTACCAACAAAAGTTTATTTCCTGAGCACACGGTTTTTTATGCACCACTCTTGCGCCACCAGGTGAGTACAACAATCAACTTCTTAGAAACGCGAGCTCTTTACCAGATAAGTTAACAGACGGCGTGCTGACGCATTGGGGACCTAATCTAACAATGTTCTCAGCTTCGATCATTTCTCTCGTCAATTTATCTTTCTGCGATGCGACAATTGTACATGCGCTGAACACAGGTTGGCACGCACATGTCTTGCAGTGAATCGCAAGCCATCCGTCACGTCCATTTTTTACATTGTTGTTATGTTCTCTAAGTCTGTCATTAATACACCTTCCGGTTTGACCTATATATATCTTACCACACGAAATTGGAATCCGATACACAACATTACTCTTGCAAGGAACATAGATGACTTTGTGTTTCTTAGTGCATGCATTAGATTTCATATTGCTACTATTGCGGTGGCATAGGCTCATGAGTTTGCGCGGGGCTGAAAAAACTACTTTTACTTTGGAACGTTCCGCCACTTTTTTCAAATTGTGTGAAATCTTGTGGAAGTACGGTATGACGGCAACTTTTTTCGCGTTAGTTTTTGAGGGCTCCTCAGTTGAGGGCATCTGGCGATGCTTTCTGAGCAAAGTTTCAGCTACAGAGGATTGCACACTTAATGGATAACCTGCTTCAGATAGCCGGTCGGACTGGTGCTCAAAACTAACCGCAACTTCATGCTCGCATGACTTTGATAAAGCATTATGAAAGCAAAGCTTTACAATTGATCTCTTTACTAATTTGGAGTGTGCCGAGTTGTATGGAAGGACCGGTTTATTACATCGAGGTTCATAGCGCCAACAGAAATGATCTGTGTGGAAGGTGAACATGATGTCAAGGAACTTGATCACATTGTTATCAGGCATTTCATGCGTGAGAGTTAGGGGCTTAAAGCTATCTTTAAAACAAGAAAGAATGTCTAACGCGTATGACTGGTTACCTACGGGGTCGTTGTCAAACAGGATGAGATAGTCGTCTACAAATCTGTGAACCATGATGATGTTGAGATTACGTAGACTTTCCGCCACCGCTTTGTCAATTTTAGCTAAAAAGATATCACTGAGAATGGGAGCAATGCATGATCCGATACAAATGCCTTCTTTTTGGATGAATGGCTTGCCTTCCCATGAAATGAAAGTGGTCTTCAGGTAAGAGGATAAAAGTTCTAAAAAACTGCGCACTGGTACGCCGCACAAACCCTGAAAACGCGTACTGCCGTACAGGTCAATGCACTCTTCCACAGCAATTATTAGTTGGTCATGAGGAATGGAGTAATACAAGTCTTTAACATCTATCGAAAAGCCATACAAGCCCTATTAGCCAAGGGTACAATAGACTGCAAGACTTCCTCTGAATTTATAACAATGAAGGGATCATTAATTACCAGTTCTTTCAGGTGGCCCTGTAAGAACATAGAAATGCTTTTCTGCCATGTATCCCGCTCGGAGATAATCACACGAAAAGGTGTGTGAGGCTTATGTGTCTTCGCACTGAAAAACACATTAAGAAAGTCCTCTTTACTGTTATTAATGCCAGTAACAACACGAGAAAGGTTTAAATTCTTGCATAGCTGCCTGGCTTTAGACTTAACCTTGGAAATAGTGACATCGTCCTGAGGCACGAAAACAGAGCTTACAGCTTCGTGGCCTTTCTTCCGGAGCAAATCCAAGGACAGGACGGTGAATCCTCCCTCTTTATCAGCAGGAACCAGAGTAAGAGAGTGGTCGCTGAGGAATACTTCCACCCGCCTTATAGGGATCTGGGCCCTGGCCGGTTTGTTACGGGCGATGGCGTCAACTCCTTCGGAAATGCAGCGCTGTTGCTCCTCTTCCGGGACGTGGCACGAAACATGCCGCACGAGAGCAAGTAGCTGGGGAGCAGACGTCTTTGGCTCGACGGCGAATTTGGGACCGAGACTGAGGGTTTGGAGGATGTCTGGAGGCACGGGTATGTGCTCAGGCACATGCACTGAAGGTTTCTTCGCTGCAGGTTTCCTTTTCACAACGGCGGAGCGTAGCACAGTCAACTGCTGTGCCCATAGGAACTCCGTAGTTTGGCTTGCGGTGCGCTGGAAATCTGTGTGATTATCTCCGAGCGGGATACATGGCAGAAAAGCATTTATATGTTCTTACAGGGCCACCTGAAAGAACTGGTAATTAATGATCCCTTCATTGTTAGAAATTCAGAGGAAGTCTTGCAGTCTATTGTACCCTTGGCTAATAGGGCTGTGTATGGCTTTTCGATAGATGTTAAAGACTTGTATTACTCCATTCCTCATGACCAACTAATAATTGCTGTGGAAGAGTGCATTGACCTGTACGGCAGTACGCGTTTTCAGGGTTTGTGCGGCGTACCAGTGCGCAGTTTTTTAGAACTTTTATCCTCTTACCTGAAGACCACTTTCATTTCATGGGAAGGCAAGCCATTCATCCAAAAAGAAGGCATTTGTATCGGATCATGCATTGCTCCCATTCTCAGTGATATCTTTTTAGCTAAAATTGACAAAGCGGTGGCGGAAAGTCTACGTAATCTCAACATCATCATGGTTCACAGATTTGTAGACGACTATCTCATCCTGTTTGACAACGACCCCGTAGGTAACCAGTCATACGCGTTAGACATTCTTTCTTGTTTTAAAGATAGCTTTAAGCCCCTAACTCTCACGCATGAAATGCCTGATAACAATGTGATCAAGTTCCTTGACATCATGTTCACCTTCCACACAGATCATTTCTGTTGGCGCTATGAACCTCGATGTAATAAACCGGTCCTTCCATACAACTCGGCACACTCCAAATTAGTAAAGAGATCAATTGTAAAGCTTTGCTTTCATAATGCTTTATCAAAGTCATGCGAGCATGAAGTTGCGGTTAGTTTTGAGCACCAGTCCGACCGGCTATCTGAAGCAGGTTATCCATTAAGTGTGCAATCCTCTGTAGCTGAAACTTTGCTCAGAAAGCATCGCCAGATGCCCTCAACTGAGGAGCCCTCAAAACCTAACGCGAAAAAAGTTGCCGTCATACCGTACTTCCACAAGATTTCACACAATTTGAAAAAAGTGGCGGAACGTTCCAAAGTAAAGGTAGTTTTTTCAGCCCCGCGCAAACTCCTGAGCCTATAGTAGCAATATGAAATCTAATGCATGCACTAAGAAACACAAAGTCACCTATGTTCCTTGCAAGAGTAATGTTGTGTATCGGATTCCAATTTCGTGTGGTAAGATATATATAGGTCAAACCGGAAGGTGTATTAATGACAGACTTAGAGAACATAACAACAATGTAAAAAATGGACGTGACGGATGGCTTGCGATTCACTGCAAGACATGTGGGTGCCAACCTGTGTTCAGCGCATGTACAATTGTCGCATCGCAGAAAGATAAATTGACGAGAGAAATTATCGAAGCTGAGAACATTGTTAGATTAGGTCCCCAATGCGTCAGCACGCCGTCTGTTAACTAATCTGGTAAAGAGCTCGCGTTTCTAAGAAGTTGATTGTTGTACTCATCTGGTGGCGCAAGAGTGGTGCATAAAAAACTGTGTGCTCAGGAAAATAAACTTTTGTTGGTAGTTTGCGCTCTGTGTGTTGTCGTCTCTTCTTTTAGTCCCTGTCTCGTTTGCGCGATTCAACCCTCAAGATCATGAACCAACAAGCCCAACTGACAGCCATTCTGTAGGCTACGTGGGATGCCGACGGTCAATTTTCGTGTTTGATGAGACATCTAAGGCTTTAGCCTTAAAAAAAGACAAACCAAAGAAAATGAAAGGATAACAGTGCAACATCGTGTATGCCTCACTTCATTTTACGAGCGATTGCCCGAAAACAAACGTGATTGTCAGTTCAGAGCAGCTGATTGCACGCGTCTGCGAGACAAAAGAGGCTTGCTTTACCCGTCTGGTCATCTCTATTAGCTGCTGCATGGATGGATGGATGCTATGAGCGTCCCCTTTATAACGGGGCGGTGACATGTCTGCCACCAGGCTCGAAGAAAAAAAAAAAAAAGCTTCCTTGTTTCATGTTGGCCTAATACCTCATCTACATTGATTAAATCTATGTTATTATACCAAAAAATATAAATTCACGGTCTATCTCTCTGCCTCTTAAGGCAGAATGACCTTATTTTTCCCCCAATTTTTATTTTTGTACTTTATCTCTACTCTTCTGCCACCAATACTCTAACCGTCTCTTACTTATTTCTATCGCGGACGTGTTCAGCTTTCCATTGTTGTCCCTAAAACCCAAGGCTTCCTGTAGACTCGTGCCCACAAGTATACCTGGGTGAATATCGCCACATTCAATCAGTACATGTTCCATCGTTTCCTTAGTTCCCCCGCAGCATGTACAGTGTTCGTCTTCGTTACTGAATCTCGCTTTATAACTTCGCGTTCTAAGGCAGCCCGACCTTGCTTCAAACAGTAAAGCGCTTCCCCTTGAATTATCATAAAACCTTTCCCTCCTTATTTCGTTTTTTCCCTTTCGGTAGTTACTCAGAGCCGGCTTCTTTTCCATCGCTGTCATCCAATAAGTCCTCTCCGCCTCTCTGACCTTCCGCTTAATGCTCCCTGTTGCCATATCGCCCGCACTGCTAGCCGTATATTTACTGGTGAGCCTCCTAGTTCTCTTTCTCCACTGCGTGTCAACGCTTTTTCTATACAAATGCCTGAAAACCTTCTCTGCCCATCTACTCTTCTTCATTTTCCTCAGCCTCTCTTCGAATCTCATTTTGCTCTGAGCTTCCCTCACTTCAAAGCCTGTCCATCCCATATCACCCTTTACAGCCTCAATTGTCGTCTTCCCGTGAGCGCCCAACGCGAGGCGGCCCACCGTCCTTTGATTTACATCCAATCCTGATTGTACCTCTGACTTCATGCAAACCACTGAGTTCCCAAATGTAAGCCCCGGGACCATCACACCCTTCCACAGCCCTCGAAGCACCTCGTACCTATTGTATCCCCATAAAGCTCTGTGCTTCATAATTGCAGCATTCCTCTTTCCCTTTGCTACCGCTGCTTTCTCTTGTACCTCCATATATCTATCCCCCTCATTTACCCATACTCCGAGGTACTTGTACTCGCTTACCCTCGGTATTTTTTGGCCCTGTATCAAGACCGCATGGTCTTCGTGATCATTGAATACCATCAATCCACATTTTGTTGCACTAAATCCTAGTCCTAGAGCCTCACATTCTTTTCCGCATATATCTGCCAGTCGCTGTATATCATCTTGACTGTCCGCAAATAAGACAATATCATCAGCATAAAATAGACCTGGAAGCTTCTGCTCAACCATCGTGCCGACCTGTGTGTGTGACAAATTAAATCCAATGTTGCTACCTTCTAGCGCTTTTTCCATCCTCACCATGTACAGCATGAATAACAGCGGGGACAAAGGACATCCCTGTCTCAGCCCCTTGCTAATTTCAACGCTGTCCTTGCTACTTATTCCTTCCCATTCTATACAAACTGTATTTTCTCGGTACATTTCCCTCAAAAGCTGTATACAGTCGTCCCCTATGCCCACTTCTTTCAATATATCCCACAAAATTTCCTGCTTAACGTTGTCATACGCTCCGGTGATATCTAGATAAGCTATGTATAAGGGCCTATTTTCTATTTTCGATATTTCTATACACTGGGTAAGAACAAACAGATTATCGTCTAACCGCCTGTCGATTCGAAATCCATTCTGAAGTTCTCCCAAAATATCATTTTGTTCTACCCACGCTTCTATTTTTAATTTTACTGCCTGCATCGCCAACCTGTATAGCACCGATGTAATGGTTAGCAGTCTATACGAGCGAATGTTATCCTTTTCTCCCCTGCCTTTATAGATTAAGTTCATTCTACTTTTTCGCCAACTGTCTGGTATTTCCCTCTCCTGTAAGCACTTTTCTACGGCTTTCAGCAGTGCTTCTTTAGTGTTATGTCCGAGTTCGTTAATGAGGCTGACGGGAACCCCATCTGAGCCCGGAGTAGTGCGCTTAGGAATTTTTCCTTCGGCCTTCTTCCAATTGAAATTCTCTAGTACTACATCTTCGTCAGTTGCACTCCTTTGCGTACTATTACCTACCGGGGGAATCCCCTGGGTGACCTTTTTAAACGAATCGGCTGTTATCTTTCGGATGTAACCTAGCGCTTCATGCCCTTCCAATTGATTTCCTCCTTCATCTACCAAACGTTGTTGCATTGTGACAGACTTCCTACCTAGCGCTTTTAGGTGGCTCCAAAATATCCTAGGCGCGGCCTTCTTCTTTTCGCGAATCTCTGTCATCCAGCGTTCACTTTCACCTTTAATTTTTGCCTCGACTAATTTCTGCACGATGAATTTTTGCTCTAAATATATTTCCCATATTTGGTTGACTTCGTCCTGTGGCCGCTTCTCTTTTTTTGCCTGTCTGTGCTCCCGTGATGCCTCACGTCGCTTCTCTATCGCCTCCCGGATTTCTTTGTTCCACCAACTTTTTGGCTTTCTCTTTCCTTTCCAACAAATAGTTTTCTTCTCTTTTTCCATTTCTTTTGTGATTATATGTAGCAGCTCACTATACTTCCAGTCTTTGCCTGGCAGTTCGTCTACTTTTTCTTCGACTCTTGCGGCTACATTCGTTATTTGTTTCGCCTGGTGGTGCAGACGACGGCGGGGGCTGCTGATGGCGGGAGGTAATAGCCGCGCTTGCGTCGCGTGTTCGCTTGTGTCAGTGCTTTCAGAGCTGTTAGAAAGTTGCGGTCTCAGTTGCTTGCTTGCCGCATACTCGGAACGGCAGTGCAATGTATAAAAATTCGTCCGGGTGGCACTGCGCCGTCGTTGGGTGCCCGAACGCCGAGACAAAAAGGAAGCGGATGATGCGACAGACCTGCGACGTTCACGGGAACACGAGCGGCTTGTGTTTGTGCAGCGTGTATTCCAGACGTTTTCAAGGCCCTTGATTTCGATAAGTAATATGTGAGCACTGAGCTGGTGCTTTTGCTCAGGAGGCCATATTTTCTACCTATTCAAAGGGCTGCACTGCAAGTGTATGGGTTAAAACAGGACCGCCTGCTGGATGAAAAAAAATAATAATGAACTGAATCACTAGAACGACAACGACGAATCTTGAATTGAGAAAGACAGTATTCATGCACCTCACCAGATATTTTCTCAAACTGCGAAGCCAATTAACAAATGTTTCTTAATTTTGCCTGAAGACTTACAGGCGCCACCGCGGCTGCCGAGTGGAAAAAAGCTTCAGTTATTAACATGCACAGAAATTTGAACACGCGGTTGTTTAATCTTGCTTCTGAAATCCAAAATGCGACCACCTTGGTTGTAAATTTGTTCAACAAGGCGCAGGTAAACCTCGATGTAACGAACTGTTTCACTATTTACAACTTCATGTCTATAGAAGATATGTATTTTGAACCTCACAGCCGCGAGGCATGTCGACCTGTGGTTTCATAACAACGAAGTTTTACTGTGACAGCAAAGGAAGGTCGAGGCGATAAATCCTGATCCGGCTCAATTGTGATCGAAAGTGCCCGTGTGACAGGGATCTTGTCATTGCAGGGGCGATCCTTCAATTGCAGTTAAGTATATCCTGAACGAGGCACGTCGCGACAGAAAGTGCACGCATGTGCGCTACTTGGTCAGGATCCAACTCAATCAATATCGGATTCAAACGTAATCTCCGCTACAGCGTTCTGCGTTCAGAACTGAAATAATCGCCTAATTAAATTCATCCCGTTGCATTTTGTGAGAGAGCACGAAACAGCCATCGTGCAGCACAAAGTCGGACGGTAGCACGGCACGAAAATATCTGTCGCTGCTGCCTTTCAGAAAAAAAAAAAAAATAAGATACAGCTTACTAGGCTTCATCTGGCCGTTATCATACGCAAATGCGTAAGTTTAAAACGTTTCTTGATATGATACAGTTCTAAAAAAAAGAGTGGACAACTGCAAGGCGTTGCAACCATTCAAACTTTCGTGACGATGTTGCTGAACGTTCTCGCGATGTTTGGCAAGCTCCCTGGCACAATTCCACTGTTCGAAAATGTAGTCATATGAAAGAAGATGCACGTTCCGACATTCAGAGAAGACTGAGCGGCTGCAGCGCTCGCGAATCTGCCATCGCCCGCTACTGAGAGCCACAAACGTGGTGCACCGCGCTGTACGCTAGCGCGTTTCAGCAGCCCCCAAGCAAATGCTAGCACCGCGGCGCCTCGGTCGGCCAAACATGGCGGCCCCCTACGAGCGCTGGAAATTACTCTAAGTATAGTGCCGAATTCCACCGGACATACGTCACGAAAATGCGGTGGCGCTGTCGTCGGGCGTTTAGTTTCGCGCGGTAGGCAAAAGCCGCCGTGCCTACCGCAGTTGCTGCTGTGTTTTCGCTGGTGCGTGCGCTGTTTGTCGTCGTGCAAAGAAGAAAAAACGGTGTAACGACGAGCAGTGCCACAGTTATTTGCGCAGGAAGGCACGAGAAGGATGGAATAAGCTTCTTTTTTTCATTAACTGTTTACGAAGACCGTCGCAAGAAATTAGCGGCAGCTGTAAAACGCGAAAACTTGTCTCCGACGCCGGCTCATCGGTTATGTTTTCGGGCGGCTTACCCAGCAGAAAGGATTAGCTTAGTGAAGCGTTTGTCATTGTAATGTGCAGCACCGCATTTCTTGGCATAAGCCTTGTGTGGAGGCATAGCGAGCACGTTCACCTCAAAGCACGTTAACGTTGTGGATAGCATTGTCATATGCGGAGAATTCTTCACGGTTGCCATTGTTGATATCTTTTTTTAATTGTTGATATAAGTTTTAAACGCGCCAAAAGGATTTCGTTGTACTCGCGTGAACTAAAGTGACTCGGTCATGGCGCATGTGTTTCTTTCTGCTTGGGCACGGTTCATTAACGCAGCCGCGACTTCGTCTATGCTTTTCCAAATCTTATGCGGCTGCGATGAGACACCTGACAAAAGTGTATCGTGCAAGGCTGTTCTGGCAGCGGTGCGCTTCACGATATGTCCATGTCTGTCGGAATTCACAGAAAAACAACACTCTGGAAACTTGCGGAGTCTGTTTACGGGCTGTACGCATTGCGCGGTCTCGACTTGAGCGTACGGACGGAGCCGCGGCCCGCGGTGGGCAGACCTGACAGGTACGTAACCACCTTGTCCACATGGTGTAGTTGAAGCATCATCGCAAGCGTGTCACGGATGAAAGTGTCGCCCAGACAGCGCCTCCTGTATTTTTCAGTGCCTGGGCGAACGCTCTCCTCAGGCCGTCGAGAGCGCGCTCTGCCACCGCTCCCCGCTGCCGCGTGGCGGCGCTGTGCAAGTAGACTACTGGAAGCTGGCGCTGAACGGCCGCGTGTATTACGAAGCTCCCGAATGCGTGTGTACATTCGAGTTTATTTGAATTCGCACTTCTCACAGGCTTTCCCAGGTACGTATGCCGCATGCAGTCGGTGTGGCCGTGATGCCGGTGCGAAAATTGTATTCGAATTTGATTGTATTCGAATTTGATTGTATTCGTGTTTTATTTTATATTTCAGGATTTTGCAACCACGTGTTCCGCATGCCTCGGTATGTCGTATTGTTGCGTACCATTAGAAAAACCCTGGTGCGCTTTCGTTCCGTGAAATACCAGCTGCCGCTGGTGTACGGGAGCGGTGGCTTGCAGCGATTAGGCGGGATAATTGGTCGCTTAATAGAACTTCGAACTACACAAGAGTATGTAGCCACCATTTTCAACCAGAGGACTTCATAGGAGGAAAAAGATGGCGGCTCAAGAAGGATGCAGTACCATCAGTCTTTGCAGACTACCCCTCACATTCGCAGCCCAAGGTAATGATTGGACGAAGCATGGCAAGTATCACTAAACGTGACCGCGTTGTGACCGAACAGTCAACATGCACCAGTAGCAACGCTGCCTCGTGACCGCCGCCATGTGCAACGCTGACATTAGGTCCCGAAGCTAAGGAATCGGAGCCAATGGACACTACAAGTGCTGCCGGTGAAACAACGGACAATTACTCTGTACATTGTCACAGCTCAA
Organism: Rhipicephalus sanguineus; assembly: GCF_013339695.2. Lineage (NCBI taxonomy): Eukaryota > Metazoa > Arthropoda > Arachnida > Ixodida > Ixodidae > Rhipicephalus > Rhipicephalus sanguineus. The sequence goes on along the minus strand of NC_051176.1, from coordinate 321,339,242 downwards.
GTTAAAAGTCAACACTACGACTTTAGACTTGAACACCGTCTGTTCACAAACATCGGGCAGTGTTGCAAGAAGCGCGTGGATGAAGGAGCTGTTTTTGTTTGTTTTTCGTACTATCACGATAAAACTGCTATAAGATCTGAAATTATGGAATCACTCGACATACTACCTAATTTTTTGGCACCAGCTGTTTCTTCTTCCCAGTGGCAACAAATGTACCCGTAAAAAGATTTACGAAGGAAACGTGAGATTACGGACCTCCTTTGGAGCAGTCTAGCGACATTTCCTGCTAGTTAGCGCATGTACTCAAGGCTTGCGTGTAGTCTGCTACACCAGTAGACGTTAGCATGCAACGGGGCTCTTGAAGCGCCGAAGCTTTCACTATTAGCTACTGGCAAACACTGCTTTGAAAACTCGACTCTCAGACATTGAAAAACCGACTTGCAGACAAGAGAACATAATGGTGAAAGAACAATTTTCCGCGCATCACTTGCCCGCGCTCATGTCGGCTTAGCAGACGACGCGCGAGCGGCTCGATCCAACGTTACTAGAACAAACTCAGTTTCAAAGCTCCGTATCTCCGCCAGCGGAGGAGGGTGGTCCGAACGGCGGTCGCGAGAACTAGCGGCGCTGCAGTTCCGTCTTGCGCCACTATCGGCGCGTCGTCTGCTGCCACGGCATAACGCTGCGGTCCGCCGCGCAGTTGCTCGCGGCAACTGCGCGGCAACTTTCTTATTGTACTAGTTAGGTGGATACTTAGGTGGATATGCATAAGGTCGTCTGTATGAATTGGCCCGCGTGCGTTGTTCATTGATTGGCTAAGAATTGATGTTCGGTCTATATTGCCACGCCGACTTGTTTTATTTTGATGTATTCGGGTTTGACCAGCAAGAACGCTCGACGCTGTCCGCGAAGCAGTGTTCGAGAAGCTTCGCGATTGTAGTAGATCGTTTTGTTGAGATTGCGCGCTGCACGCGAATGTTCCAGCTTTGTCGAGAGATAACGCCGCCACCAGCGATATCGCTGGAAAGTTCGATAGCGCCTGTATAAAAGCCGACGCGCTTGACCGCTTGTCAGTTGATCGACGGTCGACGCTCTGTTCGCCACTAGCAGTGTATTGCTGTAGTTTGACTTTCAGTTTCCCGGCCACAAGTTCGGCCAAATAAAGAGTTTCATCTCGGACCTGCTGACTGCTGCCTTCGTCGACGTCACGACCCTGTGACAATATTTTTGTTGTCTACATTGCGCTTAACTTCCAAGCATAGAAGTTTCTAAGCGAATGAGGGTTTTCAGCGTAATTTTTATAACAACCACCACAATTTTAGCCTCTGCCGTCTTATACAGACCAAGAACCCAACACGTTTGTAAAAGCCTTTATAGTGTACAAAGAAGCGTACCTACTCGAGATACAAAAACGTTCTAGAAAAACAGTACTCATGTTGTCTACAATTTATTGAAAAAAAGTTTCTCGAAAAACATCACCAATGCTTTGCACTGTTTACAAGACACGTTTTCGCGACGGTTAAAGGGATACTGACCCACAATCGGAAAACTTTACGAGAACTCTGTAAATGAAATCTCAGTGCGCGATTACATCGAATAGATGTCGTCTCTGAGCAATTTTTTCAGCGGATAGTTGTATTTTCGGTGTCTCATCTTTCTACGTCGCATCCTTCTCCGGTGCCTTAAACAATTCGAACAGATCGGCCCTGATGTGAGCACCGAGCAGTTATTCGCGCGTACTCTGTCGCTAGAAGAGTCGTCAGTATTCAACTTCAGTTTTTCAACTTCACCGAGCAGATATTCCATGTCCGCAGCACTTCTTACACTGTACGACAGCCGTTTGCGTTTCGTACTGTAGCCGTTCACTACGCAGTTAAACTGCTCGTCAACTACAATTATCTTTTGCACAAGTAAGTCTCCGTTCCCGAAGCAAAGTGTGGGATTGGGCTAGTTGGTATTCCATTATTAAACTGCTCAGCGCAAAAATTTGACACGGTACACACAGAAAAGACGAGGACCAGCGCTGGTCCTCGTTTTTTCTATGTGTACCGTGTCAAATATTTGCGCTGAGTAGCCCGTTCCCGAGCCGGCGAGTGTAAAATATTCCGCACATCTTGTTCGATACCTCGTCGTAAAAGCTCTCGAAAATCCACTGCTTTGAAGGCATAGCGACAGCTGACAACTGATCGAATGTCAGTGTGATGCAACTCTCAGTCTCGGTAGCGTATATAGGTGATCGCCTGCCTTTCGTTTTGCTGTTCTATTTCTGGCGGCTCCTCCAAACTGGGCACTGGGCTTTCGCGGGACGCCGTGCGTTTTGGGGGGGGAGGGGGGGGGGGGGTTGCGCCTAAACCCCGAATATTTTGGCTTTGAAATGTGGGGTGGAAGTGCTGGGAACAAGCGCGGCACGGCACCGGGCGCGAGTTCCCACTTTCCACGTGGGATCAAAACTTCTTGTCCCGCAATGACACGACGATAGTGCTTTACAATGTCGTCACTCTCAAAATGAACGTCACAGACCTTGCATTTCGCAGTAAGCTTTCTATCTTTGCGATGCAAAGCTTGAATGGCGTAGGGTCTTTTGGAGGTCCGAAGAAGTGTCGTGAAGCGGAGTCGTCGTTGCGGTTCTTGCAGCCCGGAGCAAAGCGAGTCGGCATACCGCACTGTGAACCTGTTCGCCCTCGTTACGCTTCGTACATCATGCACGTGTCTTCGTACAAGACGCTAAAGCCTGGTCAAGAACAGTCGCAAAAATGACGAGCTAACAAAGCGCAGACGACGGTGTAACACACGTGCGCTCGTACATCGGCGGCGCCGATCAGAACAAGAGCCAGCGAGCCAGCCGCGGGAGCTAGACGTGACTGCAGCGCCACTAGTTCTCACGACCGCCACGCGGACCGCCTCTCCGGCGGAGCTTTTAAACTGAGTTTGTTCTAGTAACGTTGGCTCGATCAGCAACAGCCGCAAAAGACACATGCCTTCAAAAAAATTCTTGTTGCCAAGAGCGACAAGTGCTTCACCATTTCTGTTTACAAACGTTTTGATTACACTTCAAACAGCGCGAATACAGTCGAAAACTCAACAATGTAACAGCTGCGAACCTGCGTTTCTGTGAGCGACGGTGCGACCGCAGCTCTACTTCGGTGGCGGCGCGTGGCGGCTAAAAGGTGCACTAACACCGACGGCCGCTTCCCATTGCTCTCCGCTCCTTCGCCCAGGCACAGAAAAATAGAGGAGGCGCTGGCCCAGATCGCCGTTGCATTAGTTAACAAATAAAACGTACACGTGTGACCTAGACTGTCGCAATGGCGATGATCATTCGCAAATGAGTCACATTCCCGCCGTCAAGATACCTCATGTTTCTATGAGGTTCTCAGAGCAAGAGCAGCACGTCAACACGATGTTCATTTCAGAGTCCCTCTTACAGCCATTGCAACTTCCTCTGTTGCGGCCGCATGCGGGAGGCGCCCCGACGCGCGGTGCTCGGAGGCAGCTTTTGCACCTGCTGCGCCAGTTGTCACGTGATCATAGAGGGCGGTAGCGCGCTTCAAGCTGGACCGGCTGGGCGGAGCCTGCGCGCCGTGACGTCGCTACAAGGGCGCTAAATATATCGACGGCGCCTACCGCTGTTTACAAACATGGAGTAGGTCTACTATAGTAGGTCTATTCGCAACTTCCAGGTACCGTGGCGCCGCCGAGCGGTGGCCGCCGGAAGCTCTGTTGAGATTATTGAAATGTTGGACCCGCTTGAGTCAGCGAATGTTGCCACTTGTTTTGTCTCGTTTGGGGTCGTTTTGCGACGGTGTGCACGGTCTCGATACGTGACACTTTCGGTTCCTCAATGTGAACGGAAAATAAAAGAAAAAGGCAACTGATTTTACTGCGGGCCTCGGTGCTCACAGCGTACAGCGGGAGGCAAAGCAAAAGCCTCCCCTTCAGATTAGCGCCTCGAAAAGCCGTGAGTGGTTAAGCGGGTTAAACTTCGCAAGCAAATAACCAAGGCCCATGAATGTATGCAGAATCCCATTTTGTAGTCGTGCCTTATCTCGTACACGGATTGTTCGTGTAATCCGTGCCTTAAAGCAAACCGTAGTGTTTGTAAGGCTGACCTGGAGTCGCAAAAGATGGCCCATCGATTAGGTGGCTGCTGTAGGATGTACTTGACCGCACCTTGAAGCGCTGCGAGCTCTGCGGCTGTCGACGTCGTGATGTGAGAAAACTTGAACTGTAACACCACCAAGCACTCGAGGAAGAACATGATATTATATTTCAATGGTTGCCGAGTCATTGCGGAATTGTCGGCAATGATCGCGCGGATGAAGCTGCACGATCGGCTCATGACCAAGATCTGCGGACACCCATACCACTCTTGAGAACAGACGCCGCGTGGCGACTACAATCACTTGCACGCCGTATCACTCTTCTGCAATGGAATACGCCGGGTATTTCCAACGCGCGCCTGTATTCGATTGACCCAAATTTGCAACTTCGTTTGCCATCGGGGCTCTCAAGACGCGATGCAACTTTACTGTGCCGCATGTGGTTGGGCGTGGCATTTACGAATGCGTATTCGTGTCTCATTGGAATGGCCAGCAGTGCGGCATGCAACATTTGCGACTGCGAGGAGACGCTTGAACACATTCTATGCCACTGCCCATCATACCACGCTCAACGACGTAGTATGGAAGCCAAGCTCCGTCACCTGGACTCAAGACCGCTGACAGAAAAGAAGATCTTGGGACCTTGGCCTACGGTCTCGCATATGCGCAAGGCCACGAAAGCCCTCTTGTGCTTCTTGAGGACCACAGGACTTCACGAGCGCCTGTGAACTAACAGTGCGAGTTCGTGTTGTGTAGTTCATCCATCCCTTTCTTACTCTTCTTCTTTCTTCTTTACCCTTTCTTTTCTATTATTCCCCCTTCCCCCACCCCAAGTGCAGGGTAGCCAACCGAGCCAAAGCTTGGTTAACCTCCCTGCCTTTCCTCTTCGTATCTCTCTCTCTCTCTCTCCATTTTGTGTTTAAGTATATGTCTACTACCTTTCTCGCGCTTCGTTCCTCCGGTCGACACAGTCGCTGTGCAGACAGTACCAGAACTGATAAGGAATGCGTTCCGCCTCTAGAATATAATGAAAAGTCCGCTTTCAAAGCGTCCATTGCACCATTCCACGTCTGAAGTGGCTGTGAAGTGCCTCCGTGACCTTCACATCTCCAGCTCTTTTTGTTCTGTATTACTTGCTGATAGCGCTGTTTTTTCGTCCCTGTCCCGTACGATGTTACTTATTGCACTTCTCATATACACCGAAAGCGTAGGATGATAACAGAAACGTCCCTTCTTAAACGTGAAAATTGTGTCTTGCGCTGGTTTTATTCGCTGCTTGTCGACCCATTGTGGCATTCCACTGGGTTTTTTTTTTCTCTCTTTTACCAAGAAAGCGCAATAAAATCGTATTTCCGATAATCGCACATGCCTCAAGTGGTTCTTGTGCTTCGGTCTCGAAGGGCAACACATTTTTTTTTCGTTTACTTACATTACTTCGTGCTTCGAAGGGAGCTGAGCTAGATACGCGGCAGAATGCAATTCAAGCAAAAATGAGATAAAGCATGTCTCCGAGAATGTCCCTGATATTACTGAGACATTTTTACTGAGTCTCCTACTACCATATCGTGCTAACAACACAGCGGGGGTTGCAACGCGCGATTAAGCGCCGCAAGCAACGCGACTAGTGTGTTTGCTTTATTTACAATAGTGTGCATATTTATCTTCCTAATGAGGTTCCAATCACGTACCCGACATTCATTTACTTATTATAATATGTCACCGCAACCCTGCTTTCACTAAAACATAAATCGGAGTGCAGCCGAAGCGCAAAGAACTGAACTCTTCGCCAAACATGTACGTTCCTAAATCGTCTGCAGCGGGCCGATAATCTCAACGACCGCCATGTTGGATGTACAGTCGCGCCACCTATAGGCCGTGAAAGTTGCGAATACTCTAAAGGTCTCTTCGATTTGGCTGCACCGGCGGAACCAGTTCAGCGGGTGCAGCACCGTCGTCCTCGTTTTGCTGGTGCCGCGCGCGCCCGCTGCACCGGTTCCCTCGTTTTGTCAAGGTGCAAGCGTAGTGCTGCACGAGTTCTCTGCCGGCCTGCACTCGCTCAAAAGGAGGTGCAAAGAAGTGCAGCATGGCGCCCTTCCTCCTCCCAAGCTTGGAGCAGACGACGCTGCGTGTTGTTGTTCAGGGCGTGCAAAAGCAAGTTAAACTGCTGACTCTGACAGGTAATTTTAGCCACGTCTTTTCGGCAGCTATTAAGGCGGACCTTTTACATGTCTCGTGAGCAGAAAAATTCACCGTACATGACGGCAATATGAATGATACAAAAAAAAGTAATAAAGATGTGGCGCGATTCGCGATGCTGCTCTCTCAGTTCGCCTTTGCGAAATCGTGAAGCTGATGCGATAGGAAGTCTTCTAGAAATACTTTTGAGTTTAGAAATGTATTCATCAGGTGAGCGTGCGTATACATGTGTCTTAATGGTTTACAAGAATTGTCACATACGTTCCCTATAGTCTAGCGTGACGTGGCGACCCCAGTAAAACCCTTTGAACACAAATTTGCGAGCATACACTTTCCAAGATAGCTGAACATTCGCGTCAAGTCGTCTTAGCGTCGGTCAAAGGACCTCAGATACTTTCGTTTTTTATTGTTGTATGGCCTCGCACACGCTTTCATAGAAGGCCGAAACCAGCGCAATTTTCCGCTGAACCAGTAAAACGCCTCTAGATAGTCTGAACAGTCTCTGGAAATTACACTCATGGAACCTGCCGACGACGTTCTCGTACCCGGGAACAGGAGTTACATCTTCACGTACACATACACCGTCAAACTACGGTCCCTAGTCAAACTCCTCCTCGGAGTCGCTGTGAGGATCGCCGTTGTCCGAATCGTCATCGCTGCAGAGTCGAGCAGTTCCATACGGCAGCTACGAAGAGTGCCACCGCGGCAGTGTTTTGGTAAACAACACCAGCGGTACACGCCGCGTCGGCGGCGTCGGCTGTTCGACCAACACGGCCTGCTCTTGCATCTTCGGTGGTAGCCGCCGCGTGGTAGTGTCGCCAGTGTCGCGGCTGCACCGGCTGCACCTGCACTTGCTGAACCGGCGCAGCACCGCTTCGCACCGCCACGGCACTTTTCAGAACTAGTGCAGGCAGTGCAAGCCAAATCGAAGAGACCTTAAGAGTGACCTACCAAAGCGCCGGCTCCCGCGTGGGCCTTTTGCCGTGAACTCCCGCGCCGCGCCGCTGCTGCGTCGGACCCGTTAGAGTCACTGGAAAATCAGAGTACCGCAAAGGTAGGCTGCACGCGGGCAACATTGGGCGGCCGCGGCCACTTCCCTTCCAGACCGTCCGGCGCGTTGCTAGCGTGTGTTGAGAAGTGACCGATCTTTTAGCCTCAGCGCCGTGTTACGCTCGGCAGAACGGCATTATATGTGTGTGTTTCTTCAAGAGGATATTAGAAGTGATTTCGAGTCATCGACAGGTATGGATCGACTGCGTGGTTAGCGGTGTAACTAATGAAACGTACGGCGAATGTTGCCATGTGCTCGCGAACTCTCTTCATGGCTTCATCGGTCTCTTTTCGTGTCACGCCCGGGCGTGTTCGCTAGGTCCGGATCTGTAAACATAGTTGCATTAGCGCAGTGACATCGTGCGAGATGCCATTTACTTCGACATTTGGTGAATCTTGACTGTTTGCGCTAGCTTTGCAGTCGGTGTTCAGGTTCACTGCACTCGAGAACGTTATCGAACAACATCGAGAACATTCAACATTGCGTCCTTCGACTGATCGCTGACGCATAGCTTGCTTGCGCACCGTGCTTGCTGTTCAACTGGTTGATATATATGTTGTAGAAGTTGTGTGTGTACGGTAATTGGAAGTTGTGCGCGACGTCTTGATTCGGAACGCCAGCAGCCGAACGCACGGGCGAATCGGCGTGCGGTAGGTAAGGTGCATCTTATCTTACGATACGTAGAAAATTGGCCATCAAAAATTATTGACATCAATACTTAATTGTTTCATTTCCTATTTCTTGTCTCCTTAATATTCCCAACGTTGCAATGAATTTGCAAATATGTTGCTGTGTTCCGACAAACAGTTCTTTTTTTGGCGTTGCCAGCGCGTAAACAGCTGGGGTTCAGTTTCTGCACTGCTGCACTTTTTTTTTCATAATGCACTCTTATTAAAACTTCCTCGGCACGGTGCTTTATCTTCTTTTGATCAGAAATAGCACATCCCGAAGTTTTTAAAGCGCATGCTACTGCAACACAGTATGTATATACCGGGTGTCCCAGCTATCTTTAGCCAAGGGTTAAAAAATACAATATTAGAGGCAGGTGAGTGAAATCAGTTGCAAATTGCTGACAGCCACCTTGCGCGCTACAGACAATTTTTTGTTTTGTAATTAACTAATTTGTTAATTAGGACGATTTAACTAAATTGCTAAATATTGACTTTAGGCGAGAAATGCTGCTTGCAAAGTTCGAGAGCGTCCTCAGAAACCCCAACTGCATTATTTGTGATAAAGAAAGTCTCACGTATACCATTTTTTCCAAGCTGCAAAGAAAGCCCGCGAAATACAAAAAGAACCACGTGACTAGCGCGCTCGCGCGCCGCAAGAATGCTGCCCTCAGCCGTGGTTTGAGCGAACAAAATCAGCTGCGGCCGCGACTCGGCGTCTCCGTTGCAGCGGTAGGCCGATAAGTTAAAGGTGGTTTCTTGGCTCGCGCTCGCTACAACTTGCACCGTCACGCGCGCAGCTGGCTGGCGACGGGCCAAGAAACCACCACCCACTTATAGGCCTGCCGCTGCAACGGAGCCGGCGAGTCCCGGCCGCAGGTGACGTTCGTTCGTTAAAACCTCGGCTGAGGGCAGCATTCTCGCGACGCGCGAGCGCGCTAGTCACGTGGTTCTTTTTGTATTTCGCGGGCTTTCTTTGCAGCTTGGAAAAAATGGTATACGTGAGACTTTCTTTATCACAAATAATGCAGTTGGGGTTTCTGAGGACGCTCTCGAACTTTGCAAGCAGCATTTCTCGCCTAAAGTCAATATTTAGCAATTTAGTTAAATCGTCCTAATTAACAAATTAGTTAATTACAAAACAAAAAATTGTCTGTAGTGCGCAAGATGGCTGTCAGCAATTTGCAAGTCATTTCACTCGCCTGCCTCTAATATTGTATTTTTTAACCCTTGGCTAAAGATAGCTAGGACACCCTGTATATAGAGCTAGAGCTCGCATAAAACCGACTCCCTCAATGCGTGGGATCTGCTTTTTTTTTTTTTTTTTGCTGTGACCATTTCTCACCAACTATACAGTATTTTAAGGGTACGCTCGGTGCAGTGCAGCATTCGCAGCATTTTTTTGCAACAAATGTAAAAGTACGCTTGATAACATTGCCTTATACCAAGTTTATCAACATAGTTCCACGCTTCTGTTTTGTGCAATGCCAAAGATCATGCCACAATTGCCTTCAAGGTATACCAGTAAACAGTTATTATTTTAATAAATCTTCGTTTTCGCTCTCGTGCGCGACACGCTTATAACTCGGATAGCATGCGTAATCTGTTCAACAGATCGAGATATAAACAGCCGAGCAAATAGAAAGGTATGTAGTTTTCAATATCGCTGACCACAGCGAACCGAAAAGGTGAAGTATCCTGTCGCATAAGATCTTTTCCAGCAAAGTTAGTGTAGTTCACTGCAGGAAGGAGTGTTATTCGAGGGGGGCGAATTCGTTCAGGCCAACTATGCAGCCACGTAAACGGCGCTCTTTTGACATTAATTTTTCCCACACGGCAAACGAGATTCCCAGAGTAGCTCACCAGTCACGTTCGATTGATGGTGAGCTACTCTCTTCTGGCATCTGCATGCAGTGGCGTAGCCAGGGGGTGGCACACCTGGCCCGTGCCCCCCCCCCCCCCCCCCCGAAAAAAATGTCTGCTTACGCCCGTCTGCACCTGCATGACGCGTTTAAAAAAGCGACGGAGTACTTCTGCGAACCGTGGTAATGCTCGGCCACGCTCTGCATTGAACGCGCCTGCACCCAAAGCGCTTGGAAGGGATATGGCGGTGAGAGGTCACGTGATGCGAGTAAGCCAATCGCGTCGGCGGCGGCGCGCGGAAAACAGATGCGATACTCTGAAATTTTTCCAGTGACTCTAGGACCCGTGGGCTTTTCGCGCTCGGGAAGCGCGCGGAAAGCCAGGGGCGTCTGCTACGCGCTGTAGTTTTTTGCGCCGCGGTTCCACACAGGGCACTTGAAGTCTACTTAACTTTTATAATGAGGTGCGGAATGGAGCTTATCCATCTTTAAGCGTTGTGTTAGTGCTGGAGCAACAACAGAATGCAAAAAATCTTGTGTCAAGCGGCATCAGCGTGGTCTAGTTCCGGTCACGAAGTTCGAGAACGTTGGTGCGTGTGTAAAAACGCGCAAAACGGACACGCACAAGCAAAGAACGAAAAAAAAAAAAACCTTATTCCCACGAGTAATCGGGCAATAGCATCACGCATGCACGAATTAAGAGTAATAAAAAAAAAAGTAAATTGCACGCGCAGTCAGCTGAAATACTTACGCGCAGTGACCGCTTCACACTACGAGCTTTTTACTCATGGTCGCCACTGGTTTGCTAACTATATGCACACCGCTTTAATCGACAATTCATTAACCTCCACTAGCTCTTTATTATGGGCGGAACACACCGGGAAGACGCAAGAGAAACAAAAAAAAAAGAGCAAAAAAACCCGCATTTCCCCGAAGGGGAGTATGAGGAAGTGCGAAGCACGGGGTGATGCTATGAGGGGGCGCGCGCGGCTAAACTGCAGAGCCGAGCGAAGGAGACGGCAGCGAGAGAGCACGCGCCAGCCGACCCACGGAGGTCTGGCCGTTTTTAAGTGCAAAGCACTTTTACTGATTATGATGATCTGTCTTCAGAACTCGTTCCAAAGAACCCGCTACGCGTTCAACTTGTTGGCGGCGTTGCGCACGCCCGAGATGGGGCTCAGGTTGTTGTCGAACCACAGTCGATCGCACACCGCGCAGCTATATCCGAAGCTGCGGTCCAGGAAGTCTCGCTTGAAGCGCGCGTCCGGCCGATCGAATTCGAGGGCCCGCGCTCGCACACGCATCGCGCGTCCCCGCGCCAGATCGGCTTCGGGGTGCTCGGCTCGCTTCGCACGCTTTCGTTCGGCGTCTCGCCGCCGGCCTTCATCACCACAGGCAATGCGCGGGGCGCGCGCAGCCACGGAGCAGAGGGCAGAGCCAATGGCAGAGCGCGCGCAGTCACGTGGGGCGTGACGTCGCTGCGCCGTTGCTACAGACGCTCCTCTCCGCTCCTCGCGCCGTTGCTATGGGACGGCGGATTCAGGGTCGCTTATAAAGTGCATTCGCACTTAAAAAGAGTACAGACGGCCATACGACCGCAATGCTGTTGGCTTATTTTTGCTTCTGAGGTAGCGTACAACAAGGCTCACCGTGCGCAAACATTTGAAAGAAAAGCAATGCCAAGTAAACCAACCTTATTCCACAAGTTTTTGCACAAGAAAATGCTATAGAAATATCCAGATCACTTCAGAAAATTGTTCAAATGCAGAGATCCCTTATGTACCTAGCCTGAAAAAATGCAACACTCGCATATATATATATATATATATATATATATATATATATATATATATATATATATATAATATATATATATATATATATATATATATATATATATATATATATATATATATATGAAAGAAAACTAGTCACAGTGAAAAACAAAACAAAATTTATTGTGAGCTTTCGGCCGGGGACCGGCCTTTATCAAAGAATGCATTCGTACATGGCGTACGGGTTTAAGTACAGATTTTGTCAATACATAGATGTAGACACACCATCGTGATTCGTTGGACTATGACATGGGAGGGGCCAGAACAACAACAACGGCAAACAAATCCCAGGGAGAGAGCGACACGCATACAAGATGACACACACAGCATTGCACTCTGTGAAGAGTAGAGTATAGGCGGGTCAGAACATACACAAAACAAATAACAAACAGCGAAACGAACCTACGTGTGTGGTTCGGAACGAGAGGCGGAGGGGAAAAAAAGAAAAAAATGACAGAGATGCGAACGCACTTACCACGCTAAATGGGGAGTCCCATCAACTACGGGACTAAAGGGCGAGACAGACGGTACGATTTTTCATGCGATTCGGCGTCCGACACGGCGGAGGGGAAACCGGAATGGTGACCTTTCATAGCATCGTACAGCCACCATTCCCTCTCCCCCACCGCGGCGTCGGCCGTCGGATCGCATGGAAAATCGGACCCGTCTGTCCCCCGCTTAAAGGGCGAGACAGACGGTATGATTTTTCATGCGATTCGACGTCCGACACGGCGTAGGGGAAACCGGATTGGTGACCTTTCATAGCATCGTACAGCCACCATTCCCTCTCTCCCACCGCGGCGTCGGCCGTCGGATCGCATGGAAAATCGGACCGTCTGTCTCGGCCTTAATGCTTCAGCAGTGCGTTGCTTGCGGCGCGATCCGATCTGCCACTCAAACTTTTGAACGAGCCAAACGGGCGACAGGGCCGCAAATAGGAAACGTTGGTGATAAAATCTTCTGCAGTTAAGCATGGTTCAATGGACGCGCCTATTTCAGGCATGGCTTTCCAAAAATGGAAAATAATCACACAATATCACCAAAATTCACAGTGAAAACAGAGGCCTCTTGGTTTCAGTTCAAAACAACCTTTCAAGTACACTAATCGGCGTATTAGTCATTGACAGTTTTGCCGACTTCAGCAGCGGTATTTCCATGCTGCAGCTGCGGCTTTAGTGCACAATATCATTGCAGCATTCAGTCCAAAACACAGCGTCGCGCCTTTCGATACGATGAGCGAGCATTCAGCGCTTTCGCATTTAGCATTTCCGCCATTGGCGTCGATATCACGAAATGTTATTATTAGACTGGGCCTATTCGCCACTTGTAAAAGAAACGAACACGTGAACGCGCCTCTTTGGATTTCGGGTTTCCCTGTCGACGATCCATGTCGTGTTGGTTTTCCTACTGTAGCTGGCGATCCACTCGTGTGCATCGTCGTCCGTGCACAGGTCGACGCGGAGGCACTTTACGTTGACACTCGGAACCACGTTGCTCATCGAAACTATCGAAACCCGCTTGCAGGCGCCCTCGGCGCGCGTATCTGCAGAAGGGTACGCATTTGGGCTGGTTGGTTCATGATTACGGGTGAGAAACAGCGCTAAAAAGACGGGACAAGAAAGGACACTGCTGACAAGAAAGGATCTGCAGCGTCTCGGCGTGGGGAGGGGTGCTTCCGAACGATGGAACAGCCGTAAACACTCCTCCGTGCGTGCGGAAACGTGCTCGCCAGCCCAGCCACGTGACCCCACGAGAAGAACCAATAGCGCGCAAGCGCTCGTCGAGGGGCCGCTGGCGTCCTCCTCGCTCTCTTTTTTCTCTCTCGCGTGCGCTGCCGCGCCAGGAAATCATAATACGCCTCCCGGAGTCTGGCCTGGAGAGAAACGAGCGGGTGCTCCTTCTACGTCTGCGGACTGGTAGTGCCTGGCCCGCGGCACGAATGCATTCCACGGGACGCTGCACATCAGCTGCGTGCAGCAGATGCGGCGAGACCGAAACACTCGAGCACATCATCTGCTCCTGCCCAGCGTTATCCGCCGAGCGACGCAGACTGGTGAGCCGCTACCAACATCTTTGCTACCAGCGACATCCCTGGAGGACATTCTCTTCCCTGCGCGGTCACCACTGCCAGCCCTGCGGGCTTTCCTGGAGTTTGCGGGACCCGCTAATCTCCATGATATTTAATCGAGATGCTCTGGCCTCCCACCCGTGCCAGGGTGGAAGACAGCTACTCTCCTTCTCACTATCTCTCTCTATCCCTTTTAATCCCACTCCCCCTCCCCGCAAGGCGCTTAGCCGTGACCCCGATACGGGAGACAGAAAGAAGCGTCTTCTATTTCCTCAATTCTTGTCTAATAAATAGCCACTTATATATCTCTACCGCGCGCGGGGCCCCGATTTGAAAACCGCGCTTTCAACGTCACCACAGCTTGAATGCACGTGGCCTCTGACGCTCCCCCGCATGGGGCGCTAGTTTCTTGTGGTTTTTAGGCAGGCGTTTTGAAGTGACGCTAAAATGGTCACAATGAACTACGCTAGAATTAGTTATACGATACGCTAGAGCATTTACGATTTAACTTAGGGATTACCAGACACAAAGCTACAAATTACAGTAAAAAAGTCACCAACAAAAATTTTGCTGTTAGGGGCCCTTTAAATAATACTACAATAATACTTCATTTGGGCCTAGTTGGTACATATTCCTGAGGTAAAAGAAACAGCGCGAACACAAAAGACGCCCCACATAGAAAAGACACGGCAGACACGAAGGTGTCTGTGTTTTAAAGGTGGTAACATACCTTCACAATGTGAATAGGCACTAAAAATGACTTCAGTAAGTTGCAGTGATAAATAATTGCAACTGGTAAAACGACAGGATGCAAGCGGAAAAAAAATTCGGTGCTTAAAGGGGCCCTGCGACACAATTTGAGCATGTCTTTTTCGTCGGTTCTTCTGGTACTGTGGAACGCACCGATGTTGTTGCGCAAGCGGCAACGCCGAAATCGAAGCCATCGAAGCTGTTATCATTTTAATTCACGGGATAAACAAGCTTGATTTCAGACTATGGCGACACACATCGGCTATTTCTGTTACAGGAAGTGAAGTGATGTGTCACAGTATAGTGCCTAGAATATATTCTAGGCACTATAGTCACAGTGACGACAAATACCGTTCGTTTTTTATTGGCTTGACGCAACACGTGACGTTCAATATTCATATGTTGGTAGCTAGGGCATATTACGGAGGCCTAAGAGGAACAAAACCCCTTTTTATGCTTTCTCAGAAACAAATAGTTCCTATTTCTAACAGATATATTTTCAAAACAACGAACACGACGCTAGGTGCGCTGTGGAATGGTAATCTGTTAGATTACCATTCCACAGCGCATGTGGGGCGTCTAGTCGTGGTACTTGGCAGAAGGTAATATAGCCCATCGCAGCCATCGGGAACCGTTTCAGTGACTGTGTTTTGCCAGCGCACGGCCGGCGTGCTGTCGCCCTTCGGGACGATGAGTCCGCCACGCTACGCGAGCAGGGAGCTGAGCGAGGGTTCTGCTAGAGGACGGACGTGTTTTTCGTGGGCTCCGGAATGACAGCGTCAGATAAGTTTTTTTTTTTTTTTTTTTTGCATGATTCGAGCTTGTTTTTTTTAGTTATATGAGTACATAAGCCACTAGATTGAAGCTTTGAAGCATAATAGGGCTTACAATTTTGTACTGTTTCCTGTGTGACAGTCGCCTGGGTTTTTTTTTTTCAGTTCGGTCACCACGTGTCTGAAAGGCACACATGTGCTTTGAAGTATAGCATACTTGCGGAGTTTTGTGATACCATTTGACTTTAAGTGTATCTAATCCGCCGTGTGAACGATCTAGCCATGGTCAAAAAGACCGTAAAGTGTTCAGGGTGCGGAATGGGATGGAAAAAAGAGGTTTGTACGGATGAGAAGACAGAGGGAGCTGACGCCAAGTGTAAGCAATGCGAGTTAGAGGCGAAAATGGAAATAATGATGGCTGCCCAGAATAAGCTCATGGTAAGAATCGCCGAGCTGGAGATTGCGTTGGCGACAGAGCGGGAAAAAACGATGGCTATGGGGGAAAGGCTTAAAGGGCCCCTGACAGCCGATTTCTTGTTTGTGACATTTATGTTGTAATAAGTATGTCTATGTCTTGTAATCACGGAATGACACCGTAAATCCTCCAACGTGATGTCTAAATAATCCTAGCAGCGTTAATTGTGGTCATTTTTAGTGTAGGTTCAAAACGCGCGCCGAAAGAGGATAAGAAACTAGCGCCGCGCCGCGGCGGTCGCGCCTCGGGGCACGCGTGATGATGTGCGCTCAGTATTGGGTGACGTCAGCCACGCGCTTGTTGAACTGCCAGTTGGAGAACACACACACGGAGAGCTCACGCTGCCTGCCGACACGTACCGAAGAAGGAGAAGGTGGGAGAGCAAACACGCTTCGCAATATACCACAGTGCATGCACCGCGCATATTTCTGTCTGTGACGTCGACAACACTTGCTTTACCTCTGCAACGTCACAAGGGGCCTACGTCTACGTCATACTAGTGGTTATGTTGATAGGAGTTCAAAATTCAGATGAGCACTCAGGCTTACTTTAAAACCAAATTAAAATATCTTAAAGGCAACGCTCGTCACTCATAATCGGTCAGAAGTGCCCCCGCATGCAGGACTATCAAACAACACAAGCATCTCGAGTTTCCGAATTCGGTGTCAGGGGCCCTTTAAGTCAGCCGAGGAGGGGTTAGCAAAGGTAATCATGGTGAACAAAGAAGCAAGCGACAGCGGGAACAGCGGGGCATCGACCCCCACAGTGGTAGACTCGAAGGGGGAAACAGGTTTGGAAAAGACAGGTGCAAGGGTCACAGTACCCAGCTTCCGCGAAGTAGTTTTGGGAAGGGGAGGGGACAAAGCAGCAGTGGCACGCGCTAGTAACCGAGGCAGTGGCCAGGTGCGGGACGGTCCAGCAGAAGAGTCGGAGCACGTGATAATCGCCGGGGACTCGAATTTAGTTAGATGCGAAGAAGCAGTCAAGGAAAGGGTGAGAGGCGACAAACGAGTTTTAATAGGGAAGTTCCCGGGACATAGGCTGGGATCAGTGATGAGACGAGCTAGCGCAAAGCTCGCAACTAAGGCTAATGGACGTAACCTCGTGATAATCGCGGGAGGTCTAAACGACGTCTTGAATGAAGAATCAGCCGAACTAGCGACCACATTGGCGAAAGGGGTCGAGGACATGCGCGCCATTTCCTCTCAGGTGCAGATAGTGGTATGCACAATACCGGAAGTACCAGTGAGAGATATCAACTTGCAAAGAGCTGTTGTCGACGCAAACAAAGAGATATGGCGAATTGGTCGAGAGAAGGGCTTCGAGGTAGTGGATATAAACAGGGAGGTGCACAGGTGGGGCGGTTTCCAAAGAGACAGAATTCACTTCGATAAGAGGCTTGGTCATGAGGTGGGCTGGCGACTGGCAGGACGCGCAGTAGCTTCTTGGAGGGGCACGCGGGCCCTTCGGTGCCCACGGTAGCTTGTAATGAGGAAAACAACCAGGGGGACTCTTTGACAGGCAGTATAGCGAAAAACCAGAGAAAAGGTAAAAGAAGGGAGAAGGCGCGTCTTGCAATTAGCTACATAAACATGCAGTGTGGCAGAAAAAAGGCAAAATGGTTAGAGATTGAGGAGCAGTTAAGCAAGGAACAGATAGGTGTTTATGCGGTTACAGAAACACACCTTAGAGACTTGGAAGAGCCACCACATATTGACAATTATATTTGGGAAGGATGTAACAGGATCACCTCAGAAAGGAGAGGTGGGGGTGTTGGAATGCTAATTCATAGCAGAACAATATTGGATAGAGTGAAACAAACGTGTTCAGAGCACATGTGGGTTTCGGGCACAGTAGGTGGAAAGAAAACGTGGCTAGGTGTAGCTTACTTGTGGACAGGCAATAACTGCAGAGAAAAGAATCTGGAGATAGTGAAATGCATAAGCACCGATATTAAAGAATTTGGTCATGATGCCGAAATAATCTTTCTAGGGGACATGAACGCTCACATTCATGACCTTGACGGATATTCAGACACCAACGGCAAGTTATTGCTAGATCTCTGCGAGCAACGTAGTCTTGAGATAGTTAACGTGGGGCCTAAGTGTGAGGGGCAGATCACGTGGGAAGTCGGAAACCGGCAATCGAGCATTGATTATTGTCTCATGACAGAAGGAATATATGACAAACTTAGAGAGATGAGAATAGACGAGGAAGGCATTAACAGCTTGGGTAGTGATCATAAACGCATAATATTACAAATGGGATATAAAACTGAAAATAAGAACATAGAATCAAAGTTTGGCAGCTTGTACCTAAATGACAAACAAATAACAAATATAGCCGCAAGAGTCGAGGAAAAAGTAGACGAACTACCAGGCAAAGACTGGAAGTATAGTGAGCTGCTACATGTAATCACGAAAGAAATGGAAAAAGAGAAGAAAACTATTTGTTGGAAAGGAAAGAGAAAGCCAAAAAGTTGGTGGAACAAAGAAATCCGGGAGGCGATCGAGAAGCGACGTGAGGCATCACGGGAGCACAGACAAGCAAAATAGGAGAAGCGGCCACAGGACGAAGTCATCCAAATATGGGAAATATATTTAGAGCAAAAATCCATTGTGCAGAAATTAGTCGAGGCAAAAATTAAAGGTGAAAGTGAACGCTGGATGACAGAGATTCGCGAAAAGAAGAAGGCCGCGCCTAGGATATTTTGGAGCCACCTACAAGCGCTGGGTAGGAAGTCTGTCACAATGCAACAACGTTTGGTAGATGAAGGAGGAAATCAATTGGAAGGGTATGAAGCGCTAGGTTACATCCTAAAGTTAACAGCTGATTCGTTTAAAAAGGTCGCCCCGGGGATTCCCCCAGTCAGTAAAAGTACGCAAAGGAGTGCAACCGACGAAGATGTAGTACTAGAGAATTTCAATTGGAAGAAGGCCGAAGGAAAAATTCCTAAGCGCACTACTCCGGGCTTAGATGGGGTTCCCGTCAGCCTCATTAACGAACTCGGACATAACACTAAAGAAGCACTGCTGAAAGCCGTAGAAAAGTGCTTACAGGAGAGGGAAATACCAGACAGTTGGCGAAAAAGTAGAATGAACTTAATCTATAAAGGCAAGGGAGAAAAGGATAACATTCGCTCGTATAGACCGCTATACAGGTTGGCGATGCAGGCAGTAAAATTAAAAATAGAAGCGTGGGTAGAACAAAATGATATTTTGGGAGAACTTCAGAATGGATTTCGAATTGACAGGCGGTTAGACGATAATCTGTTTGTTCTTACCCAGTGTATAGAAATATCGAAAATAGAAAACAGGCCCTTATACGTAGCTTATCTAGATATTACCGGGGCGTATGACAACGTTAATCAGGAAATTTTGTGGGATATACTGAAAGAAGTGGGCTTAGGTGACGACTGTATACAGCTTTCGAGGGAAATATACCGAGAAAATACAGTTTGTATAGAATGGGAAGGAATAAGTAGCAAGGACAGCGTTGAAATTAGCAAGGGGCTGAGACAGGGATGTCCTTTGTCCCCGCTGTTATTCATGCTGTACATGGTGAGGATGGAAAAAGCGCTAGAAGGTAGCAACATTGGATTTAATTTGTCACACAAGCAGGTCGGCACGATGGTTGAGCAGAAGCTTCCAGGTCTATTTTATGCTGATGATATTGTCTTATTTGCGGACAGTCAAGATGATATACAGCGACTGGCAGATATATGCGGAAGGGAATGTGAGGCTCTAGGACTAGGATTTAGTGCAACAAAATGTGGATTTATGGTATTCAATGATCACGAAGACCATGTGGTCTTTATACAGGGCCAAAAAATACCGAGGGTAAGCGAGTACAAGTACCTCGGAGTATGGGTAAATGAGGGGGATAGATATATGGAGGTACAAGAGAAAGCATCGGTAGCAAAGGGAAAGAGGAATGCTGCAATTATGAAGCACAGAGCTTTATGGGGATACAATAGGTACGAGGTGCTTCGAGGGCTGTGGAAGGGTGTGATGGTCCCGGGGCTTACATTTGGGAACTCAGTAGTGTGCATGAAGTCAGAGGTACAATCAGGAATGGATGTAAATCAAAGGACGGTGGGCCGCCTCGCGTTGGGCGCTCACGGGAAGACGACAAATGAGGCTGTAAAGGGTGATATGGGATGGACAGCCTTTGAAGTGAGGGAAGCTCAGAGCAAAATGAGATTCGAAGAGAGGCTGAGGAAAATGAAGAACAGTAGATGGGCAGAGAAGGTTTTCAGGTATTTGTATAGAAAAAGCGTTGACACGCAGTGGAGAAAAAGAACTAGGAGGCTCACCAGTAAATATACGGCTAGCAGTGCGGGCGATATGGCAACAAGGAGCATTAAGCGGAAGGTCAGAGAGGCGGAGAGGACTTATTGGATGGCAGCGATGGAAAAGAAGCCGGCTCTGAGCAACTATCGAAAGGGAAAAAACGAAATAAGGAGGGAAAGGTTTTATGATAATTCAAGGGGAAGCGCTTTACTGTTTGAAGCAAGGTCGGGCTGCCTTAGAACGCGTAGTTATAAAGCGAGATTCAGTAACGAAGAAGAACAATGTACATGCTGCGGGGGAACTAAGGAAAACGATGGAACATGTACTGATTGAATGTGGCGATATTCACCCAGGTATACTTGTGGGCACGAGTCTACATGAAGCCTTGGGTTTTAGGGGCAACAATGAAAAGCTGCACACGTCCGCGATAGAAATAAGTAAGAGACGGTTAGAGTATTGGTGGCAGAAAAGTAGAGATAAAGAACAAAAATAAATAATGGGGGAAAAATAAGGTCATTCTGCCTTAAGAGGCAGAGAGATGGACCGTTAATTTATATTTTTTTGGTATAATAACATAGATTTAATCAATGTAGATAAGGTATTAGGCCAACATGAAACAAGGAAGTTTTTTTTTTTTCTTCGAGCCTGGTGGCAGACATGTCACCGCCCCGTTTTAAAGGGGACGCTCATAGCATCCATCCATCCATCCAAACGATACTCTTCCGCGTTTTGCCTTTTGTGGCATCGAGCGGCACCGGCCACACCGGCACCTGCGAAACACGCAACGCTCAGTTCGGCACGATGCTGTCAACGAAAAAAAAAAAATTCTAAACGCTTACCGGCCGACGCCTTCCGCGTCATCGGGCGTTAGCGTTTCGTCTGGGCCACGGTGGGCCCATGGAGCCATCCTCGCGTTGCGCGGGGCTCAGCGACGCACTTTCACTTTGCAATGGCGTGCACGACATGCAAGCAATCGCTGCGTCGCAAGAGCTCGCGCTCGAGGTCTTTTAGGTCTTCCAGATTCATTGTGTGCACTACACGACAAATCATGGGAGCGTCTGCTAGCTGACGCACGTGGTTTGTCGTAAGCATGGTAACAACGCCGTCAAAAAGAGGGGTAGCAATGTACTGTGTGAAGGCCACCATGAGGTTACATTTCCGGTATGTCTTTATAAGACGCGCGCGGTGATTGGAACCGGCCTTTGACATCAGCGGGAGAGCCCCGAAATGCGAAAAAAAAAAAAAACGTTTCTCGTCATCGTCTGCTTGAGTTTTTAACTTTGAGGACTAATAACTTCACTTTTCGTGCACCAATTTGCATAATTCTTCTTGCGTTCGTTTCGGCATTCATAACTGCACGCATTTGCGGTGCTAAATTAGGCAGTCGCAAAAGTGTCGCAGGGCCCCTTTAAAAGTGGCGTGCGCGAAATGCCGCGAGCAATATTATACTCTTGCGCGCAGTGCTACTCGGTATATGCAGCCTGCTACCATGACAATGCATACGAAATTTGCTTTTCAATTGAAGAGAGGAAGTCTACCCTTTATAAGTGAAATCTCTGAGGGAAAAAGAAGACGATATCGCTGCAAAGCGTTGCACGCAAAAAATAACGCGCGCCATATTCGTCGGACGTAAGCAGACCTGCGCTGTGCGTCGTCTGCTCAAAGCGGACGCAGGCGACGCGGAGCCAAACGGAGCCGAAAGAACGAAGTTTAGACAAATCTGTGTATTACCCATCATTCCCATGAAGCGCCATGCCACCATAGCCATGCGTTGCAGCTCCCATAGACACTAGCGCCAGAGTTCCCTCTAGTAAGTATTGTAGGAAACTCTATGACTCTAATGGGGAGTGTTAACAGGTGTGCGCCGAGACGTCAGCGCGCCGCCGCCGACTGTTTTCGCTGCGCCGCCACCGCCGACGCCAACTGATCGGCGCGCCGCCGCCGACATGTTTCCGCGTTTCAAGGTCTCGTCATGTTTTGTTGGCGCGATCGGCGCGCCATTTAAGATGAAATATCGTAGTCTTCAGAAATGACGGCGACAGATTACAAGAAAGAGAGAGATCTTTAGTGCCGCGTCCCCGAAGCGGCTTACGTACGTTAGACCTTGCGTTCCCTTGTATTCGCGATCCTTGGGTGCGGCTGGAAGTACAAAGGAACGCGAAAGCGTGCGTACGCAAGCGGTTTGGGGTCACTGGCACTAAAACCCACTAATCAGCGTGATTGAAGGATTAAAAAGAGGAAGAGTAAAAGTAATTCCCCTGACATACAGGCAAAAGCAAAGTTTTATTTACTCCCCATTCCCCCATAATTCCAAGGCGCTGTGCCGCGCTCCTGTCGTGGAAAGCAGAAAATAGCGGCTCTTTCCTTCTTTTCCGAACCTCTGTAGACCTTTTCACAGGAAAGAAAAAAACACCTCCATTTTGGCCTGGGGCACGGGAGTGCAAAGGCTGACGTCACAGCCTCGGCAATGCATTTTTGTGGGCTCATGCATATTTAATTCTGTGACAATGTAAACCGTCTGTCGCTCAGGCTCCTCTGCAGAAAGAAGTTGCGCCGCGCACAGACGGCACCGCACTAAGTTCTTCTGGTGCTTCGTATCCTCTGCGATTACCTCCTGTTCCTCAGATGAAAAAAAGGTGCTTCTCGCTGTAGCAGGAGAGAAAGCATTTCAAAAAACCACGTGCGCTGTTTGTTGGGGTTTTGAAGGCGCCCACTGTGCAGACTCCAATGCAGCACACTATTGACTAAGCAAATGACATTGCCGGAATGCAGCATGGTGGCGGTATGGCGACGTGATGCGGGCGTACGAAGGGTGAGGTCGTTGCATCGGCAGTGCAATCGGGGGAGGGCGGGAGGGTCACGCATATTTACAACAGCCCCAGAAGGGTTTATGGCGGCACACAGGGAGCCTTCGTTGAAAGTCTTAACGCTTCGTTAATCTGCTTTTCCAGCAAAGGAACTTTCAGGATAGGGACATCCTGCTTTGTCGTGTATCACTGCGCATGAACGCATTTCCGGAAGATGTCGAAAAGGACAGACTGGTGGGCTAGTTGGCAGTGCATAATTCTGAGCAGTAGCGCAAAGAAGCACTCGGTCGGCGACAGATCAAGACGGGACACAGCGCTAA
Source organism: Rhipicephalus sanguineus (assembly GCF_013339695.2). NCBI lineage: Eukaryota > Metazoa > Arthropoda > Arachnida > Ixodida > Ixodidae > Rhipicephalus > Rhipicephalus sanguineus. The sequence continues at coordinate 321,316,045 of NC_051176.1, read as the reverse complement.
CTAACAACTGAGTGTTTATTGCACGTGATCGCATATATATATATATATATATATATATATATATATATATATATATACACGACACCACGCGAAGGAAAAGGAGAGGGAGGAAGGGGTACACAAGGAAATTGACGGAAGATGTCCCCTTGCCTGATGAACTTTAGAGTGCCCATGCATATGCAGAGAATTCAAGCAGCAATATCAAGTAGCATTCTCGCCGCATATTTGTGCATGTGCGCTGGTCATTGCGATAACTTGCAGGAATTCATAACTCGCACGCTCTCTAATGCCTGTGTGAAAAGTCAGGCACACAGTAAACCACTTTACACCCTTAAAGGAGCACTGACACAAAAATTTTGCACCTTGTTTTTTTTGTTGCAATAATAGCTTATGATCCACTTATCACGGCTGCAAACCAGGGCTGGGCAGTATCGCAATACAAGAGTATCGCGATAGTATTTCAGAGATACTTTTGAGTATCTGTATTTCTGTATCGAGATACATTTGAAAAATGTATTTGTATCTCAGCAGTGAAATACTTTTACGATGTATCGCTTGTATCGCGATAAAATGTAGGACACGGGTATCTCGTTACATTTTCTTTTTTTCGGAAAAGAGTTGACGCGTGTTTCCAAAGGGGTATGACGTTTTTTTTTTTTTTTCATTTGTTCTTAAGGAAAGGCGCGCCGTCGGTCGCCGACAGAAAGAGCAGCGATGGTTTCTCCTCATGCGCAGAATGGCCCATGTGGTAAAGCGCGCGACGCCGCAGACGGCAGAATCGCGGAGGCAGTGTTGTCGGCCTCTGCCGACGAAAGTGGATGTCTCTCAAGGCCAGTGCAGCTCGCCTAGTTTTTTTTTCGGGTGGCAAGCCATTACTTCGTGACCCCCCGCGCGGATACCGCCTTGGAACAGAGGCTTTGCAATGCTTCTCGTGCGTTCATTTCTCAAAGCGGCGGCACTTCTAAAAGCAGTTCCCATAGTCGCGGCGGAAGTGACTAGAAGATGGCTATCTTTGTCGCGCTTTCAGCCACCTCTCCAGCGTGTCAGGATGCGTTCCTAATTGATAACAAGCGTGAAACGGTCTTTTGTGGCACCAGGCTCCCCCACCGCCGGAGGCGACTTCGCCTGGCGCGGCTTGATGAAATGGGTGCTGGCAGCGTCGGTGGCGGTGACACCTTTATTGAAGAGTGACCCTTTCGGCCCAGGCGACGAGTGCTTGCTGTAGTTTCTGATGGGGCGCTCTGAGTAGCTGTGCCTGATTCCACGTCTGTTTAGAGAGCTTGCAGGAGGAACTTTGGAGGGCTTACACCCTCTCACCCCCAAAGAACGTGATTTTAGGAAGCCAATTTTTGGATTGTGCAGTTTCGGCATATAGGGCTCCATTGCGCGTGTGTAATTATGACCGGCATATATGGGCAGCGGAATCCTCAGTCGTTTGACCCGGCGTCGACCGGGATAGACGGCTGAGGATTCCGTAGATGGGGACCGACTTGGGTTTCTGAGCGGTCAGAACAACCCACGTGAGGTAGGAAGTGTTTCGGAATCTAAATGGCCCGAGAAGAGATGTCGCCGCGCTCCAGGGCTATCCGGCTATGAAGGCGGTATTTATTCACTATAACACGAATTTGTGCCCGTCTGCAGCTCTAGATAGACTGTTTTTCTTTCGCGAGTCTTGTGCTGAGGCCGAATCGACGCTGTCTAGCAGACAGCCTGCTTCAGAAGCGAACAAAGCAACCTACTCAGCAAAGCTGATCTTATGTGCAAAGTAAATGTATACTTTTTCTTAGTTCACTGGCGTTCATTAGTGATTCGAGTGATTTGCTTAAACTATGCTATTTCTAGCATAGCTCATTTAGTTGTCACCAAGCATGTCGATTGCGGTGCCCAATGCTTGTTACTGTTGCTGTGAAATAGTGTACTTTTTTATTGCGATGGGTATGTGTGATTATGTCATTATTACTAATTATGTACTTTGTAAGCCCCCCCCCCCCCTCTGTGATGTCCTCATGGCGCTGAGGGTATTGTAATAAACAAATAAAGTAAAAGTTTCAATGCACTGCAACAATATTTACACCATTATGCTGCACTTATAAATGTCGTTGCGGAGTACGAGCATCTTTGAAATAAAAAAGAAGTATTCTAGTATCTGTATTGCAGTATCTGTATTCCGGAATACTTTTTTCGTCATATTGCAAAAGTATCTCCGAAATATCCCGTTACGCTAAAGGCAAATGTATCTCAGTATCTGTATTTTAAGCTTACGGTCCATGTATTTCGATATCTGTATTCCGGAATACTTTTCCGAGTATCTCTGCCCAGCCCTGCTGCAAACCTCGTTTGCGCGAGTGCGCGACGGTTATTTATTTAGAGACGTTTTTAGACCGCCCAGTCGCAGTTTCGGTTTCAAAGCACCGAGCTGGGCAGCACTACTTCCGGAGGACGGGTAGCCACAGCTGGCCACGTGAACACGCATAATTGTGACGTAGGTGACGCGCGAGCGTGAGTGCGGTGGGCGCCGAACCAGGTGAAGTGGCGCCAGCTATGGAGGATTAGAAACAACAAACGCGTAATCTATGTCCTCCGAGCATTCGGAAGCGCCCATCTCGACTCGCTAAGCTTACAGCATCGATTATTTGACTATGGCTCTCAAAAACGGCGCCGAATCGGGACGAATACATTGCTGTCGAAGCTTAAGGACATGAATCTAAAGCAAATGGAAGCATCAGTTCGGAGCTTACACGTTACAGAGCGCACGGCGGCCACTTGATAGATTCGAAGTGGACGACAAGCGCTTTTGGCAGTGCTATAGTGTTCTAGAATATTGGGTAGTGAGCCCACTCTCCGGGGAGAGGGTACGTTGGCGCGGCGCAAAAAATGTAAACGAGTTTTCGTTTTCCTGAGTGCCCGCGTGGCGGCGCTACCATCGTCAGCAATGCCAGCAATGTAGCCATGCCAGCAAAGGTAGCAAGCGACAGCGGCAACAATGGGGCATCGACCCCGACAGTGGTAGGCGCGAAGGGGGAAACAGGTTTGGAAAAGACAGGTGCAAGGGTCACAGGACCCACATTCCGCGAAGTAGTCTTGGGAACGGGAGGGGACAAAACAACAGCAGTAGCACGCGCTAGTAACCGGGGCAGTGGCCAGGTGCGGGAGAGTACAGCAGAAAAGTCGGATCACGTGATAATCGCCGGGGACTCGAATTTAGCTACATGCGCAGAAGCAATCGAGGAAAGGGTAAGAGGGGACAAACGAGTTTTAATAGGGAAGTTCCCGGGACATAGGCTGGGATCAGTGATGAGACAAGCTAGCGCAGAACTCGCAACTAAGTCTAATGGACGTAACCTCGTGATAATCGCGGGAGGTCTAAACGACGTCTTGAGTAAAGAATCAGCCGAACTAGCGACCACATTGGCGAAAGGGGTCGATGACATGCGCGCCATTTCCCCCCAGGTGCAGATAGTGGTATGCACAATACCGGAAGTACCAGTGCGAAATATCAGCTTGCAAAGAGCGGTTGTCGTCGCAAACAAAGAGATATGGCGAATTAGTCGAGAGAAAGGCATCGAGGTAGTGGAAATAAACAGAGAGGTGCACAGGTGGGGTGGTTTTCGAAGAGACGGAATACACTTCGATAGGAGGCTTGGCCATGAGGTGGGTTGGCGTCTTGCAGGACGCGCAGTAGCTTTTTTGGGGGGCACGCGGGCCCTTCGGTGCCCAAGGTAGCTTGTAATGAGGAAAACAACCAGGGGGACTCTTTGACAAGTAGTATAGCGAAAAAACAGAGAAAAGGTAAAAGAAGGGAGAAGGCGCGTGTTGCAATTAGTTACATTAACATGCAGGGTGGCAGAAAAAAGGCAAAATGGTTAGAGATTGAGGGACAGTTAAACAAGGAACAGATAGGTGTTTATGCGGTTACAGAAACACACCTTAGAGACTTGGAAGAGCCACCACATATTGAAAATTATGTTTGGGAAGGATGTAACAGGATCACATCAGAAAGGAGAGGTGGGGGGGTTGGAATGCTAATTCATAGCAGAACAAAATGGGAGAGAGTGAAACAAACGTGTTCAGAGCACATATGGGTTTCGGGCACAGTAGGTGGAAAGAAAACGTGGCTAGGTGTAGCTTACTTGTGGACGGGGAATAACTGCAGGGAAAAGAATCTGGAGATAGTGAAATGCATAAGCACCGATATTAAAGAATTTGGTCATGATGCCGAAATAATCCTTCTAGGGGACATGAACGCTCACATTCATGACCTTGACGGATATTCAGACACCAATGGCAAGTTATTGCTAGATCTCTGCGAGCAACATAGTCTTGAGATAGTTAACGTGGGGCCTAAGTGTGAGGGGCAGATCACGTGGGAAGTCGGAAACAGGCAATCGAGCATTGATTACTGTCTCATGACAGAAGGAATATATGACAAACTTAGAGACATGAGAATAGACGAAGAAGGCATTAACAGCTTGGGTAGTGATCATAAACGCATAATATTACAAACGGGATATAAAACTGAAAATAAGAACATAGAATCAAAGTTTGGCAGCTCGTATCTAAATGACAAACAAATAACAAATATAGCCGCAAGAGTCGAGGAAAAAGTAGACGAACTACCAGGCAAAGACTGGAAGTATAGTGAGCTGCTACATGTAATCACGAAAGAAATGGAAATAGAGAAGAAAACTATTTGTTGGAAAGGAAAGAAAAAGCCAAAAAGTTGGTGGAACAAAGAAATCCGGGAAGCGATCCAGATGCGACGTCAGGCATCACGGGAGCACAGACAGGCAAAAAAGGAGAAGCGGCCACAGGACGAAGTTAACCAAATATGGGAAATATATTTAGAGCAAAAATCCATTGTGCAGAAATTAGTCGAGGCAAAAATTAAAGGTGAAAGTGAACGCTGGATGACAGAGATTCGCGAAAAGAAGAAGGCCGCGCCTAGGATATTTTGGAGCCACCTAAAAGCGCTGGGTAGGAAGTCTGTCACAATGCAACAACATATGGTAGATGAAGGAGGAAATAAATTCGAAGGATATGAAGCGCTAGGTTACATTCGAAAGATAACAGCCGATTCGTTTAAAAAGGTCCCCCAGGGGATTCCCCCGGTGAGTAAAAGTACGCAAAGGAGAGCAACCGACGAAGATGTGGTACTAGAGAATTTCAATTGGAAGAAGGCCGAAGGAAAAATTCCTAAGCGCACTACTCCGGGCTTAGATGGGGTTCCCGTCAGCCTCATTAACGAACTCGGACATAACACTAAAGAAGCACTGCTGAAAGCCGTAGAAAAGTGCTTACAGGAGAGGGAAATACCAGACAGTTGGCGAAAAAGTAGAATGAACTTAATCTATAAAGGCAAGGGAGAAAAAGATAACATTCGCTCGTATAGACCCCTAACAATTACATCGGTGCTATACAGGTTGGCGATGCAGGCAGTAAAATTAAAAATAGAAGCGTGGGTAGAACAAAATGATATTTTGGGAGAACTTCAGAATGGATTTCGAATCGACAGGCGGTTAGACGATAATCTGTTTGTTCTTACCCAGTGTATAGAAATATCTAAAATAGAAAACAGGCCCTTATACGTAGCTTATCTAGATATCACCGGGGCGTATGACAACGTTAATCAGGAAATTTTGTGGGATATATTGAAGGAAGTGGGCATAGGTGACGACTGTGTACAGCTTTTGAGAGAAATATACCGAGAAAATACAGTTTGTATAGAATGGGAAGGAATAAGTAGCAAGGACAGCGTTGAAATTAGCAAGGGGCTGAGACAGGGATGCCCTTTGTCCCCGCTGTTATTCATGCTGTACATGGCGAGGATGGAAAAAGCGCTAGAAGGTAGCAACATTGGATTTAATTTGTCACACAAACAGGTCGGAGCGATGGTTGAGCAGAAGCTTCCAGGTCTTTTTTATGCTGATGATATTGTCTTATTTGCGGACAGTCAAGATGATATACAGCGACTGGCAGATATATGCGGAAGGGAGTGTGAGGCTCTAGGACTAAGATTTAGTGCAACAAAATGTGGATTGATGATATTCAATGATCACGGAGACCATACGGTCTTAATACAGGGCCAAAAAATACCGAGGGTAAGCGAGTACAAGTACCTCGGAGTATGGGTAAATGAGGGGGATAGATATATGGAGGTACAAGAGAAAGCATCGGTAGCAAAGGGAAAGAGGAATGCTGCAATTATGAAGCACAGAGCTTTATGGGGATACAATAGGTACGAGGTGCTTCGAGGGCTGTGGAAGGGTGTGATGGTTCCGGGGCTTACATTTGGGAACTCAGTGGTGTGCATGAAGTCAGAGGTGCAATCAGGAATGGATGTAAATCAAAGGACGGTGGGCCGCCTCGCGTTGGGCGCTCACGGGAAGACGACAAATGAGGCGGTAAAGGGTGATATGGGATGGACAGGCTTTGAAGTGAGGGAAGCTCAGAGCAAAATGAGATTCGAAGAGAGGCTGAGGAAAATGAAGGAGAGTAGATGGGCAGAGAAGGTTTTCAGGTATTTGTATAGAAAAAGCGTTGACACGCAGTGGAGAAAAAGAACTAGGAGGCTCACCAGTAAATATACGGCTGGCAGTGTGGGCGATATGGCAACAAGGAGCATTAAGCGGAAGGTCAGAGAGGCGGAGAAGACTTATTGGATGACAGCGATGGAAAAGAAGCCGGCTCTGAGTAACTACCGAAAAGGAAAAAACGAAATACGGAGGGAAAGGTTTTATGATAATTCAAGGGGAAGCGCTTTACTGTTTGAAGCAAGGTCGGGCTGCCTGAGAACGCGTAGTTATAAAGCGAGATTCAGTAACGAAGAAGAACTATGTACATGCTGCGGGGGAACTAAGGAAACGATGGAACATGTACTGATTGAATGTGGCGATATTCACCCAGGTATACGTGTGGGCACGAGTCTACATGAAGCCTTGGGCTTTAGGGACAACAATGGAAAGCTGAACACGCCCGCGATAGAAATAAGTAAGAGACGGTTAGAGTATTGGTGGCAGAAAAGTAGAGATAAAGTACAAAAATAAATAATTGGGGGAAAAAAGGTTATTCTGCCTTAAGAGGCAGAGAGATGGACTGTGAATTTATATTTGTTGTTATAATAACATAGATTTAATCAATGTAGATAAGGCATTAGGACAACATGAAACAAGGAAGTTTTTTTTTCTTTTTTTTTTCTTTTTTATCCTTCGAGCCTGGTGGCAGACATGTCACCGCCCCGTTATAAAGGGGACGCTCATAGCATCCATCCATCCATGGGAGCCTTCGCCCCGCTGCTGTAGGGCTGCTGCTGTGTTTCGTCGTCGCTGCAGGTTTTCGGCCGAGCATTGCTTCGTCAATACGTTTCATTTTTCAGTTCCTGTAGTTGTGAATAATGTAGATTGGTAGCAAGGCTTGCTCACGGGCTGCTTTTCATGTGAAGAACTCCATGCAGACAGCATTTTAGATGTGCTGACCATTGTGAAAGCGAGGCTTTGGCAAGAGGTTGGGTGCGGAAGCCATGCCTCAATGCTCTCTCAAAAAATAATCCAATTCTATGTTGTTACGCCACTTCATTTTTACATTAAGGGGCTAAACACAGACAGAGCAGGCAATTAAACGCCAAAAAGCAAAGCACTTCAAGATAAGCCGCTGCACTTAAATTTCTTTTCCTTGCTATAGAAGATTTTTTAAATTTTATTATTGTTCCTGCGTTTAGATTTTACAAGTGTAGGTTAAACTTGAAGTATGAATCTTCTCTGAATATTCTTTTTCTGTTTCACTGACCCAAATACAAGAAAATGCCAGATTTGAAAAACAAGCAAGATAGTATGTTAATTGTCACTCGCCATGCATGCTATAGCAATAAACCCTTAATTCAATTGTGAATGGTGGCTTTGGTCCTTGGCGTACCATCAACAATGCGATTAATATGATCTACCAGAACGTCAGTAGATCTGCATAAAAATGCATGTGTTTGAATGGAAATGTGTCTATTAGTTGTCATTTTTTTCAGTATTTCTTCTGATTCAGTGTCTTCACTTATTGTGTGAACAATATGTGTTGAGTATTCATGTGCTTTTGTGAACTTTTTAAATTTATGCTATGCTAAGTATGCTATTGAAAATATTTAGCGTCTCTTTGTGAGTATTTTTCTAGCATCTATTGGGCTGTTTTAGGAGACATGCTTTTTGCCGCACACGCTGATAAGTACAAAATGGGGCAAGGCCCTCTTCAAGCTATTTCAGCTTTTTTCCATCTGTTTTCACTTTGAAAAAAAAATGAAAGTGATTGATACGCATGGCTTTTGTGGAGTATATAAGGTCATTGTGCTGCCCCACCAAATAAACTTTTCACTTATTTCCGCGAACGATTGTTGTCTACATTTTTCCACACCTTCATTACAAATTCATTTTTCTAAATACAGGAGTGCGGACAAATAGTTCTGTAGAAAAGAGTGCATATGAAGCTTTTAGGCATATTATAGTGTCAGCAGAATTGCTAACTGAATTTTGCACTCAACTGATAGCGGTGTTTGCATGCAATTTCTTACACAAATATAATTTCCAGCATGTGAGGGGTCTTCAAGAAGCAAAATCTGATTGCATGGTCTACTTTCGGTCTTTTATTTCTTGGGCATGATTAGGATAGCTCTTTCCTGCTGTGCACTCCCACACATTTTCTTGCACTTTTCAGGAGAATATATAAACTGAGAGCGCGTAAGGTGCTTAAGTTTGTAGTAATATTGTTTTATTTAGTGAGAGTATGACCTCACTAAAGAGACTACCGAGTACAAACGCTAGCATGAAAATATTAGTCTCTTTTATCTAAAGGCAATCGATGTCAGTGCACGTTAAAGAACCCCAGGTGGTCGAAATTTCCGCAGTCCTCCACTACGGCGTGCTTCATAATCAGAAAGTGGTTCTGGCACGTAAAACCCCATAAATTAATTAATTATCTAAACGCAATAAAACTGCGAGATCTTTTTTTTTAAGCGAGAGCTCGCTACTGCAATACAAAACTGGCGGTTTACAGCATATATTGCATCCGGCGCCCGCTGATGACGCGCTCATGTTTAGCGATATTTCATGCGCCAGAACAACGGCTAAAGCAAGAATATGCTCACGCAAAAGAAAAAAAAGCAACGAAAATGGCTATGTACAGGGGTTGCGCAAGAGTAGTTTGTGCTTGAAGCGCTGGCAAACTAACCTTCGCGCTGAGGGCAGCAACGCGTCGCTTACATTGCAGGTGGTGGTGGCGCCATCTACCAGGTGAGACAAAGTGCGTCAGTGCACGGCCTCCAGTCAGCCCACTACCCCTTTCTAGAACACTTTAGCAGTGCTGCCATGTTTTTCGGAGGCGCGAATGCCTCGCCGGCGAAGCTTGCCGTGCAAGTTGGACAGCTCTCGCGCGTGCGGCGACGGCCGACGTTCTGCGGCACCGCGCCGTTGAGGCAGGCTTGCCGCTAGCGTGAGCGGGCCATAACATCTGCCAACGGGCACGACGAGCGAACAGCGGAAGAGAACACAACTAGAACACGCCAAGCCGCAGGCACGGAGGAAGAAATGGCAGGTAGCACGGCACAAGCGCAAGGGCACAACCAGCCACCAGCCAACACAAACTCGTGACGTAGGTTTGTTTACACACCCCCCGCGTTGATGTCGGCGTCGCGAAGCGCTCGCATCTCGCTCAGTCGCGCGGCATGCACTTTAAAATTGATTTTAAATATGTTCTAGGCTATATTGGCCCTTGATATTTCGTAGACGTTGTGTACGGCTCCGCATACATCTATTTAACTCATTATCTCGCCTTCGAAATTTTGTGTCAGTGCTCCTTTAAGGAAGTTTCGCCGTGTCTATAACTAACACCCTTACACCCTAGGAAAAGGGTGTTTTCACGTATCAAAACACCCATACCATAGGGTGTTTCCAATGGCCTAAACACCCTTATCACTGAAAAAATGTGAAAAAAAAAATCTACCAGTCAGGGAACGTGCCATTATAGATGACATCAGCATAGAAGATGTACGCATGCGCCACATCGCACACACAACAGAGCGTACTGTGAAATACCACATGGATGGAGCGCTCGTGCTACACAGCCTTACACTGACCATCCGGTATATATAGCCATAGTATCTTAAGCCACCGTTCAGTGCCGGTGGAGACATTTCTGTTCCGTATAAATGAACATTAAACATTAAGAGAATATGCGTAAATTTATGGTACGCTTGTAGATAAAAGGACATATATCTTTTAATCTAAACTCGCCGAAGATCCAACGACATTTTAATCAGCGAGTCCCAGTTATGATTCATTTTGAAGCACAAAGCTTATAAGCGCACATAAAACGAGGACCGAAGATATAAGAACTTGACAGGACAGCGCTTAACTCACAACTGAAATTTTTATTGAACAGAATAACATTTAAAAGCACAAGAGAACGAATTGCACATGCGCAGTCGAACAAGAGGCCTAACTGCCTTCAGGACCAGAAACAATGAACACAGCATAGTGATATTAACAATCTTCACTTATCAAGAAAGTCAAACTCCTTATCGTGTAACGTGATGGAAGGTTGACTAACACAGTCAGGGCCCCTTTTTCTAATATGAAATGCCTCCACTATTTCACGTGTTGCCTGATCTTTATGCCTAAACAGTATCTCGGTTTCATGCAACACAGGATAACATCCGCATTTATGGCAATGCATTGCGAGATGCGAATGGGCTGAAGCTTTCAAGGAAGCGTTGTGTTCCATAAGACGTTCATTTACGCACCTACCAGATTGGCCAATGTATACCTTACCGCATGAAATCGGAATCATATACACTACTTTCAAGATACACTCCACATATTGGTTCGGTTTTCGATGCTTCACGGTACAGCCACTTAGCTCCTTCGGTTTGTTAACTATAGGCCACAAGCGTGCCAACTTGTTTCTCGCTGTGAACTTCACATCCACGCTATATCTGTTTCCTATATGTTTCAAGTTATGTGCCAGCCCGTGCACGTAGGGAATGAAAGCCATCCTGCGATTTTTTTGAAGTGGCTTCTTGCCCTGTGCGTCCCCTTTTCTCCTTCTTGACTTCTTTGATTAAGTTGTGACACACTGAATTCATCAACTGCTGGGGGCATAAAGATCAGGCAACACGTGAAATAGTGGAGGCATTTCATATTAGAAAAAGGGGCCCTGACTGTGTTAGTCAACCTTCCATCACGTTACACGATAAGGAGTTTGACTTTCTTGATAAGTGAAGATTGTTAATATCACTATGCTGTGTTCATTGTTTCTGGTCCTGAAGGCAGTTAGGCCTCTTGTTCGACTACGCATGTGCAATTCGTTCTCTTGTGCTTTTAAATGTTATTCTGTTCAATAAAAATTTCAGTTGTGAGTTAAGCGCTGTCCTGTCAAGTTCTTATATCTTCGGTCCTCGTTTTATGTGCGCTTATAAGCTTTGTGCTTCAAAATGAATGTTCACCAACTAGCCCATCTCACCGTCTTGCCCCAGTTATGATCTTGCACGCTGTGGTATGGGCCATAGGTGTTTCGATAACACATAACACCCTTAACTCCTAAAGGGTGTTTAGTTAGAGCATTACCCCTTAAAGGCTATTTTGCGGAAGGAAAACACCCTTAAACCCTAATTTTCGCAAAATTTGGTTAGGCAAAAGGGTGTTTTGCTCGCTTGAAACCCCCTTAAGGGTGCAAAGTGGTTTACAGTGCACAGCAATTAATTCAGGCTGTGCAAGGACTGCAGTGCCAAGTAGGCTTGAATAAAGCTATTAGTTTTGAACTTGCCCCCACTGGTTCAAAACCAGTGGGGGCATGCCCCACCCCTACACTGAAGGTAACACCCTCCCCCTCCCTCACTTTCTTTTCCCCTGGTGCCACCCGTGCGGCTAGAAACTCCTTTGACTGGTTAAAGGATGCTTCCTTCCTAAACGAAACAAAATCTTCTGGAAGCCTGTGAAATTCTGACACTCTATTTGTCGGTGCTTTGTGTGCGTAAACAGCACTGTCAGTTTTCGTCTGGTTCAACGTATCTTCCGTTTTGAAGTGGTTCTCGAGGAGGTAAAGGCTGACGCTCTATTATGCAGCCCTTGCAAGAGAACGTATCAGCGCCACGACTTTAGGATCCATATCGTTCTCTCCCTCTTTCTTTGCTCCTATCCAAGCCTATGAAAAGCAATAGTATAAAAGGTAGGTGTAAGCCTATTCCCACTTAAGCACGATTTTAACCATGAACTTACCCAGGGGCGTAGCCATAAACTTTTTTCTGGGGGGGGGGGGGGGAGGGGTCTGACCTCCCTTTATCTATGTTCTTGCGTGTGCGAGTATGGGTGCGCGTACATATGTACACAGGGCCGTAACTAAGGGGGGGTTGAGGGGGTTCTGACACCCCCCGAAATTTTTTCATGCTGTAACTTTTCGGGTGATACTACAATACTTGCACGCCTTTGCAGCGACCACCAGTTGCCAAAGTTAGCCGTTCTACGCAGAAACACCCCCCGAAAAAAATTCCTGGGTACGGCCATGTATACACCTACAAAATGTAATAGTTTCGTGGTGGTGAGGGGTTGAACATCTCAAACCTCCTACTAGCTCCGCCACTGAACTCATCGCTTGGAATGCTCGCTTTCTTCCGTTTCGGCCCATAAAACCTTGGTTCTTCCCCACACAATCACTGTAGGGCAAATCGAAAAGGGAAATCGTGGCCCACGGTTTTGTTGCTGAAAGGTTTCGATCTAGAAGCTCTGCCAACTCATCGGGCATATCAGCCTCCACGCATACGGCGAGCTTTCATGGGCAGACGCCGGGGCGAATCCTGACGATATGAAAAAAAATATATATAAAATAAATAAAATAAAAATTTAATCATATAATATATAGGCTTTCCTTCTTTCTTATATTTATTTATTTATTTAAACATGCTGCGGATCAACATTCTCGTCCAAGCAGGAGTGGCAAAGGAAACATCAAATGAATTATTACAGCAAAAAATAAGAATACATGACTTTGTTGCAAAGAAAAGAACAGAAAAAAAAACAATAATCAATACGCTAAAAGAGGCATCACGTCTGTGAAACAACAAGATTAGAACATATTGGAACGCTAGACACCAATAAGATAATTTTCCAGTGATGTACTTTTTTTTCCAGACCAGTAACTCGTTCACAGACTGCCTTTTTCTATCAAAGTGCGTTCCCCCTCCCAGGCCCGTAGCCAGAAATATTTTTCAGGGGGAGGCCCACTTGCTACAGGTCTCGACTATTTCAGGAAAACACCTATTTTCATTATTTATTTTCGGTATAAAACACCCCTCCATCAAAATTTCGAAGGGGGAGGGGGTTAGCCCCCCCCCCCCTTTGGCTACAGGCCTGACCCCAGGGCTGGGCAAAGATACTTTGAAATTGTATCGCGTACGATACAAGATACTCGGGCAAGAAGTATTTGAGATACAGATACAAGATACTTGCGGAATAATTGTATCCGATACGATACTTCCCAATTGTGTCTTAAGATACTTCGATACATTTGCAAATTTGCTGTTATAGATATACATATAATGAAGCAGCAAAGGCCCATGTAGAAATGTGTTTACTTGAAAATTTCTTAACTGCGACCAGCTTTGCTTAAATTTAACAAAATACCTGTTGGTATCACAAGATACAAACTTTCTTGCTCAAGTCGTATTAGTTTCATTTCTAAATGACTTATTGGGATTTGTTAGGCTGCTTAACATGACAGCTCTTTAACTGCTGCGCTGTTAGTTGTTTTTGCTTGACACTTCTGTAGTTTGTTGGTGTCGCTGTTCTACTTGGCGACCAGCTAGCTGGTTACCATCTACTTGCAAGTGCCTCCGCACGATGGCGCAAATACCGCTGTGCAGTCTTACCTTGTCCGCAAGCATATTGTTTTCGTAATACCGCATCCACCGACATATGTACTGCAGCAGCAACGTTGGTAGCGATATTGTTTGTGACGCGTCGTGTAAAGACGATGAACTACATAGTCGGCGCTCACAATTAATTGAGGACATAAAACTGCAGCGATTTTTATTATTTTACTTATCTGCTGGCGTAAAGCGTTCGTTAGCAACATATTCACTAACGTGCAATATTTTACCATTTGTTCTCCGAGAGAACATGAGCCGCCAGGAAACGTCTCAGACGCATTCTAGCGGCACAAAACGCCGCAGGTTATCACTGCTATTCACACTATTGCCACTTCTAGCTAGGCTTACCTGCGGATTTGTAACAATAACAATACTTTAAGGTGACCTAAAAACGGAAAATGAATATATTTAAGTCAAATAGCAAGGTGGTTTCGTATTAAACAATCAGAATGAATAAGTATACAGGGTGTTTCACGTAAGTAGAACCCAATATTAAAAAAAAAAACAAGTGGTTAACCGAAATGAAACCAAAGGTATTTTGTTTGCCGTCATGTGGCACTCGTTATGGTATGTTTTGTACTAAGCTTCACTGGTTAAATAAATAAGGTCAATTACGCGACATTGCGACGTTTTTAATATTCACTTTTGAGCCAACGGCGCTTCGACACATCGTAGAGCGAATTTAAAAACGGCCGACCCAATTTTTTTTTTTTGGCAGTGTACATGCTGCGTGGTGAATGTTTTCGGGCTTTTAGAGAAAGCCCGCGAAATATGAAATAAAACCACGTTCGCAGACAGTTAAAAAATAAGAATAAAGCAGAGAACGTATTTTAGCAGCAGGTTACAAAAGACATATTGCAATAAACACATGAGCGAGAAACTATGCAGAGGACTAGGTAATGTATGGGATGCCAACGGAAGACAGCAAAGAAAGCACTTGTGCTAACAATGAAATTATCATTAAAATAACTTCAAGAATAATTTACCAGGAAGAACAAAGACACAGTACGTCAAAATATTTCCTGTTACAAATGCTTCTTCTATTGCATCTAACCTCAGCACCGATAGTGGGACGGTTGTTAGAATCTCTTTTGCATGTAAGTCAATCTCATCGTACTATGTAAGTCAAGCTTGCATCCACAAGATCTTTCAAATCGCTGATGTGTGGAAGGCGCGAGACGCAAAGCAGCCCCATTCTTGCATTCTTGAGACATTGCAACGAAGCATCACGCAAGACAAACTTCGATAGCGATAGTATAGCGGCATCAGAATTTGTGCGAAAGACGCCGCACGCATTGGAGTACGCAGCAGAGCGCACCGTCTATGAACAAGCGTCATGACATCAACACAACTAAAGAGAAAGAAAATATCTAGAAAAAAAAAAAGGTAGGCTGAGCGTAGACGTTCGCACGCTTGTTTTTGTCACGATGGCTCGAGCGCCAGCACGTGACTCTGCTCCACCAATAGGGACGCTTAAACATCATCGCCTGTGCTCGCTGGAACGCTGTGGCGGAAATATACAAGAATGTTAAGGGGTATTCAGACGGGGGAGGAATGCTCGGGGGAGACGGGGGGACTGCGTATCACGTGACCGCGACGTCACGGATTAGCGAGTGGGAGTGACCCCCCCGCGCCTCCTCGGAGGAGACGGGGACGTTTTCCCCGAAAGGACAAACGATCCCCCTGCGGTGGGGGATGTGGCGGAATTTCGGGCTCTTGTTTGGCCACATTGTTGCACTTGCTCCTGCAGAGAGCGGCAGTGGGTGTCCAGTCTGCAGCTGGATGGCCGTGTGCAGCTCGTCGTCAGCAGCTCGTCAAACAGGTGGTGCAAGCCACCAGAGTAGTCTAGTAACACTGGTCTCCCCCTCCGTTTGCCTCGTCCGTGTGAGTGGGGGGCATTTGTGGAGACTTCTCCTCGCGAGTTGACGTCACTAGGCTCCGCCTTTACCCCCCGAGCATTTCTCCCCCGTCTGAATACCCCTTTACTGTCGTTAGTTTTATTTAGGTGGCTTAGTCGCAGCAATATAAGCTTGAGAACCAGAATTCCGGTCGACGTTTATTGTTTCGCACGGTGGTGTTTCTATAGCAGTATCTTGTATCTTAAGATACACGATACATTATTGAATGTATCGGAAATACAGATACTCGTTTTGCAAGACGTATCGCGATACAGATACAAGATACCCAAAGAGTATCTAAGATAGTATCGAAGATGCATGTATCTTCGATACTGCCTAGCACTGCCTGCCCCTCCTCATTTTCCCCTGTGGATCGGTGCTTTCTTAACGACATGTTCCCCGATCAGCGTGAGTATAGGATGGGGGATGACTATATGACGTCCCTAAAGTAATTTTCCAAAATCTTCGAGGTGTGGGTAGGGTGTCACGTGTGAACTCACTGTTGCTCACCAAATTAACATTTGCGTTTCTAGTCCGCAGACAAAGTCGCCTTCTCGGAAGTGCTTGCTGCAAACACGTGCGCGGGACTTCGGTTCATTGCCCCTTTTAAACTTATGAGCCATGCGTCGTGATGCTCGTTGTGCTTGAGGTAAAACCGTACATGTGAAATTACACCCTGCTACTTTGCATGCGTGGTGCATCAATTGTGGCACACAGCACCAGAGTACCGTGCCGCCGAAAACATTGGTCACGCTTTCCAAGCTCTTGTTTCTAGATGCCAGTGCACATGAACTGGTGGTGAAACGAGGCTGATTGAAGTGAGAAACTTAAAAAAAAAAGATGGTTGATCCCTCCATCATAGGAATCGGAATAACACGAAAGTAAAGCGTACCCTTACAGAAGTAACTGAATGTTTACTGTACATTGATATAAGAGAGTTTGCACAATGTATACATAACTTGCACGTGACGTCAGTTCCTGTCTTCCGTCCGCCATCACCGGACCAACGGCCTCAGTGACCGCGCCTTGTTTGCGTTCGTGCAGCGGATCGTTCGACGTAGTGCGCGTGTTTTATCGTTTGCCTGGCGCTTATATGATAGGAGAATCGTCCAGGACATTGCCCGGTAAACTTTGACGAACGTGTAGGACCACCGCGGGCCAGATAGAAAGAAAAAAATCGCCCCGTGCGATAGCGTGGATCCCTATGAGCTACCGGTTGGTGCACAAGCTGCTGTTGATGCAAGCCTGCTGGCGACGGTTACCGATAACTTGCCTATTACGAAGTGACGCCCGCATACACGAACGTTGTTCAGTGTCTTGAGGTCATTATGCGCTCAAGCCATTCGCTCCGCTTCTCGGACAGCTCTTTCGTGCGGTCTCACTGCTTTGTGGTCACCTTTGGGAACGGTACGTTCCCGCGTCTGGTCCTTGTTCATTTGATTTACACTTACTTTTCGTGCGGTACCCAAATATCGCACGAATCGCCATTGCGACGTACGGTGATGACGTGAAATGCGAGAGCCGCACACCAATTGGCTCGATGTCGTCTGCTGCCATGTGCTCGGTGATGACGGCGCATTCCGAGATCGTATCCCACAGTTCCGCGCTGTGACGCAGTTGCAAGTTATGTATATTGATGTCTGGCAGCTATAGCACCGTTTAGCGTGGATGCACCCACTTTGATGATTGGTGGTACATCTCCATCCCGACGACTAACGTCCATGTTAAATGATTACTCAAAAGCTTGTGGTAGCTGTAGTAGTTAACGGTGAAAGCGTAATCAGAGAACGAGGTGTGATAGCCAGAAGAGCGTCGCATATTGGACGCAGAACTTGGTCGCCATCCCGCGGCATGTTAAAATGTGATTGAATACCACGGCCGGACTAGAGGAAAACGGAAAGCGCGTCGTGCCGCCCACCGGCCGCGATTTTTCTCGGGGCGAGCGCGTGAGCGGGGAACGCGGTGTAACAGCCAGGTGAGGCAGGCGCGCGTCGCAGAGCTATTTTTGGTTTGGGTTAGCGTTATGCTATGAAGCGAGGCCGACGCTTTCACGACGCTTGGGCTAAGATCGCCACCACGTGGTGTGTTAAAGGGACCGACAACTGATTTTTCTCGACCCACTTTTTTACGGCGCGACAGGAAGCTTACCCTTCGTAGCGTTTGTAGCTGCGGTGGTTTATCCTAAAAGCACGTAGTTACTTTATAAACAGTATTTTTCGATCTGAAAGGCTCCAAACACGCATGAAGGCTTGCTCCAGCAACGCTGAGAATTGATAGCGATGCCGCTATCCCTTGTGAAAGCTGTCGTTGTTCTGCTTTCGCAGGAGTTACTGTAACTATGCTTAACCACCTTTATTTTGAGCTTTCCAACCATTTTTGAAGATAGCAAGCTGTTACAATGAGATGATGTGGCTTTATACACCTTCTCGGTATTTGTACAGCGTTGTGTGCGCCTGCGCCTGTGTCAAGGCTGCCTACGCCAAGTGAAGGCAGCGCCACTTTGTTGTATACAACTAACGCAGGCCTATATGTACATTTTTATGGAGTAATATCTTTTAATATAAAGAAATGAACAATATTTCAGTACTAACAGAAAAAGTCATCGAACGCGTACACCAATCAACGGTCACGTGACCGGCTTCATCGGACCATTTATGATTTTGCCGCCAGAGGCGCCAAAGGCCATTTTTCGCGACTTTCAATGAAGAAATAAAAATATAAATCCACTTCTCACGAGATAAACAGGGTTGGTTTGAGTCAATGCGACGGACAATCCTTTCATCAGTGTAGTAAGCTCATTTCATGTTCTGGGCAGTTGTCGGTCCCTTTAAGGCATTGACAAAATTGAACTTCTATTGAAAACGCGCCGAATGGGACGGTAATGAAGAATTACTTTACTTTACCGCTCCCAGAGGGAAACACCACCCCGCCGACCGGTAGAGTGGTAGATATAAAAGGCGCGTTTGTAAAGTCTCTAGAGTCTTTCTGGGACGTCCTGCAAAGGACACTAAAGAAAGATTTCCCATTGGACGCACAGGGCATAAGGTATTTGATGATTGAAAATGATGATGGATTTCCTTATGATATCACAATGTTATTGGCGCTTTACAGCATTTGGAGGTCCCGAATGGCTGTACGTAACGCTGATGTTGACGCTCGGCGAGCCATAGATTACTTTTGTGAGACGCTGACTTCGTTTCTTGAATTGCAAAAAATGCAAAAGGATGTACCCGATTGGGTACCTCGCATGGAATTGCTGTTGCACATGAAACAATTGTAGACAGGATGTACTCTCTTCTCACGGTTGAAAACTGAAGCCCTGCAATAAAGACAAAAAAAAAAACCGTGGCGCAGTGGATAGCGTGCCCGGAATCTGTTGTTGCGGACCGAGCGGTCGCGGGTTCGATGCCCGTTGACGGAACTTTTTTTCTTTGCCATCTGATCGTGTACATTTTTTCGACGTCATTTCCGTGACGGAAATACGTCACTGAAGTCTTGGTGGACCCCGGCATAAAACACTTTCATGTTTAAAAAAAAACGCGCTCGGGCCGCCGGCTTCCTGTCGTCAGAGCAAGGTTCCGTGAAGCAAGGTAGCATCAGGTGATCCAACTTAGCATGTCACAACGACTCCAGCGCCCGCGTCTCCAGTGGTGGGCATCGTGTACAATAACACTAAAGAGATGCAGAAAGTAGAACTGTAGTGGCAAATTATCTTATTACAGTCACATTCATGCAATTCTTACTGTGAACTGAGCATTTAACAAGTGAGAAAATATCGAAAAAATGAAGGATATGTACTAACGCCCCCTTCATGTTTCTCGTAGAGATCATAAACGCAGTCCGGTCGGAATTTGTCGAGAGCTATTCACCGTGATATCCTCCTCATTCGTTGTTATTTTGCTTCTGTCGGTGAGCACGGTGGTATATCGTAACAGCAGCCAGGTATAGTTTTACCACAGGGATGTTTCGAGCGAGCTTCGCAGCGATTCTTCGTCGGATTTCACGCGTGTGCTGCCGCTGTCCAGCAGAGAACTATGGGGCTTCGATGGTTTTGATGGCATGGTACGTTTATCCTCACTGGCTCCCTCCCCCCTCCTCTTCCGATGTGTGCCGCATTCCACGGGCATGGCCCTGCTCTACAGCGACTCTCTTCATGCGTGGCGCCTCTGCTCGAGTTCTAAAAAAGGAAATCGCCATAAATAAAAACGCACAACGAAATACGCGTGTACATAACAGTATTTGGCAATTGGACGTCTCGCATATGCCGTCGACGAAAACGAGGTTTCGCTTTCCGTTGGTCGGAGCCGCACGCAGAAAGAGCTGCCGCTGCCGCGAGAGCACGGGGGATCATTGCAGACTCACTGAAATGCAATCCTGCTTCCACTGCGAGATCTTCCCTGCGATGTTCAAGGTCTGCAACCACATCCATAGCGGCAATCACGAAAGCCGCTAGCCATGCAGCGGCCGTTTGTACACGTGGTGACGTATCATGGCGCCTTCTAATTCGCTGAGAGCAACGAGATTCGTGACGACATCGCTTCAGCACCGAATCTAGGGCGAAAGTTGAGCAGTGGCGCAAATCCAGAAAAATCACAAGGGGGGACACACATCAGACTATGGCGGCCATTTTGTTTTTATAAATATGAGTTGTATTTCTATTTACATAAGAATTAAACCGTGTTTTGAAATATAATTTAAAAAACGAGCATGGGGTCCCAGCTCGAGCAGTTGCATTGTTCAATTCAGTCTTCTTTGAACCGGTCGAGCGACTTTTGCGATTTTTATAGTCTGACACACCTGAGGGGCGTTGAACACAGGTGCACTCTAAAATATAATCAGCCTTTAAAAAAAGTTTAACACGCTATACTTAACTGTCAGGTAATTCAAATAAATGATGTTCTAAAACTAAATCTCAAGGGGGGACACTTGCAAGGGGTGCCCCCCCCCCCCCAGCCTGAACACAAGGGGGGTCAGGAACCCCCATGATTTACGCCAGTGAAGCTCAGTAAGAGATTTTCAGCCTTCGCTTACAAATATCACCACTAATAATTCAGTCAACTTTTCGCACCCAACTGAAACTGCATGCATTCTTCAGTGCCCCTGTTCATTCCAGCTGAACTTCATATTTCTCGTTAGTGTTCGCTTTTCCCTAACAAGCTGTGCGTATCAGACGCCCAAGCAGGGAGAAGCATCAAAAACATCGACCTCACTGCCGGCTTCAATAAGGCGGTAAGCTACAACCAGACTTCCTTTTCGGCTGATACAGCTCTAGAGTTCGCGTTTGATGTTTCACGTATACGTGAAACATCAAACGCGAACTAACACGTTTATAAACGTGTTTTATGTGGCTACATGAGATGACATCAGCGTCACCTGGTCGATATAGACTCTGGGTGAGGCAAAAAACACAAAAAATAGGCTGTGAGCGCCGTAGATAGGCAGTGTATATTCTCCCAACCGCCGAGAAATCTTTGGAAAATTTTAAATGTGAAGCATTTCTTAGCGAACCCTAGAAATGCAACCACGACAGAAAATGAGAAGAAAAAAACAACGTTGCATGCCCATTTGTGGGAAAAAATATGCACACGTTCAACATAACCGCCGTGGTGGAACGGTGCTCGGATGATGACCCGAAGACGCGGCTTTGATTTTGACGGACGCTAAATGTGAGAGGCCCGTGTTTGCGATGCTAGTACACATCAGAGAACCCCAGGTGGTCGACACTTCCGGAGCCGTCCACAGCGGCGCGCCTCATATGTTCATATCGTGGTATTGGCACGTGTAACCACAGAACTTATTACACTGCACGCGACTTGAGAAAGGTACCCCCCCCCCCTTTTTTTTTCAACACGCAGGCTGAAAAACAAAATATTTAGAAACGTTTCCAGTTGACTTACTTTCAACACCTCTGTGTATGCTGTTCTGTCAGCCCTTAGTGTTTAGAGCCCTAAATTTCAGCTAGTTTAGCAAAGAGGATGCCATGGAATAGCTTTTTGAGCGTGTGGTTTCGGTTTACACACCGCCGGCGCCGCCGCCCATGATCTACCCGGCGGCGTTACCCGGCGTGCGCTGACGATAGGGTGGCTAGAATGGGGAGGTGTGAAAAGCGGCCGCGAAAACCGGTCCCCAAATCGCGCCGATGCCGCAAGGGGCGCTGTACGCAGAGGCGCGGGGAGTCGAGCAGACGACGTGCCGCGTAGCGCCGCTCATGTACGGCAAACCTGTCTCGCGCTATTAGCTTGCAACAGTTTGCTGCGTTAATCGTCTTTTTCCTTTTCTCTTTCAGCGGGTGCAGTAAAAAAGGGCACACTGTAACATCTTCCTCTCCTAGTAAAAAACAGCGCGAAAACTACGAAGACGAGACAGATGAAACAGGACTAGCGCTGTCTCGCCCTTGTAGTTTTCGCGCTGTTTTTTACTATGAACGTGTACCAACAAGCTCAAGTTCGTACGCTTCTCATCTTCCTCCCCTTCTTTACTGATTTTCGTGAAGGAATGCACGCGAGAAAGAATATATCGGAGTAACATGCGGTGCTGTTGTGCCAGAGGACCTGACCGAACGGGGAGGCGAATAAACACCTGCACTCCGTTGGAAGTCCGAGGCATCGCGGTCAGCGTCTACCCTGCGACCAAGAAAAGGGCCCGCACCTGCCACCTGGAAGCAGGGACTTAGCCCTGCATGCATTGTCTGAAATCCAGTCGTTTCAGCCAGCCACGTCGATTGACGCCAGTCGTTCTTCGAAGCTACCCTGCTACGGAAAGCAGCATTCCTGAGGACGATGGAAAGGCTGCTCCACACCTGCGGCCGGCGGATGGTCAGGGGACTAGAAGAACGTCAACACCTGCGACCAAAGAGCCACCCTGTCAACAATGGACTGGTCCCCTATTTAAGACCGGCCTGGTCCGTTGTTAGAGAGACGCCCCAGCCGACTTGGTCGAGCTGGCAGGCTCTGTACTGCGATATCTTGCTATGACCTGCTATACCTGCTATAAACGTTGTTAAGTTTTGGTAAACGTTTTGCCTCTTTGATCTGCCCACAGCGATAGTCCGACATCTCCGACATCATCGGCTCGCCAGCCTCCCGGCTTTTCATCGTCACGGAACCCCCATTCGTAACAGTGCACGGTTGGCAGCGCTGGGATACGCTACCTTCATCTCATCGTTCGACGCGCTGGCATACGCTACCTTCATCTCATCGTTGGACCAGGTGGGATACGCTACATTCATCTCATCGTTCGACACGCTGGGATACGCTACCTTCATCTCATCGTTTAAGGCGCTGGGATACGCTACCTCAACGTTTGGCTGCACGGGATATGCTACTCTGATCCCTACGGTTGGAGAGCCGGATCGGATCCCTGCAGGCCCGAGGAGCGAGGACGACCACGACACCGCTCGACGGCAGCCACGAGTTCGACCGGAGTCAGCTGCTTTGGTTGGGTGAGTGCCCAACGTGTACTGGTCATTTCGCCAGACTTCTCTAGCACAGGCAGAGGCTAGGAGAGAGTTTCGTGTTTTGTTTGATTGATTTTACTCACTTTAAACCATGGTATTCGTTTTAAAGTAGGAGTAAATTTTGTAGGAAAGCATCACGAGGGACGAGATCGCGATGGAGAAGTACCTAGTGCAGGATCTCCTAGAAATTTGCGAGGACTTGGGCATTTCCACCAGCTCCGCAAAAACAAAGGAAGCGATTCTCGAGGTGATGTGGGCGGAGAACGTGACCGTCGGGGAAGCTGACGAGACTTGGGAGGATATTTGCGAGAAAAAGCGGAAGGCGAAGGAACGCGAAATGCGCGAAAGGCGGAAGGCAGAGGAGCGCGAAAGGCGTGAAAAGCGGGAGGCCGAGGAACGTGAAAGGCGTGAAAAGCGGGAGGCCGAGGAACGCGAAAGGCGCGAAGAGAGGCAGGCTCAGAGGCGTCGCGAAGAGCGAGTACATGCTCTTAGGATGAAGGAGCTTCATGATGAAATTGAGGCGAGTAAGTGGCAACGAGCACGATACTGTCTCCCCGTCTTCAAGTCAGGCTTGAACATTGAGACTTTTCTCGCTGGCTTTGAGACCGTCTGCGAGGAGGCCGGCGTTAGCCGAAACCTTTGGTTGGAGAAGCTTGTCACGTTGCTGCCGCGCCAAACTGCATGCGTTTTGGAGCGCTTATCCGCTGAGGAAGCGCCAGACTTTGATAAGGCCAAAGAAGCCTTATTGCGCCACTTCGCTGCTCCAAGTCCCGCTGACTGCGAAAGTCGAGACGTTAAAGCCCCAGTGCATGATGCGCATCGAAAGGCGCAGGCGGACGATTCGCGCCGCAGAGACCAAGAGGTCAAGAAACGTCGCGAAGCGCTGGAGGCCGAGGCCCATCGTAAGGCGATAGAGGACGCCGAGGCCCGTCGTAAGGCGATTGACGCCGAGGCCCGTCGCGAAGCGCTAGAGGCCGAAGCTCGTCGCGAGGCGCTAGAAGCCGAAGCCCGTCGCGAGGCGCTAGAGGCCGAAGCCCGTCGCGAAGCGCTAGAGGCCGAAGCCCGTCGCGAAGCGCTAGAGGCCAAAGCCGATCGCGAAGCGCTAGAGGCCAAAGCCGATCGCGAAGCGCTAGAGGCCGAAGCCGATCACGAGGCGCTAGAAGCCGAAGCCGATCGCGAGGCGCTAGAAGCCGAAGCCGATCGCGAAGCGCTAGAGGCCGAAGCCGATCGCGAAGCGCTAGAGGCCGAAGCCGATCGCGAGGCGCAGGACGCCGAAGTGCGTCATAGTGATGAAAAGGCCGACTTCGAAGGCCAAGAAAAGGGTTGTACCCGCGACAGTGGTACACCGCCACGAATAGAGACAGCTCAGGGCGAGCTGGCTGGCTTAGAGCGCGAACTGAATAAGAGGGAGCTCGACCGTAAAGAGGAATCGCGTAAATGGGGCAAAGCACGAATCAAGCTCCGCGATTTCCAGACAGGTGAGGACATTGTTGCTTTCCTCGCTGATTTTGAAGAAACTTGTGGAAAACACGAGATCAGCCGAGACTTTTGGCTACAAAGATTGATCCAGTTGCTCCCGCAGAATATAGGATGCGTTTTGGAGCGCATGTTTGACTTGGGTAATCGAGACTTCGATGCAGCTAAGAAAGCGTTGTTAGGCCACATTACTGCTGTGAAGCAGGTCGACTGTGAAAGTCAAGACGATAAGTACAGTGCCAGGGCGTTGCAGGACGAGGAGCGGAAGATTGAAGAGCGTCAAAGGCGCGAAGAGCAGGATGCAGTTAGGCGTCGCGAAGAGAAGGAGTTTGAGGAACGCGAAAGACGCGAAGAGAGGCAGGCTCGGGAGCGTCGCGAGGAGCGAGAACATGCTCTCGAAATGAAAAAGCTTGATCGTGATATTCAGGCGATTAAGTGGCGGCGAGCACAATGCCAACTAAAGATCTTCGAGATAGGCGAGAACATTGTACCTTTTCTCGTTAAGTTTGAAAAGATCTGCGAAGATGTTGGTGTTGGCCAAGACCTTTTGGAGAGGCTTCTCGCGTTGCTCCCGTGCAAGGTCGCATCTCTTTTGGAGCGCTTATCCGCTGGAGGAGCGCGGGAATTTGATAAGGCCAAAGATGTCTTGATGCGGCACCTCACTGTTCCTGGTCCTGCGGACTGCGAAAGTCGAGATGTTCAAGACAGCGCTGAAGATGAGGTCCGTCGCGAAGCCCTAGCGTACGAAGCTCGTCGTGAGGCGCAGGACGCCGCTGTGCATCATAATGATCAGGAGGCCGACTTCGAAGGCCAAAGAAAGGGTTGTACTCGCGAGATTAGTACACCGCCACCAATAGAGACAGCTCAGGGCGAGCTAGCTGACTTAAATTGTGTCGGGACTACCGTTGGGTCAGATGCACAGACACCTAGCCGCAGCCCCGAGAATCAGTTAGTTGAGCCGTCTCAAGCCTCGGCAAAGAAAATAGAATGCAGCGTACTTGCGAGTACGATGGCCAATGCTGCGAGCATTGCCAGCCGTTCGGGCAGAAAGAGGCGTCGGCGAAAACGTAGGGCGAACTCGAAAGAGACAGGTGGCCACAAGCGAGCTAAAATGCCTAAACGCCGTGCGATGGTCTTGCGAGACGCGAAGCTCCAGGTTAGGCCAAAGAAATCGAAAAGGCTCACTAAGAAAAGATTGAAGTTCCGGCCGCTGCTGAGATCTAGATTGGGCGTGAAGCGCGTCTCGAAGACCCGAATTTCAAGTAAATTCAAGCGTCGTTGTCATCGCCTAATCTTTCCTATGCGAAGAAGCGGCAGGAGCGCAGCGAGGTGTCGCGTACACCGAAAGAGCGACAAAGGCTGTCCCTCACCGTGGCGAAAGAGTAACGGCTTAGCCCGGAGTGGTACAATGGGCAGACAAAACCGCTGGTATGCCGGTTTGTCTAAGGTCGGCGGACACGGTACAAACGTCGCCACTACTCAGTGTTTCGGACAGGTGTGTTCCCTGTCCCTTTGTCGAGGTCGGACCCCTCGAAAAGTGTGGAATGCGCGGCTCCCCAGAGTTCGTCTAAAAGAGTACGTTGGTAGAGACCCTGGGATAACCGCAGCATAAAGATGGATTGACATCTTGAAAGAAGTTAGTGTGTTAATGTGTACTAACGAATTGAGGAGTGAAATTTTGTAATTTGTCACTTTCCTCCTCATTGTAGCAGACATTGAGATGTTTGTTTGGTTATTTGTTGTTTTTTTTTAATATTTAGAGCCATGACCGTCAGCGCTAGTGCAAAGAGCTGTGAATGGTTTTAAAGGAGATGTAGGCTGAGTTAAAAGCCTCCGTTTTAGATACTTTGTTTGTCTTTTTTTTAGCTAGAAACATAACCGTTAGCGCTCGTGTAGATTGCTGTGAATTGTTTTAACGGAGATGTAGGCTGAGTGTTGAAAGCCTCCGTATTAAATAGCTTTGTTTCGACAGCTGGAAACATAGCTTTTAGCGCTCGAGTAGAGGAGAGCTGTTCGTAGTCGTTACAGAGATGAGGGCTGAATGATAAAAGCCTCTGTTTAACGTACTACTGACGTGTTTTGCGTTACGCGCGTCAGTGTAATTGTGGTTTCTCCTTGTTTTGTGTTAAACGCGTGAGTTTGATTTTCAGTTTTTCTTTCGTATTTAGTTTGAAACGCTTTGTTTTCTTTATGTAATACTCATTTGCCAAGTGCAATGAGGGAAAGCGTTTTAGCGAAAGGCTAATGTTCTTTATCCTGAGATGTTTTGTTGATAAGCATTCAGAACACTTGCGAGTGGTGCCAAGGCGCACGTTTTAGGGAGCACTTATGAAGTGTGTAGTTTTGGGGCAAAAT
Source organism: Rhipicephalus sanguineus (assembly GCF_013339695.2). Classification (NCBI taxonomy): domain Eukaryota; kingdom Metazoa; phylum Arthropoda; class Arachnida; order Ixodida; family Ixodidae; genus Rhipicephalus; species Rhipicephalus sanguineus. The sequence goes on along the minus strand of NC_051176.1, from coordinate 321,288,966 downwards.
TGAGTCTTCCCCAGCTGCTTCGATCGTCCCTAATCCGCCGATGTCACCATTGAGAATCGCTCGCGAAGACATTCTGATTGGTTTTAGCAGTGTCACGTACAGGCACGTCCTCACTTTGGTATTCTTCCTGAGATACGTTGCTCGTGATGTTTTAATTTTAGCTTAGCGTAGTCTCTAGGAAATGTTTTGTTCTTTTATGCTGGTCTGGCGATTTGATCAGCATTCGGAGGGCGCTTGCTTTGGACAGAGTGGTTTGGCTTTGCGTTGAATCTTGGCAATTCCAGTAAACTGCTGCTGTGCCGTGGAGGTCACTCCGCAAGGAAAAGAGCTGTACGACCACAGTTGACAACGGTCAACCAGCATCGCATCATCCGAGCTGCGTTTGACAGCTCGAACTCTGGATGCATTGTCTTGTGGCGGGGGTGCTGTTGTGCCAGAGCACCTGACCGAACGGGGAGGCGAATAAACACCTGCACTCCGTTGGAAGTCCGAGGCATCGCGGTCAGCGTCTACCCTGCGACCAAGAAAAGGGCCCGCACCTGCCACCTGGAAGCAGGGACTTAGCCCTGCATGCATTGTCTGAAATCCAGTCGTTTCAGCCAGCCACGTCGATTGACGCCAGTCGTTCTTCGAAGCTACCCTGCTACGGAAAGCAGCATTCCTGAGGATGATGGAAAGGCTGCTCCACACCTGCGGCCGGCGGATGGTCAGGGGACTAGAAGAACGTCAACACCTGCGACCAAAGAGCCACCCTGTCAACAATGGACTGGTCCCCTATTTAAGACCGGCCTGGTCCGTTGTTAGAGAGACGCCCCAGCCGACTTGGTCGTGCTGGCAGGCTCTGTCCTGCTATAACCTGCTATAACCTGGTATTACCTGCTATTACCTGCTATTTCTGCTATAAACGTTGTTATTGTTTTATAAACGTTTTGCCTCCCTGCTCTGCTCCTCAGCGACAAGTCCGATCATCGGCATCATCGGCTAACCAGCCTCCCGGCTTTTCATCGACACGAAACCCCCCTTTCGTAACAGTGGTGGCAGCGGTGGGATACCACGACCCCGTATCTCGAGCTGCGCACCCGAGGGCCTATACCCACTCGTAACAGTGCGCACCAACCAGCAAATGTCGATTGGTGTTACTTCCTTGAAAGAAAAAAATTCGTTACACACAATATGAATAATTTAAAAAAACATATGAAGCCAAGGGTAACTTGAAAGTTAGATTAAAAAGTAAACATCGAGTAAATGAAAATGATAAATGAGCAAGCGGTCATACTGTCAGATGGAATTTATGAAAAAGATAACCCTCGCGGTAGTAAATATCTGGATCTGAAGTAATGCAAAAGATCGATCTAGACAAAATGGATTTGCAACAAAGAAAAGGGAAAGAAAAATAAGCCATCTCAGGAATCTTTTCGTCATATTTATATAACCGAATACAGCATAACAGACATCCCTCTGAATATAAGAACAGTAACTTATTGTTAATCATATCTTCTGAAGTGGAGCTACGAGGTACCTTTTTTTCTAATTGTAATATCGGCGACAGAATAAAAGGAAGTGGTCCGTTGTTTCAATTGATTGCAAAATTTGCACAACGGCCGGGGACGCCGTGAAACCAGCATTATATAAATAAAAATTCACGCGTGGAATTTGACCGCGTAATCTGCTGTAAGAAACTTCTAATTGTCACGATGCACACCGCTGTTTATTCCAGCAATACCTTACATGTACGAAGTTCTTAAATTTATCCAGTGATAATTTGCCAGTGTCGCTTTGCAAACAAGCATTTCTATACCTTAAAGCTGTCGCATAAGCCGTATCTGGTAAATTAGGAATCAGAGCTCCACATAGAGATACTGAGGCTCATGAATCCACCATTTCATTTAGGTACAATCCGCGGTGGCCCAGTACCCTCAGCAACCAAATTTTTTGTAAGTTTGCAGGTATTAGATAACGAAACATGCTCAGGGGTGTTAATTCGCTGCCGTATATAGGAAGTGCTGAACATACAGAAAGATAATCTGTAACTATAACTGCTGTTGATTCATTTGACGGGAGCTTGCTAAAACAACAGCCAGTATTTCTGTAATTAATATAGGTGTATATATAGGATGATAAGAGGAAGACAGAAAAAAAAAGCGCTAATTTCTGCAACCCAATAGGAAGCACGGCTAAGCGCCTTAGGTGTTTGATTGGGAGGTCGAATTTAAAAAGACCACTGAAAAGAGCGAGAGATGATGCCTAACCCAACGTTACTAGACTAGGTTAGCAACCTAGTCTAGTGACGTTGTCCTAACCTTACCCTCTACCGATGCATAAGTCGCGGTTTGTTTATTGACATAATGAGTTGTATTGCTAATTCTCATGTGAGCAAGGTAATTGTGTACTGGTAATTTAATTACAGAAATGGCATTTGTTTAGCATTAGGAGAAAAAAAAATATCACGACATTGTGTGCGAAGGATCGAACTGAGCTTACTTGAAGAGCCAATATGTTATATTTTTACATTGAGTAGTTCTAGCAGCGCTAATGTGAATATAATCTGAGGGGTGTTCACTCACGACCATGCAATGTGCTTCAAAGAATAAACTAGGTTTTTAAATGAAAACATATAATGATTGTCTCTTATGCGAACTGTATATCTTTAAAAATGTACGTTTTAATTGTTGGTGTCTCTGATCTAATTACAGACCATGGTAATCGCGCTATCCATATCTAACACGTTGTTTGCAACGAACATTAGAAGTCCAAGGCACAAGCGCGAATCATTCCTGTCTAATAGTATTATAGGTTTCATTTTTTTAAGCTGCGTCGCCAGAGAAAAAGAACAACAAGAAAACGGCGCCCCATACCGGGATAGGGCGAACATACATTTTGTTCATCATTATCGTATTTCTTCGCAATTCAGTTCTTTGGTTTCAGAGTCTTCGTAGCAGCCAGGAACGAAGCACCAGCGTTCAGTTCTCTTCGTTTTATAGGGCATTTTCACCACAGCTCACTAATGCATGACTCGTGTACAATAAAGAACGCGTAAATGGTGAAAAGAAAAAAAATCACACGGGCAATCTGCGACAGCGGCGGCTGTACCCGCGCCCCCTGCAGCAGCGCCCCTGGCGGCATCGGCGCGCAGAGGGACCCTCTCTGGCAAGGGAAACGCGCGGCGCTCAGCACACCTCCCCATTCTAGCCACCTTACCGACGACACCGCCGCCGCCGACTCTGAACGACCGCCACGCCGCCGCCGGTCGAAACCGACACGGCGCACACAGGGTTGGAGCACGGCCGCTCTATGAAAACGCACAGCACGGCCGTGGTTGGAGCGTTGGGTGGGAGCGCGCTCCGTAATCAAGCACCGGAAGTCGCTTTTCAACCGTTAAGTTTACAAGAGCGCACTCCGACGGCTAGAGCGCGCTCGAGCTCTTTAACTTTACGCGCCTATAGTGCCTAGAATATACTGGCTAGTGTGCTGAGCGGAGGGGGTTTCCTATGGGAGGAGGTGGCAGGGCCGGTGATGCCTTCCAACTTTCGCCGGCAGGCGGCGACGCTTGTCGCAAAGGTGTAGGCCGCGCGCCGGTTTGGCCTCCGCAGCTTTAGTGCCTCGTGTCCGAATTTGACTTAGTGACGTCTGCGCTGCTTTTATCGTGTTTGCGCTGTCCTTTGTGTACGCACGAGTAAATGAGAACTGCAAAAAATAATGATGCAACGGGAGAAGCATCAGGGCAGACAGAAAACATGCTTCGTTCTGCTGTGTCGGAGTGGCGATCACATTTTCTGTTGAAATACAGATCGGGTTTTTCACTAATATGTTTGTATTAAGCAGTTGTTTGAGTATTTCCCTGCCCGTTTAACATTTTTCACTAGATTTTGCTTATTTAAGAAGTGGTATTATGGCTATTTGTATTGTGCCTCTTCTGTTGAGCGTTTGTTTACATTTATGTGCGCGTTGTGTGTTTTGAACATTATTTATGTTTGATAAGTTGATGGTTAAGTTGTGGCACAGTGGCATTTTTCATAGTGAAATTCAGATTATATTCTCAGTTATTAAGGTGGGGTGAAACTTCGAAAGGGAGTTCCAAAGCTTGGCTGTACAGCAGTGGTAATGAAAGCTATGACTAAAATTTGCGAGGTATCTTAAGGTGGACGCAGGTTGCATTAAAGCTCAAAAATGGTATGAAATTGTTTAGTATTTTTTTTTATTTGTGTTTGTTTTTCTACTAATGTACTTTTTAAATAAGATCTGCCAACTGCAGACCATTGCAATTTTGCATAAAGGTAGCTACTAACGCTTTACAGAAGTGGAACTAAAATTGTGAGCGTACAACAAAAACTAGATTTGTTATGTTTTCTTACGTTTGTTGATTTATGAAAATTGCCACTTATGACTGATTTTTTATTCTAAAAAATACAAATGCGCATAGGCTACTGCTTCTAGTGCCAGTTATGTAAATGCCATTAGTTACCACGTGGAATTTTTTGTTTTCTAAGCCCACTAGTTCTCAAAAGAAAAAGGTACAGAAACTACAAAAATGTTGTGAGAAAAACGCAGAAATAACGTAGGGGTACGCGAGCATTACCTGTCAATGTGTCAAAGAAAAAGGACCTAAAATTATTTTTGAAACTGCGAGTACCCAAATGTGATATATTTTCCGAAAGATAAAGAAATGTTGTATCAGGTAATTTTGAAATCCCAAAATTGAATTTTTTTTTTACCAAAGGAAGTCTCATCCCGCCTTAAACTGTTAGTTCATTGCAGTTAAAAACAAAAGCCCATATTCACAAAGGCGCCTCGCACTTGATTTTTTCAGGCAATATTTCAGCTATTCACAATGCTAGACTAATGAAATTATCTAATTGAGATGTCGATTCAGACTGGCTTGTGTTCATGGCATGTGGTCTAGGAAATACGGATGCCATGCTGGAAAACGCAGAACAGTGAAAGTGACACCACTCCACCCTACATTTGCGTATAAACGATGCTCTCTTAACTACAGACTTGCTCATGTAGATACAACAATGCAGTAGCCACAGCTGAACTGCAGAAACATCGAAACAACCGATCCGAGAGTATGGAGCCTATGCTGATATCTGCAGCACTGGGTGTGCAATATTAATCCTGTTTGTGAAAGCGAACAATGTGCAAAAACTAGTGTCATAATGTCTGCAAGAAATATTAGCGTATTTGTGTAATACCAGCGTTACACGGGAATTTGCGATTACTGTCGACCTGCTCCGAGTCAAATATCTGCTCGCGAGAATTATCGCAGCCACCGATCCGACTACCTCGGCGCATAATACACTCTGCAAGTCCATGATGGTGCATCATACCGAGTGTGACGCGCCGCTAATATAATAAAATATGACCACGACTGAGCGGCGCGAATTGCAGTTGACTGGATCGACTTCGAGTAAAATCGCTGCGTAGAAAACAGCGCGAAAACGGGATGAAGGCTAAGGATAACAAACAACACAAGCGCTGTTCCTTAGCCTTCGTCCCGTCTTCGCGCTGTTTTCAACAGAATAAGATGTACTAACTGGGCCTTCAAAGCACCCTGCTATCGCCAGCGAATGTTCACGTGTAGCAGCGAAGAATCCGAGTCGTACTTGATCGCGATCGAAATTGCCGTGAGCCATACTTACGACACGATTGCTTGCACCTAACGTGTCAACCTTAGCTGAGTGTTTTCAACTGGCAAGTTGGGTGTATCGTAGTATATTAATTGTTTAAAACGTACTTGTGGGCTAGTTGGTTGGTCATATTCACGATAAACGGCAGCGCACGCTGGGTTAAGACAGAAACACGAAACACGAAGTTTTTAACTCTGTGTCGTCCTTTTTTTCGTGTTTTGTGTTTCTGTCTTAACCCAGCGTGCGCTGCCGTTTATCGTGAATATTAATTGTGACTTTTCTACTTCGCTTTGGTGGTGAGCACAGTGTCGCGAAAGCTAGCAGACGACCATGAGGGACGTGTGAAACCTTCGTCATTTTGTAGTGCCCAACCAGTTGAGAATTCTCTGCGGGCAGTAATTTGCCGCTAAGATTTCCTTCATCCGATCGAGTGTTCTGTCGAGTGTGTTAAAAGGAACGAAGAACACCGTATTCGCAGCAGAAAGCACCGTGCTACGCAGCCGCAAGCGCAGGAGCCGCCGACACGCGATGGACCTTAGTAGAGTTACTGTATATGCTACCTTTCTAAAGGTAGCATATACAGTAACTCTAGACCTTAGCGAGTCGCAGCGCCGCCATGCGGTGACTGTGGGAAGGCATCAGCGCGGTGGCCACGCCAAAGCGCGCGCTCAGCACACTAGCCAGTATATTCTAGGCACTATAACGCGCCCATAGACACTAGCGCCAGAGTTCCCTCTAGTAAGTATTGTAGGAAACTCTATGGTTTCGATTGCCGCTGCCGGTGGTGCGCTGCCGTCGTTTCGACGGGGGCGACACCTGAAGGCCCAGACGCGAAGCTCGCATCATGCCACTGGCTTGTTACAGCCGCAGACACGCGGATCGTGGCGTTGAACGGATAGCTAGAGTCTAAGCTAGAGCGCGACGCTCATTGCAGCGACGAGCTGAAGGGATTCCGCTAGTCAGATGCCTCACAAACATTGCACGATGTCGCAGCTACAAGTCACCAATTGCTAGATATGTGGTACACAACACGGCTAGGGCAATTCATTTCGTCCAAGAAAAGAAACCTCGAGATAAACACTGTCGCTCAGCTCACGTCAACACGGAACACGTTGTAACACATGCAGGCGACGCTCGTTGCCCACAGGAGGTTCAGTGACGTGGACTGGACATATCCAATCAGATCAGCCGCCCGCGTGACGTCGCGCTTCCAATACGACGTGCACTGGAAGTAGGCGGGATCACAGCTGAGCCGCTGTGATCGGTGGCAATTCGCAGCTTTAAAGCCTTGTAATAAATTACACAGTTTACGCACATAGCTTAAATCGGTCTGTAAATGATCCTTCGGACTTGCTCTACCCGCCCAATGTGTTCGTAAAAAATCGTCAAAACCGTTTCAGGGTCCCTTCAACTCTTTCGTTACCACGCCTATTCAAATCGACCACCGGTGATCGATGCTTTGAATAGTCGATTTTGGCATGGTGAATATGTTTCTCGTGCACCTAGCACCTCCTACTAGTAAGTCCAGCCCAGGGTTGCCACTGACTTTCGAGTAAATGTCGCCAAACGACGTGCAAAAAGTCGCCAAAAGTCGCCATTTTTTTTACAAATTTCGCCAAAAAGCTCGCGATCCTAGAAATGTGCGGCATACATAGTAATGAAAATTTCCACTCACATATAGCCCCGTAGAATACAGTACCATCCAAGACCCTTAAATTACATTGACGTTTCTCAATGCCAGTCGTATCTCCCGCTTCTCAATGGTAGTGCATGGTGCTGCTTCTCCGACTAGCCGCAAGATGTGCGTGGCGGCGCAAGGGTGAATCAATGAAACGCTCTTGATATCCTTCCATCCCTGTCGGCTCGTTTCAAAGGTAAAAGTGTGGTAAACCTCGGGCGAAAACGTGAAATCGTTGTTTGTAGACAGCTTTACGTACCCTTATATGAATTAAAAGGATTATAAGGTTTATCGACGGTAACACGACAGAATTCTTGCAGGAACCGATAATTAGTGAGTCTTACACCTTTTAAATGTGAACTAATATGATAAAGAACGCCACTGACCCTTTTATCTTATAGTCACTTATATCTACACGTGTAAATCCGATGCGTCATTAATGAACAGGTAGACAATGTAAAATGTTATACAGCAATTGTTTTCATTGCACACGCTCACCGAGAACAGTGTAAAATGCCTCAATAAATATTTTTTGATTGCACAAATAGCCGCGTATCCGCCTCTCTTCGCTATTCCAAAACAGACTTTAGGAGCTGAATTGGGGGTACTGCAACAGTGAATAAGCCGCCAAGCTATTCAGAACAGTTGGAGCTTTGGCGGAACAAATGGTCGGAACACGCGGCCAACCCGTCCTCTAGCCCCTTCAGAAGCTAAACTTTAGAGAAGCTTAAAGCACCTAAAGCCATAAACTTATAATCAAACACTGCCCTCTCGCGGTACGCAAGGCAGTCCTCTGACTTACATTTTGCTAGGATGTCGCTGGGGGCCGTTCCAGTAGCTCCTGCATCTAGATGTTTGAGGAGATACACACGAGTTACAGGAAGGACATACCGAATGACGCGTAATGTGCACATTCTACTCGTGGGCCTAAAAACAAGAAAAATACGGAGAATGTTGCCGCTCGTTCGTTGGGAGGACACTGAGCTTAGGATGCATAACTCAGTGGATACCTAAGCCGAAAATCGCCTAAAATTCGCCATGTCGCCACTCACAATTTTAGGTCGCCACGGGCCTCTCAAATTCGCCAATTTCGCGAAAAGTAGCCACCATTGGCAACCCTGGTCCAGCCACAGCACTTTCAGAATCAGTTTGAACTTGCCCGTTTTGGCAAGTTATATATAGTGATTTTTGACAGACCTTTGCGCGAACCAATGTGCGTATGTTGTTGGGAAAATGCGCTTGGCTGACGAACTTGAGAGAAACGCGTGCCACTCCTGGTTAAGCTTCAGTAAGATCAAAGTTCTGTAAACAAAATAACTTTTGTAAGTCAAATACCAAATATATGGTGTCAGCTCCGTAATCTGACAGCGTTGAGCGGTAATTATTGTCTGAATTTATGCCAGCTATTCACTGGAGAGGTGTTGTTTGGAGATCAGGAAGATTTATTCTACCAAACATTATTTCAGAAGGTCCGCCGCATGTATAAAGTGTGGAGGTGGCCTTTTCTGTCAGTTTCCAGCGGCATTGGTTTCACTTCTATTGTTATATCCGACACAAGGCCGCATCCCGTGTCGGTGGTCGCTCGCGTCGTTGTCACGCGCGCATGGGTGCGCGCCTGCGCACCCATGCGCACCTGCGACCGCACCTGAATTTAGAGACAACGAGCTTTGAGTCCGAACATGACAGCACCTCATCTTCACGCTCTCATGGCGACATTGTTTCGCGTCAGCCTCGGACATCCGCAGCCGTTGGTTTCGTTTACGGCTTAGTTCTCCTCCGCCGCCCGTGCGTAGCTGCTGACTTTTGTGCGCATTCTTAGAGCTACTCTGGTTACGTGCAGCGAGGTCCACATATCCCTGGGGCACGATGTGCTGGCGCCGGCTGCAAAGCTTCTCCTCGAGACAAGGCCGCCGGAGCACATCTCGGCCCCGCACTACCCAAGCAACGCTGGCCGACAATTGGCTGATCACTGGGAAATAGCCGGCAGCCGACTTCACTGGCCACCAGGCATCCGAAAAGGGTCGGCCGGAGGTGCGCTGCCAGCTACGTCGGCACTAGATCGGCTGCACAATTCGCGCCACCGTCGGTGGCCGAGTGAACGCCGAGCGCGCCAAACGCTTGTCGGGGCAACGCGTCGTGCCGGCCTTGGTTGCCGGCAGAGGATTCGAACAGCGTGTATTATTTTAGGGCAGCATAAAATACACCGCAGGAAGTGTAAACAACTCCTACAGTTCGATTTTTTAAACATCACAAAAATCACCTGTGACACACAACATACTTGTGGTCCTTGAGCTGATTACACCAAGTGGTAGAGATTATTTGTGCGAACAATCCAAATACATTATCGACTAAATAACAAAAATAATAGCGAGCCATTACATTCGTGCATGGTTTCTCCAGGCGTGCGTATCTACTTTAAGAGATTTTTTCGAGACCATCATTCGCCAAGTGTGCGACAGTATTTATACATGGGCGCTAAACTAGGCTTTTGTCGTTGTTCGATGCTTAAGACGGATTCTTACAAAAATAAACGTGACTTAAGCAACAGTGAATTTCTACCTCAAATTTGATGACAGAAATATTAAATCGTAAGATTTTATTCCAATTATTGCAAACTCAGTGGCTACAGTTAGTTGCAGTCGGTAAGGCAGTGTAATTTGAAGGTCATAAATGAACTTTATTTAGATAGGCGATTATTTATTTTGCTTTTTCATGCAAGTAATGTCACCCGCTTGCATTAAACCGAGCTTGCACATAATACATTTATGTCATTTCTGAACTAAAACGGCCATTAAAAACCATTCTGTATAACTTGTGGTAGCCTCGATGCTCACCGGAGCCGAAGACTACCGCGGGTTCAGGCTTAGCGAGCCACAGGGCCGCGTCTACCGTCGCCTGCTTACGTTTAGCGCACCGCTCCGCACGCGCTCAGCTAGCAAAGGCGTTGAGCGCCGCGCGGCATGAACACAGTGTTCGAGATAACATACACACACAAACACTTTATTTGCCTTCTGCGGCACCCCAACACACACAGTACACGTCCGCTCCCGGGGCACGGGGAAGCAAAAGGGCTTCCCGACGCGGACGATACACCAAGGGGGACCGCCAGCACGTCGCAGCTGGCAATGGCGAGCTTTGACACGCCGCTCAGGAAAAAGGTCCCTCGCGGCTATGCTGCGCACTCTCGCGATGACCACTGGGCCTGGTCGCGAGAGTTAGGGCAATCTCCGTACGCGTGGGCCTCCGGCAAGTGCGGCTCGGCGTGCACTGTTAGCAAAAATAAGCCGAGATGGGAGTAAATGGCTTATCCTCTAGCGCACGCCCTGATGGGGGTTTTAAAGACACCGTCCGGACGGAGTAAAAAATTTACTCCCCAACAGGACGGGGTTTTTGGATGGACAGAGGGGAGTTTTTGTTTACATCCATAGGGGAGCTTTTCCAGGTAAATATGGGAGTAAATTTTTATAACCATCAAAAAGAAAAAAATGCTTTTCGCTTTTTAATTAAATTAGCATCGAAACACGCAAACTGGATCACACGTACACAAACATGCAAACAACGTTCGCAAAGTAATACAACACTCACACTGACAACAACTCACCACCAGCGCTTCACAACCAAACTTTGGTCATCGAGTATATATAGGCACCACATCTTGACCTCCAATGTGGCTCAGATGGGACACTTTTTTCCCCGAAATTAAGCAACAAACATTCATGGCGTACGTGTAAATTTGTGATGAGCTTATAGATACCACTGAGGCACACCTATCTTTTACTATAAACCCATCTAACATTCAACGCCTTCTTAATTAGCGAATTTTGATTATCAGCTGGCACTCTGTCGCATGGGATGTATCCGCCTTAGCAGTACTGTGCGTGAGTCTGTAAAATGCACATAATCGTACACGAACCACGAGCGGCCGTGCACGAACGCTTCAGCGGCACACATTCACGAGCAACACCGGCGAAGAAATGCGTCGCCCCGCCGGTATACCGCGTTGTGGCCGACGGCGTCGCTAGGCCTCTCCCAGGAGTACGGCACGGCTATACGATGGACGACAGCTCGCGATCACAAAATACTTGCTGCTGTACAGTTTTCGTCGCCGTTTTTTTTTTTACACACACACAGCCGCTATGCGAGTCCGCTGTCCGCGTTAAGCTACGTACAACGAACGAGACGGCTCGTAGTCGCGGTTCCTGTTGCTCGCAGTACATCGGCGGTCGCACGTTGGTTCAATCTGTCTCGTATCGGCGCTCGCCTTCTCGCTAGACGTTTGACAGCGGTGGTTGCATGGCGCAAAAGAGACAATTTAAGCTTATTCATTCCAGCAGCTTTTATTTTCTGTGAAACATATTCTTTGCTTCACCGGTGGCCGGTGCGAGCTCGTAGAACTCACCACGGCGACCGGTGTGGCGGTGCGAGTTCGCTACGTCGCCGGCTTGGTACCGACGACGTAGCGAAGCCTTCTTACCGCTTAGAAGTTGCAGCCGGTGAAGCATCGTTTCGGTGACACTCCGAGAAGCAAGCGTTGCCGGTGGTCGGAGCGAGCGCGTCGCCGGCGCAGCTCTCACACAGGCCGCCGGCCGGCTTGATGCCGACGACGTAGCGAAGCCTACTTCTTACTGCTTCGAAGTTTTAGCCGGTGAAACTCCAGAAACAACCCGCTGACGATCGCAACAGCTTACTTTTGTTACCGATGAAATTATTCTTTGCAGTTCTTCGTAACTCGGCACGTTGAAGCGAGGTATCCGTGGCGTGTCGGAGGCTTGCACTCGTGTGCATGGGCACTGCCGCTTGACGGGAGAATAAACACGGGACAGCCAGCTCGATGTGTTCGCGGTCGGACGCTGGCGCGAGTTGAACTTGTCTCTGACCAGAACGGTTCAGTGGAGAAAATAGTCCTACACCTCTACACAAACCAACCGGCCGTTGCAAATCCTCGCTGCAAACAAATGCCCGTACACACACGCACATTCACACACGCACGCACATCACGACCAAAAATGGTTTCTGAAACTCCCATAGGGAGTTTCTAACCACGTGACACGCACGTCACGACCAAAAATACTTTTTAAACCTCCCATAGGGAGTTTCTAACCACGTGACCTAAAACTCCGTGGGGAGTTTAACAAGGTCATGTCGTTCATAAACTCCCTCATTAAGCAAGGGGCGTTTTACGACGACATGTGCCGACTTCACCCCGCTACCACGGAGTAAATGATTGGGGCATGGGGGTTTTAGGGGCTCATGTGCTGGAAAAGCTCCCATCTCGGCTAATTTTCGTTTACAGTGATGGTACGACCGCGCACGAGCACATAGGCACCGCTCTTTGGCTTAACGTACGAACCGGAGCTAACACTGGGGTAAACACGCCTGGAAGGGTGCCGAGGCACCCAGGCAGGCTACAGCCCGGCGATTCCCAAAGGGGACGTCGGGCCAGAAGGAAACGCGTGCTTACCCAGCGGCGTCCGAGGAGAGAGAGAGTTCGTCCCGGCGTGCACGCGCGTCAGTCACGCCGAAAATCTCGCGGCTCCGAGATAGAGTGCCTCGGCGAACGAGCGCATCGAGGCACTCTACTCCGAGACCGCGTGCAGCGCCATCACGAGAGCCGGCGCGTAGCGTAAGATGACGCCACTTGCCGTCGCGGGAGAGGGAAAGGATTCGCGGAACGGCGAAATGCCCGCGCAGTGGCTCCAGGCGCGCCTCGGATCCCGACAAACTTAAAAGAAGCATCGTCTGTATCAACATGAAGCATGAAAATTTTTGCGTGCTGCCCGAGCAGCGCCGCACCCAAACAGTCTGTGGATAGAGATAGAGCACTGCACGGGCCGGATTTTACGGCCCGGACCCGGCCCGGGCCCGCTTTATGAAGCCCGAGCCCAGCCCTGGCCCGTGGTTCCAAGCGCGGGCCCGGGCGTACATGACTGAACCCAGCCCGAGCCCGGCCCGGGCCCGTGGTTCCAAGCCCGGGCCCGGGCGTACATGACCGAACCCAGCCCGAGCCCGGCCCGGGCCCGTGGTTCCAAGCCCGGGCCCGGGCGTACATGACCGAACCCAGCCCGAGCCCGGCCCGGGCCCGTGGTTCCAAGCCCAGGCCCGGGCGTACATGACCGAACCCAGCCCGAGCCCGGCCCGGGCCCGTCGTTCCAAGCCCGGGCCCGGGCGTTCATTACTAAACTAATCCAGGGCGCGCTTGTTCATGACCAGGCCCGACCCGGGCCCGCTAGAGGATATTAGTTGTTGATGATGATTATTAATGATGCCGTGCGCTCTGTAGCGGGCGATCGGACGGAAAATCCGGTGTGTACATGCATCGAAATGTTGCTTTGCCCGCGGTGGTAACTCCTACGACGCGGGTGCGATTCCCGCGGCCACGGCGGCCGCAATTTGATGGGGGCGAAATGCAAGAACACCCGTGTATATACTTACCTTTAGGTGCACGTTTGAGAACTCGAGGTTGTCGAAACTGATCCGGTGCCACTACGGCGTGCCTTGTAATCATATCGTGGTTTTGGCACGTAATACCAAGGAATATAAATGAAATGTACCGCATGTGTCAACCTCCAATAAAAGACCGAAATCTTTATTCCTCCCATGGGAGCAACCGCGATCTGGCCCATTGTTAGTGCTGTTAATATATATATATATATATATATATATATATATATATATATATATATATATATATATATATATATATATATATATAATGCCACGCCCACTTCTTGTCTTGTTTTGATGTATTCGGGTTTGACCGGCAGGGACGGTTATCAACGCTCGACGCTGTCCGCGAAGTAGTGTTCTAGAAGCGTCGCGATTGTAGTAGATCGGTTTGTTAAGATTGCGCCCCGCACGCGAATGTTCCAGCTTTGTCTAGAGATTACGCCGCCACCAGCGATATTGCTGGAAAGTTCGATAGCGCCTGTATAAAAGCCGACGCGCGTGACCGCTTGTCAGTTGATCGACGGTCGACGCTCTGTTCGACGCTATCAGTGTATTGCTGTAGTTTGACTTTCATTTTCCCGGCCACAAGTTCGGCCAAATAAACAGTTTCATCTCGGACGTGCTGACTGCTGTCTTCGTCGACGTCACGACCACGTGACATCTGGTGGAGGTGCTGCTTCATGATCCGGACGCCACCGCGGAGCGCTGACCCAAGCCCAAGCCGCGAAGAAGACGACTCTAAGAACAACCCGGATCCTCGAACCAGCCGCCGGCAGAAGGGACTACAACCAGAATACGGGCTCCTTCCCGAAAACGCCAGGCAGCCGAAGACCGTCACATCGACCGCCGAGACGATGACAGACCCCCTGCCACCTACAACGGTAGTGATGCAACAGCCAAGGGAGCCACCAACTTTCCGTGGATCGTCGTTTGAAGACCCGGAGAGCTGGCTGGAGACGTACGAGCGAGTCGCCACCTTCAACCACTGGGACATTGAAGAGAAGCTGCGCCACGTCTACTTCTACTTAGAAGACGCCGCGAAGACGTGGTTCGAAAACCATGAATCGAGCCTTCAATCCTGGGACCTCTTTCGGACGACGTTCCTCAATACCTTCGCGAGCATCGTCCGCAAGGAAAAGGCCGCTGCTCTGCTGGAGACAAGAGCACAGCTACCGAATGAGACGGTAACTATCTACACGGAAGAGATGACGCGACTTTTCCGCCTGGCCGATGCTGCCATGCCTGAGGAAAAAAAGGTCCGCTTCCTTATGCGGGGAGTGAAACAAGACCTCTTTGCAGGATTGGTGCGGAACCCACCGAAAACTGTCCCCGAATTTCTAAAGGAGGCTACAACAATCGAAAAATCCCTCGAGATTAGGACGAAGCAGTACAACCGCTCAACCCTGTCGACAGGCTACACCGAAGCGCACTCGCTAGGCACCGACGACCTACGGGAAACCATCAGAGCGATAGTGCGCGAGGAGCTGCGCAAGCTGTTGCCTTCAGCGCAGCCTCAAGTCGATTCGATCACCGACATGGTCCGCGAGGAAATCCAGCAGTCGCTGGGCACCCCCTATGCAGCGCAGCCGCAGCTGCAAGCAATGAACTATGCTGCTGCAGCCCGACGCAACGCCCCCCCTCCTCGCCCTCGTCAAGACGCCGCGCCGCCGCAGCAGTTCCGCCGCCAGGCACCACCGCCACCCCCAACGACGCCATACCGCCCGCCGACAGGACAAGGATGCGCCCCCCGAAAGACCGACGTTTGGCGTGCCCCTGACAACCGCCCGCTCTGCTACCACTGCGGAGAGGCCGGCCACACGTACCGCCGCTGCCAATACCGACAGATGGGGCTACGCGGATTCGCCATCAACGCGCCGCGCCCGCAGCCAGGCGAACGGCCTCGCGACATTGACGACTACCTCACCGGAACACAGTGGCAAGAACGACGACCTTCCCGATCGCCGTCGCCCGGCCGCTACATGTCCCCGCACCGCCGGCAGTACACTGGCCCAAACCGGGGCCGGTCGCCCAGCCCGTATCCGGGAAACTAAGGGCAGCAACCGATGGAGGTGCGGTTGCTGTACGACGAAATGCCGAAGATCCTCCGCAGCCGCCGACGACGACAACGCGACGAGACCTTCAGAACACGACGCAAACCGGACGGAGCCCTCACGACGAAATTTCGCGGCCCGAAGAAAACCTGACGACGCAACGTCGAAACAGCGGGACCAATCGACGAAGCCGTGATCCGACGCCACGACCTAACCGCAACGCAAGACGACGGACTAGCGACCTCAATGTTCTTATCGACGGCCACAGCGTCACAGCTCTCGTCGACACCGGAGCCGACTATTCCGTCGTCAGTGGGCCATTCGCCACCAAGCTGAAGAAAGTAAAGACCGCTTGGAGTGGACCCGAAATCCGGACAGCTGGAGGCCACCTGATAACGCCGATTGGTATCTGCACGGCGAGAGTCACCATCAATAACCGGACTTATCCTGCGAGCTTCGTAATCCTACGAAACTGCTCCAGGGATGTGATACTCGGAATGGACTTCCTAAGTGACCACGGCGCCGTTATCGACCTGAGGTCTGAGTCGATAACACTAAGCTCAGACAAAGCGCTCCCACCCCACGCGACGCCAGGGAACCATGCACTGAAGGTGATAGAAGAGCAGGTGACCGTTCCGCCGCGCTCCAGCGTCATTATTTCCGTCAGCACCGAAAAACCTGCGAACCTTGAAGGCGTAATCGACGGCGATCAGCAACTACTCCTGAACCGTCAAATTTGCGTCGCAAGAGGTATCGCCGAGCTGCACGACGGTAAAGCAAAGGTACTGCTGACAAACTTCAGCCACGAATATAGGCACCTCAACATGGGTGCGACGGTTGCCTACATCGACGAATGTGTAGCCGCCAGCGATGCTTTCGCTCTCTTCGATGCTGCCGAACCTGCTTCGACAAATAGAGGTCCCGAACCGGATTTTGACGTCAACCCGAGCCTTCCGAAGGTCAAGCAAGACCAGCTCAAAACCCTGCTCCTGCAATACAAGGACTGTTTCTCGTCGTCATCGCGGGTCCGACAAACGCCCCTTGCTAAGCACCGAATTATAACAGAAGAAAATTCTCGACCACTCCGACAGAGCCCCTACAGAGTTTCGACGCGAGAACGTGAGGCCATAAAGAAACAAGTGGACGAAATGCTTCGCGACGACATCATCCAGCCTTCAAAGAGTCCGTGGGCGTCACCCGTGGTGTTAGTGAAGAAGAAGGACTGGACACTGCGCTTCTGCGTTGATTATCGGCGCCTGAATAAAATCACGAAGAAGGACGTGTACCCCCTCCCACGGATAGACGACACCCTGGATCGACTTCACAACGCGACGTACTTTTCGTCGATGGACCTCAAGACCGGCTATTGGCAGATCGAAGTAGACGAAAGAGATCGAGAAAAGACCGCTTTTATAACGCCCGACGGCCTCTTTGAGTTCAAGGTCATGCCTTTCGGTCTTTGCTCGGCACCTGCGACGTTCCAGCGCGTCATGGACACCGTACTGGCCGGATTGAAGTGGCAGACGTGCCTTGTGTATTTGGACGACGTCGTCGTGTTTTCCTCGTCCTTCGACGAGCATCTCCGGCGGCTTGAGGCAGTACTTCAAGCAATCAAGACCTCTGGACTGACCCTGAAGCCAGAAAAGTGCCGATTCGCATACGACGAGCTCCTGTTTCTGGGTCATGTGATCAGCAAGTCTGGAGTGCGCCCAGACCCGCGGAAAACAGCTGCCATCGCCGACTTCGCGCCACCCACCGACAAGAAGGCAGTGCGCCGATTTCTCGGCTTATGCGCCTATTACAGACGCTTCGTCAAAAACTTTTCACGGATCGCCGAACCACTGACGCTTCTCACGAAGGCTAACGTGGAATTCAGGTGGGAAACGGCGCAAGTGCAAGCATTTCAAGAACTTAAACGACGCCTGCAGACGCCACCCATACTTGCGCATTTCAACGATTGCGCCGATACGGAAATACACACCGACGCAAGCAGCGTAGGACTCGGTGCCGTCCTTGTGCAAAAGACTGACGGGCTTGAAAGAGTTATCAGTTATGCTAGCCGGTCACTATCCAATGCAGAAGCCAACTATTCCACAACAGAAAAGGAATGCCTTGCCATCATCTGGGCTACGTCAAAGTTTCGCCCCTACCTCTATGGCAGGCCCTTCAAAGTTGTCAGTGACCATCACGCCTTATGTTGGCTAGCTAACTTGAAGGACCCTTCTGGTCGTCTCGCACGATGGAGTCTCAGACTTCAAGAATTTGACATTACCGTCGTGTACAAGTCCGGACGAAAACACTCTGACGCCGACTGCCTGTCCCGAGCCCCCGTCGACGCGCCGCCGCAAGAGGACGACGACGACTGCTTCCTCGGAACTATAAGTGCCGACGACTTCGCCGAAAGGCAACGAGCCGACGCGGAACTGGGGGGCCTTATGGAGTACCTCGAGTGCAAGACCGCCGTTGTTCCGAAGGTATTCAAGCGAGCACTGCCGTCGTTTTTCTTACGGAA
Organism: Rhipicephalus sanguineus; assembly: GCF_013339695.2. NCBI lineage: Eukaryota > Metazoa > Arthropoda > Arachnida > Ixodida > Ixodidae > Rhipicephalus > Rhipicephalus sanguineus. The sequence continues at coordinate 321,270,651 of NC_051176.1, read as the reverse complement.
CGGCGTTCTCATGAAGAAGAACTTTTCGGCACTTCGAACCGACTACCTTCTTGTCGTGCCCTCATCATTGCGACCAGAGGTCCTGCAGGCCCTACACGACGACCCGACGGCTGGGCACCTCGGTGTTTCCCGCACGCTCGCCAGAATACAGGAAAAATACTACTGGCCACGCCTTGCTGCCGACGTCGCCCACTACGTTAAGACTTGCCGAGATTGCCAGCGACGGAAGACACCGCCGACTAGGCCCGCGGGACTTCTGCAGCCAATCGAACCACCTCACCGGCCGTTCCAGCAAATCGGGATGGACCTACTGGGGCCGTTCCCGACGTCGACTTCCGGCAACAAGTGGATCGTCGTAGCGACCGACTACCTCACCCGCTACGCCGAAACAAAAGCCCTGCCCAAAGGCAGTGCCGCTGAGGTAGCCAAGTTCTTCGTTGAGAACATCGTCCTTCGACACGGCGCCCCAGAGGTTCTCATCACCGACAGAGGTACGGCGTTCACGGCTGACCTGACTAAGGCGATCTTGGAATACAGCCACACAAGCCACCGCCGCACCACCGCGTACCACCCACAGACCAACGGCCTCACCGAGCGTCTAAATAAGACGATCGCCGACATGCTGGCCATGTACGTCGACGTCGAACACAAGACGTGGGACGCCATCCTTCCGTACGTGACCTTCGCGTACAACACGGCCGTACAGGAAACGACGCAGATGACGCCATACAAGTTGGTCTACGGACGGAGCCCGGCAACGACGCTCGACGCCATGCTACCAAACGTGACCGACGAGGAAAACATCGACGTGACCACCTATCTACAGCGCGCCGAAGAAGCACGACAGCTCGCCCGCCTACGGATCAAGAACCAGCAGACGACTGACAGCCGCCGCTACAACCTTCGACGACGCCACATGGAATACCAACCCGGTGACCGTGTATGGGTATGGACGCCAATACGCCGACGAGGACTTAGTGAGAAGCTTCTTCGGCGATACTTCGGACCGTACAGGGTACTTCGACGCCTCGGCGCACTCGACTATGAGGTTGTCCCTGACGGCATTACGAACTCTCAGCGGCGCCGTGCGCGACCTGAAGTCGTCCATGTCGTGCGCCTTAAGCCGTTTTTTGCGCGTTAGCGATACTGGGGACTCTATTTTTTTCCTTTGTTATTGTACTAATTTATTTGTGTATGCACTTGTTTTTTTTTTCTTCTATGCTCTTTCACAAGCATCGGGACGATGCTTTTTCAGAGGGGGGCAATGCCACGCCCACTTCTTGTCTTGTTTTGATGTATTCGGGTTTGACCGGCAGGGACGGTTATCAACGCTCGACGCTGTCCGCGAAGTAGTGTTCTAGAAGCGTCGCGATTGTAGTAGATCGGTTTGTTAAGATTGCGCCCCGCACGCGAATGTTCCAGCTTTGTCTAGAGATTACGCCGCCACCAGCGATATTGCTGGAAAGTTCGATAGCGCCTGTATAAAAGCCGACGCGCGTGACCGCTTGTCAGTTGATCGACGGTCGACGCTCTGTTCGACGCTATCAGTGTATTGCTGTAGTTTGACTTTCATTTTCCCGGCCACAAGTTCGGCCAAATAAACAGTTTCATCTCGGACGTGCTGACTGCTGTCTTCGTCGACGTCACGACCACGTGACAATATATATATATATATATATATATATATATATATATATATATATATATATATATATATATATATATATATATATATATATACACGTGATCTGGCGTGTTTATAAGGAAACCCACCACGATGTACTTGTTACTTTAGTCTGCTCCAGCAGACAAAACGTTAGTGAAAATATACAGTGCCAATCTATCTATACTGGTGAAAAAAAATAGCACCAACTGTTTTTCTATTTTTATTGCTAAGCTTTAATAAGAGCCAGCTCTTTGCACGTGTCACTTCAGCTTGGCACAGTATACCTTAGACCATGCAATGCATAACGTTCGCGTGTGCTCGAAGGCCCGACTTACGCCTTTTAATGAGCGGGTCCGAGTCCGGCCCGGCCCGCAGCCTCAAGCCCGGGCCCGGCCCAGGCCCGCGGCTTCAAGCCCGGGTCCGGCCCGGGCCCGCACTTTCAAGCCCGAGCCCGCCGGAAAACGCTTCGGACGGCCCGGGCCGGCCCGCGGCCGGGCTTTGGGGTCGGCCGGGGCCCGTGCAGTGCTCTAGATAGAGAGACGCAATGTTTTGTTCTAACAGCTAGTCCTTTATTATGTAATTTGCGCAATGGAATGAGTAAAAGTTCTTATCTTTCGCTGACGGATAAGTCAGGCAAACGGAAATACCATATATGCTATGTGAAAAACACTCATGAAAAGGCGTGGCCGATATGTAAGATTTTAGTACCAATACACGAACAATATATAAACAAGAAATATTCTTTCAAGCTTGTTAGAACGAACACAGCAATGGCAATCCGCTGACGACTCGTGCTGTGCAAAATTAAAAGCAGAAGGTGGAAAAGTGCGGGAAAGAGCCAAAGAGGGTCAGCCTAAGGCCAACTAAAAGGAATCGCGCGCTGCTCTACAGATAGCTAGGGAGCGTGGAGTGAAAAGAACATTTAAAAAAAGAAGCAAAAAAACGCGCTACTGTGGCCCGCGCCCCGGAAGATCCCGGAGGGGAGAAGGAAACTTCTTTTTTAGATGCGAAGTATCTCTTGCTCGGGGGTATGTAACGCGGCGTGGTCATCCGCACGCAGCGTTGTGGTCCGCACTCACACTACGTACGCGCGACTCTCCTCCTTCCCTCTCTCCAACAGCTGCGCGTTACTCTCTCCACTTCTCTACCAGCACCTGCTTGCGCTTCTCCTGCGTTCTCGCTTCTGCTCTCACGGCGCATACGCTACACTCCTCCTCTAGTCTCCTCTCCTTCAAATGGCAGAGCGCTGCGCGCGTTCAGTCCAGCGCTTGCCTCGGTTGGCTCCTCTGAAATGCGGGCTCGACATGCCGAAATTCTCTCCTGCGCAGCGCCGCGATGAGGGCCAGCGCATGCGCGTCCCCTCCCTCTCTATCTCCTCTCCTACGCTGCCTCTCTCGCGCGCACCTGTCGACGTTCCCCGCACGCCCTGTGAGAATTAACGGTCAGGCTAGAGGGAAGACACGACGCCCGTAGTGTTCCTCTTCGCGTTCCACGACGCGAGGTCGCTAGCATGCCCAGCGAACGCCAACGGAACGCGATCGTGCAAGTGCTCCGGCTTCGCATCGCCTCATGGTCCCCTTTAGCGGGAGATGGTGTAATTTTTTTCTTTTTTTTCCGCTGTTCTCCGGTTTTCTTTATCAGCGTTTTCTAGCGCCGCAAGGGCAAAATGGTGGAGCCGCCTCCTCTTTCGAAGAAGCCGCATCAGCACAGGCCGCACATCTGCAGGCACGCCGTCAGTGCCCAGCAGTGCTTTTGCCACCAAGATGAGAAAATGGGATACATGTCCGAAACAGCACCACTAAAGACTTGCGTTTGTCAAAATTTACGCGTGTATACGTCTAGGTAGCAACAAAGTTTCAATGAAGTTAACGCGAATTTATCTTTTTTTTATTTGCAATGTATATAGTTATTTTTACCTCCCACAGATAATAAGCGCTGGCTGAAACCAGGGAACTATACAGTTACGACGGGTATATTCCTCGATATGCCTATTTGAAAAGTTTCTGTTATCCCATCACTTTGTCAGAGGTCGCCATGTTTGTGACATTCATCATTTTAGCACAGCATTTCAAATAAAAATGAACCCTTGTTTTTAATAAAGACAAAGCAGGTACACCGTAACCTACATTATAAAGAAGTTAAAATACTGCACAATTAGGATATCCTAACGATGCACTGCCTCAAGATACGAAATAATGCCAGTCAGAAATCGCATTGTGATCATTTTATACGTCTTGAAAATTCTAAACGAAAAGATAAGCAAGCGAATATGATGCATGGAAATGCATGAGAAACATTCCGCGGATTTGTCTAATCTTCTGACTCATACGTATAAAAGAATCGCATAATGGAGCATTTGCAGCGGGTAACGCGCAACGCGCACTGCTGTTCTGTTGGATCAATGTTAATAAAATGTTTACCCGTTACTTCACAGAATGATAATTATCAATGGGAGCAACACGTGCTTAAAACTGGACGCTGTAGCTTTATATTTCTATGATTCTATGGACGCTGTAGCTTTATATTTCAAGACGCGTTAGATAAATGCATAGCTAGTGCCTCGCGGTAATCTGCCGTCGTCGGTGCCTCGGATGCAAAACGAAAAAAAAAAGTAGTAAAATTACATTGCTAGTAGCACTTCACGTGCCGTTGGCGATGTGTGTGGCTGACTGTCTGCGCAACGTGAGCGTACCGTACGTTTCTACACATATGAGAGCTTAATTATCAAGTCCCTTGCTGACGCACCACATGGGACCAGGTGCACTGCTCGACACCGTTAGATTGATTTATATATTTGTCCAGCCTTACATCGGCTGCATAGAGTGATGAGGATTTGTCAGCAGAGCTCATCAATCTAACGCCGTCGTTATCGAAAGCAGGGCAAAATAACGCGACGTGGTGAAAAGCATTCGTCGCTGATCGAGTGAACAGTTGAACACTGGTCAATTTTACTTTGAAATTCAACATTCAGGTTTCGAGCTAACAAGCGCGAGCGCGTTCGGGCAGTATGTTGAGGAATAAATCATGTAGTGCAGCTACAAACGCGATGACGGCCTTTGGTCAAACAAGGAAAACAGCAATGACCGTCAACCACAGACGTAAGGGAAACTTCCGGCTAAGGAATAATATCGAGTTTTGCTCTGAACGGACTGAAGTTAAGCTATTAATCGGATGCTGACTAGACATGCGATGACCATAATGATGAGCGCATGCATTGGCATCAATATGGAAGTTGGAGTTCTTCTGCGTTGTGAAGAATTATTAGATCGGAGACATATCGTTAAAATATTTTTATAACCTTGAGAAATCGCAAGATTTGAACACTCTGGAGATCAATGTATTTGCCACCAGGAAGTACATAACGGATAAGAAAGTGCAATCACGCGAATTTATCTTTAATGTGGCTTTACAATGGTCCATTGTGCTGCGGTATAGAATTGAAAATAGTTCGCAAATGGCACGTTGATTGTAACCGACCATATACATTACACCATCTATTAGTAATAAACTTTATTGAAAATGAATTGATTCGATCTTTCTCCCATCGGAAAGGTTTTGGTTGCTTTACAGCGAGCCCAAAAAAATATTAATTTCGTCACACGAATTTTGCGAAATAGAGTTCTCGCGGACTGTACAACTTTGGTGGAAAATTTCAGATGCGTGTTTCAGGGGCGCGAAAGCTCTAACTCATTATATGAAAAGCTGAATTGCGAAGTGATCTTAAAATCTGGCGTTCTTGTAGCTTATTACACGTCCATTTGTCTAAGAATGATGTCACATTTGCAGTTCTACTCCAATCGATAACGTCCCAGTACTAGAGTTGTTTGCTGTGCCTCAGTTTTCCCGAATGCAGCCGAATATTTCTGATGTGCACATTATGTGATTAAGAAAAGGTACAATTACGGAGTTGGTTAGGATGCGGAATTTAAATGTCGAAGTTTTTCACCTGTTTCGCAAGAAACTTCAGAACCTTTAGCGATCGGGCCGCCGAGAATCTTCCGCCGCATTGTCATGAGCACCTTTCAAGCCTTATGATGACCTCTTATGATGAAGCACTTATACGCTCAATGTACTACAGTGGTACGACATGAGTGCTTTTCAAGTGTACCGAGCGTTTACGTTTTCAGCTCGAAGCTCAAGAAAATGTCCACCTTTGCATGCATTAGACGCAAAGCATTTGGTTGAACAACATCAATAAATGGGAATAACTGCGAGTACGGAGCAGAAATTTAATTTTGATCGTGATACTATAGCGCGCTAGGCTCTATTAAAATATCGACGATTTTGAACTGTCCACCGAAAATTGTGATCCCCGCCTTTTCTATGAGCTTAGGTGGAACAGCTCGGTACTTTTGGAACGCTAGCACTGCTCACGCTTTAGCACGGTCGTGGATATAAATATATGATTGATCTGATCGAGCCGCATGACAGAGGGAGGACATCAGATATAATGGTTACATATTGAAGTGTGCGAATATTAAACATTTGGAATATAGAATCGAATATCGTCATACATGATTCGGTCTTCGGGAATAGCCCATATACGTTAATACGAATATTTCAAAATATCATCTATGTCCAAATAAACACAAAATTGGCGCAAAATGCGATAAGTTCTACGGTCATAAGCTATACGTCGCTTGTAGAGCCAGAATTCGATAGTCCGCACACTCTGAAGAGTTTTAAAATATGTACTTGATGCTCAGTTTATGGTTTTCATGTTAATTTGCTTTCATGTTAGGGTGCCAACGATATTGTGTGTTAACAACGAAAACGGTTCAATTCAAATTCGATTCGCTTCTTGGACGCATTAGCACTGCCCTGAATGCTTAGGCATGTCATCATCATCATCAGCCTGTCTACGCCCACTGCAGGGCAAAGGCCTCTCCCATGTTCCGCCAATCAACCCGGTCCTGTGCTTTCTGCTGCCACGTTATACCTACAAACTTCTTAATCTCATCTACCCACCTAATTTTCTGTCTCCCCCTCACGCGTTTGCCATCTCATGGAATCCAGTCAGTTACCCTTAATGACCACCGGTTATCCTGCCGACGTGCTACGTGCCCGGCCCATATCCATTTCTTCTTCTTGATTTGAACTATGATATCCTTAACCCCCGTTTGTTCCCTGACCCACTCTGCTCTCTTCCTGTCTCTTAAGGTTATTCGCACTTTCCAGCACCTATAGGTGGCGCGGAGAACGTTTCAACATGGCGGGACGAGAGGTGATGGAAGCGACACGAAAGCGTGCACGTCTCGAGAACCAGGCGGCTTACGAGCCTCTGGTATCTCTAAGCGCGATCCTTGACCTTGCCAAGGAAACACAGAGATGTGTTGTCAAAGGGAAGGCGGCGTTTAACGCTGGCCATATAACATGTTGTGGAGTACGCGAGACGACAAGCGCGCGGCCGTCCAGGTGGAGTCCCTCTGCCTGCAGACAAGTGCGGTAAAAGGCCCGCCGCATAGAATAAATAGGCAGTTTTAGAATAGCGTACGCAAAGCTTTGCGTTGGGTTTTTGCGCAACTGCGCATGCGTCATACGCTAACCGCTTGCGGGTTCCCGTTAAGTGACGAAAATAGCGGGCCGCAAACGCTAACGCTAACTTAGCGTACGCTATTCTAAAACTGCCTAATGTTCAAGTCTGCAACTCAACCGGTGCCGTAAATGTCAGTATTTCTTCTTACGTTTTGTAATCTATATATGATGTACGAGAATTGACACCAACCAGCGGTAGCGCTCGTGTGTAAACAAAGCGCCGTCCCCCCCTTTTGCGCTGCCTAAAATGTAGTGTGTGGTGTGAGTTCACGGCGAGATACATGGTTCCCCGCGCCGGTTTAGCTGTGAAATGATTCTTCAAGAGTGACACGGAAACAGTTATGTAGTGGCGATTCAGCAGATATGAGCGCGATGATGAGGCATGCCAATACCCAGCTTCCCGCACGATTGGAGTTTTCGTGTGCCGTGGGGTGGTGGGGAGACACTGTCACTTCTTCATTCTAGTGTTATAAAAGTAGCAATATGTTGCTTAAAGCTTCCCGGATTCATTATACATGTGGCAGCTGTCGCATTTTACCCCGCGAAAATTACCACAGTTTTAATGTCGTTTGCATGCTTATCATTGATTTGTTTATTTTCAGGGAAAATGCACATGCAAGGCCGGTCTCTCTGTTCAATGCAAACGTGTTTGCCACACTGATATATTTGAACAGGTTGAAAACCTTTTAGCAACATGAATTTATCACATTTTGTTGGTTGTCTTCTGCAATGTGCACCGAGGGACCAACAGTGAATGTGTGCGATATGCCGTACTAAAAGCTTCAATGTAAAAACAAACATAGAGGCATATCACTGCAATAAAAGGAAATGAAATTGCGTCTGGTGTTTGTTGTTGCACTCCCAACCGTGACTTTTAATAACATGTTTCTACTTAGCAGTCGCATATTAGTTGTCCTTGTTGAAATACACACGACCATTTGCTAACTTCTTTCCCAATGCGGAGCTTGATTGTCCATAACTTCCCTCGTTTTTTTCTCTTTTGGAAAGCAGTGCAAGCTGACTTTTCCAAATATTGCACGATTTGTGCATTGTGGCACACTGCACATGCGATTGCTCTTCGCTCTTAGCCCGTTTTTCTCCATGGCGCACTACTACGACGCTCCGGAAGCCACACAAACATGCACACGAACGGGGCCAGTGGGAAACCCACCACCGTCTCCTGCCTTGCGAAAAAATCCGCGCGGTGGCGCTAGCTCATCTGGAAAGTGCGAATACACCTATCATTTTCCTTTCCATCGCTCGCTGCGTCGTCTTCAATATAAGTTGAACCCTCTTTGTAAGTCTCCAGGTTTCTGCTCCGTAGGTAAGTACCGGTGTTATGATCGGCCTGCCTGGCTTGGCGCCGCTTTGACGCATGAGACGTTGCGGCTAAGACTACCCTGATTTCTTCCGGGTCAGCGGTTCCAGAGATGCCCCAAGAACGGCGACAACACGAAGGTCCTTCGTCTAATATTCTCAGGTTGTCTGCGCCCCTCGTAAAACCCTTTGGGCACGCTTGACCGACTGACAGATTAGGAAGAGTTGTTGGCCGTCGAGGCGGCTTGCTTTGTCGTCAAGGTGCCCCGGACAAAGGGCCCAGCGTCTGGGAACCGTCTGCGGATGCATTTCCCACGTTCTCCGTGGCGCCTTGTTGCCGCTGTTTCCACAATTCGTGGTCTGCCTGGCGGCGCATACCCATCCCTGCAACAGACTACGAAATTGACTTCCACGACTCAACGTCTTCGTGCTGTGCCATGTAGTGCGCGGTGGGCAGTGTTTTTCCCTCGCCATGGGACGGACTGGACGTGCCTCTTTCTCCTTTCGTGGGTTGGGAGGGAGGCGGCGTTTCACCTTCCCCTTTTGGGGGCGGAGGTGAAGATGGAAATTTTCATTGGACTATCCTGGCCTCCATTGTTTTTTCCTACAGGGAACACTGGGAAGGCCAGGACATAAAATGCGAGCGCCGATGCGCTCCCGACAAGCTCTCACAAGTTCTCTCAAGCTCTCACGAGCTCCGAGAGCTTCCATGATGCTAACCCCATCATGTAGCAACACGCTACCTGTAAATAAACGTTACTGTTAACAGCTCCGGGCTCCTCTCCACGACATCTCCCCGGGACTCTGGCTGGCTCCGGTCATCTGGGCAGAACCGCGACTACATCAACTGGATGGCAGCGGTGTGATGCTGCTGACAACTGGATCACATCAACTGGTTAGCAGCAACGGGATGCCCCATGCTTGACTCGGGCCTCAACGATATGGTGAGTGCTTGACTTTCTATGAGTTTTGCCAGGTTTTAGCTTTTGAAGTTTTCTAAATCTGTGTGTAATCTTCTGTGCGTATAGGCTTCGTTGTACCGCTACCACACGTCGCAGCTATTCACCATTTTAGCTTTCATGTTCTAAAACTGGCAGTGTTTTACCGTGCGTCTAGGCTTCGCTTGTTCGCTACCTAACGTCACGGCGGGTAGAAAGTCCTCACTCGTGAAGACCATGGAGTTGGTAAAGAAGCTAGAGAGACCAGACCTCTTACTACTGTGTGAAGAGCTGGGAATTAAGGTTGGGAGAGAAGAGAGAGAGTCACAGCTGATTAAGGCTATTCAGGAATGCGGGGCGGAGGATGATGAAATTGAGGAGTGCAGGGAGGAAGTTGAGAAGAACAAAAGATGGGCTGAAGAAGACAGGATAAATGAGAAAAGGCGATTGGCTTTAGCACTTTATCAGGCATCAAGTAACCCGAATAACGAGATAGCACCCTCAGATAAGAAAAAGAAAGGCAGTCCTGCTAAGTCCACGTCTACAGTGAGCCACTCAGAAGATCGAAAGAAAGAAAAGGCGTTTAAGGCTAGGAAGCCGGTTGTATGCCACCGTTGCAAAGAGCTATAGGTCACATCGCAGCCGGCTGCCGCAAGCCTAGGAATGTTCTCTGTTTTCGGGACAGCAGCGACAATGATCTGGAACAATTGAAACCCCCCATTCAGGAATTAGTTGAGGAAAACGTACCGCGGGACTCTGCCGCAACGTTTGATAGTGTACATCCGTACTCTTTGACCACAGGGGAACGCCCGTGTGCATGGCAAGTAGTTGAAAATGAAAGTGTGTGTTTGCCATTAGCCCGCGTTGAGAGTGAGGGACCGTTCAGACTGCTCGCCACGGAAGCTTTGGTGTCCCAAAACCTGCCCGAGCATTATCCCTCTCAGAATGACGTGGATATGCTTTCGAAAGGCCTTTGTTTTGGTGACGAATCGGCGGCAGCTATGACGGATCTGATGGCCTGTGAGTCTGCTCATGAGGTTCCGGAAGCAGAAAGCGCTAACGAAGCAGACTGTAAAAGTTCAGATGATGAGGCGCTTAGCTTACCACGAGAGGAAGAGGCGCTCAACATAGCGCGAGGTGATGAAGCGCTTAGATTAGCGCGAGGTGATGACTCTCATCAAGGAGAGACATCTGATGGCGAGCCGGTTGGTTTAGCAAGTGTCGATTGTAGCGTTGTTTCTGAAGAGCACAGCTAGAAATAACGCCGAGGATAGGCCAGTTGAGCCGCCTGGAGTTTTGAGCAATGTACTTCCGAGTATTATTGCCGAGTCGGGGAGCGTTCCGTGCCGCCCTGAAAGAAAAAGGCGCCAGCGAAAACTTCGGGGAAAGGTCCAAGTTGCCTCGAGCGGAGGCTGGAAACCCCGAAAAAGTTCTCTAAAAGTCAAAAGTTGCGGGTCTCGCACAAATCGAGATTAGGCATAAAGCGTGTCGCGAGGGCCAAGAAAAAGACGCCGAAGTGGTCGCCTGGTTTCATCATCTTTTTGGAAGGCTAAACGGTGGAGCAAAGCGAGGTGGTGCGTACGCGACTGTAACGACAAACGTCCTCCCCCAAGTTTGCGAGAGAGTGACCGCTGCTCTAAGGCGGCCCACAATGAGGAAGCTTAAGCGTCCGGGTGCGTCTTTGTCGGAGTTCGGGGCCCGCGGAACAAAGGTCACCGCCACTGTGTGCTTCGGACAGGTTGGCTTTTTGTCCCTCCGTCGCGATCTGGCCCATCGACAACTGTGGTATGCGCGTCCCCCCAGAGCACGTCTGAAAGGGTGCCGCATGAATTTACGCAGTGTCACGAAGGATACTAAGAATTTGTCTTGTATCCAGTTTTATTATTGTTTTGTTTAGCTGTCTAACGTTTGCATGCCTGCCGATGAGCAAGGACTGTGTCGACTTTTTAGTTTTATTTTCCTCGTCATCTTAACTGCAGACAGTGAGACATTTGTTAAACTGCTTGTTTGCTTACATTTTGCAAAAGCTAGCACCCGAGTAGAGGGTTTTGGCGCTGATTTTAACAGAGAAGTAGGCTGAAGGTAAAAGCCTCTGTTTAAACCTTCTGTTCTTGCAGTGAAGTGTAGGTTTTGTTTCTCTGTTTGTTTTATGTTTCACGCGCAAATTTATCTTAACAGAGAAGTAGGCTGAAGGTAAAAAGCCTCTGTTTAAACCTTATGTTTTTGCAGTGTAGTGTAGGTTTTTGCTTTTGTTGATTTTATTTTATCCGCATAATGTTCGGACAGTGTAAGGCTACCAAGAATTTCTCTTGTATCCAGTTTTGAATTGTTTTGCTTTTAATGTTCGCGTGTCTGCAGATGAGCAAGGAATATGTCGGTTTTTGTAACTTTTATTTTCTTCCTCATGATAACTGCAGACATTAGGATACTTGTTGAACTGAGTGTTTGCTTACATTTAGCGAAACCTAACACCCGAGTAGAGGGTTTTGCGCAAGTTGATTTTTAACAGAGAAGTAGACTGAGGGTAAAAGCCTCTGTATAAACCTTGTGTAAATTGCAGCACACTTGTTAGTATGCGCATCAGTGTAGTGTAGGTTTTTTGTTTCTCTGTTTGTTTTATTTTCATACGCGCAAGTTTGATTTTGAGTTTTACTTATACTGTGAGAGGCGTAATTCATTAACTACCTCCTTTCGTTTTGTTTCGCCCGTAGCACCTGCGTGCCTTGAACGCTGTGGATCTCTCTGGGAAATGATACAAAACGTTAGGCTGTTGATTTGCTTCGCACGTAGTAGGTCTGAGTTTGTTATGGCTTCGTTATCTGATTCTTGATTTTCACGAGTGAGCGCACCAATTGTAAATTTCTAGGGAGTTTTACCAAAACTGTAACCTGGCATTTCTCGAGGTCAGTTGAGTGCTCTATGTTTGTTGTGCCTCGGGTCTTGCGTGGTTCGTTTCTGGTGTTTGCTGGCCATGGCTCAGGTCCAGAGATTGGTGCAGCCTGCGTCAACGTCTACAAGGGAGCAGATCTACGGTCTCTGCGGAGTGCTTTGGTGCTGCAACCCCTTCGAGACCTCCTGTGACGGTGGACGGGCTGTTATGATCGGCCTGCCTGGCTTGGCGCCGCTTTGACGCATGAGACGTTGCGGCTAAGACTACCCTGATTTCTTCCGGGTCAGCGGTTCCAGAGATGCCCCAAGAACGGCGACAACACGAAGGTCGTTCGTCTAATATTCTAAGGTTGTCTGCGCCCCTCGTAAAACCCTTTGGGCACGCTTGACCGACTGACAGATTAGGAAGAGTTGTTGGCCGTCCAGGCGGCTTGCTTTGTCGTCAAGGTGCCCCGGACAAAGGGCCCAGCGTCTGGGAACCGTCTGCGGATGTATTTCCCACGTTCTCCGTGGCGCCTTGTAGCCGCTGTTTCCACAATTCGTGGTCTGCCTGGCGGCGCATACCCATCCCTGCAACAGACTACGAAATTGACTTCCACGACTCAACGTCTTCGTGCTGTGCCATGTAGTGCGCGGTGGGCAGTGTTTTTCCCTCGCCATGGGACGGACTGGACGTGCCTCTTTCTCCTTTCGTGGGTTGGGAGGGAGGCGGCGTTTCACCTTCCCCTTTTGGGGGCGGAGGTGAAGATGGAAATTTTCATTGGACTATCCTGGCCTCCATTGTTTTTTCCTACAGGGAACCCTGGGAAGGCCAGGACATAAAATGCGAGCGCCGATGCGCTCCCGACAAGCTCTCACAAGCTCTCTCAAGCTCTCACGAGCTCCGAGAGCTCCGAATGAGCCCCATCCCATCATGTAGCAACACGCTACCTGTAAATAAACGTTACTGTTAACAGCTCCGGGCTCCTCTCCTCGACATCTCCCCGGGACTCTGGCTGGCTCCGGTCATCTGGGCAGAACCCCGACTACATCACTGGTAAGATGCAGCTGTTATATACCTTCCTCTTGAGGGATAGTGGTAGATTACCGTTCATGATTTGATAATGCTTGCCGAATGAGCCCCATCCCATCCTTATTCTTCTAGTTATTTCACTCTCATGGTTCGGCTCCGCGGTGTTACAAAGCAGATGCGAGGGTCCTGGGCCAGCTGTCCCCAAGCGAGTCTTCCCACTTCTTGGACCCCCCCCCCTCATTTCGGAGAACGGATTTGTCACCTACACCTGCCGTCTTTTCCCTGAACTGGGCGCTTTGCCTGGAAGGTGGCAGCTACGCGCGGGTCTCCTCCGTGGAACACGTGTTTGCAACGAGTTTGTTTTTTGGTGAAAGCTGGTGCCTTTGTTCGTAAAAGGCTTTTCAGTTCCCCGAAGTGACATTGCCCCCCCCCCTCTTTCTTCCGAACTGGTCGGACGTGGCAGTGGTCCCTGGCATTGCTATCCTGGGGGCGGTGACCTATGTGTCGGGACCCTCCAAAGGCATGCACGTTTGTGATTGGACGTTTGCTAGTTATGGCGCTTCAAAGGCATGCACGCTTGTGATTGGACATTAGCAGTTAAGGAGTTTCCCTATCTTGGAAATGAAGCGTATTTAACCCTTTCGGCCCTGGCGTCCTATAAAAAGGACACGAAGAAAAATTGCTATAAATTCTGACATAAGCTACTACAAAATTCAAAAAATGTGTGTGTGGTATCCTCAATACACCTGTGCAAACATAGGTAGTTTTTCTATCATAGTCTTCCTCGGAAGACTGCAATGTCGAAAACAAGATGGTGGAAGGTGAAAAAGACGACAAACACCGCAACCAAATATTTGATGACATTTTACTGAACAACAATTTTCTCTGTAGCTATCGTAATTTTCTCTGTTGTTTCTAAAGTGCTTGATGGCTTATTTACAAAAGGGGCCTTCCATAACATTTCCGCTTAGGCCGCTGCAATGAAAAATCTTCATGTCCTAAATATAGGACACCAGGGCTTAGTGGTTGTGAGATCTTTGAATGCATTGCATGATGACCCGAGCCGTAGCGCTTGTGTCTGCTTCCAATTTCTTGTTATTCTCCTCGGGAAATCAGCCTGCGTTTCTTGCTAATTTGCAAGGGGGTCCCAACAGCGAGATTGTACCTAATTGATCCGAATACGTTTGCTGCAGTGTAAGGATGGTGCATGAGAGGGCTTGAAGATAACGAGGATGAAGTGCAGTTCCATCAGCTTACCCATGCAGGCACGGGCGACAGTAATTGCGGCGTACCAAAGGAGGATTCGGTAACTTGTTATGATGTTAGATCTTATAAGGCGTCCACAAATTAGATATAGGCCATTCAAGTGCATTGAAGAGCACTGTGTCACGAGTGCAAAAACTTACTTTTGGACCTTTGAGACGCAGTAACCCATATATGGTTGCTGGCATGCTAGCTTCAAAACAATTTCAGGTGTAAACACAGTAAAATAAATAGCGATATCGAAATTCACATATTTCCCTTCACAACCACTAAGCCCTGGTGTCCTATATTTAGGACATGACGCTATTTTTCTCATAGACTGATGAGATGCTCAGAAAATATTATTTTCGTGCTCTTGAGGCGATAAAAAAGCAATATCAAGAAGAAAAAAATTATCTACCCGTTAAAAATAATTCAGGGCTGAAAGGGTTAAGGAGCAGCAGAGCGTCTGCTCGGCACGGATCGATCGGACTAGATGTCGTTCTGACGATCCTGTCCTCTATGAAGTTGTAAATAAACGTCTGTTAAGTTTTCCTCAACGCCGGTCTCTCTGCCTCG
The DNA here is from genome assembly GCF_013339695.2 of Rhipicephalus sanguineus. NCBI lineage: Eukaryota > Metazoa > Arthropoda > Arachnida > Ixodida > Ixodidae > Rhipicephalus > Rhipicephalus sanguineus. The sequence goes on along the minus strand of NC_051176.1, from coordinate 321,255,473 downwards.
GCTTCTTGCTGTTCTGGACATCCCTGGGCCTGCGGTACGACTCCCGCCGCTCAGCTCCACGCTACCCCCTGAGTCCGCGTCGGCCAACGACGCCGCTCGTAACAGCGGTTACTACCTGTCCTAAGTAGACGTACTCCTTTACAACTTCCAGTGTCTCGCCACCTATCGAAAAGCGCTGTTCTCTGCCAAGATTGTTCCACATTACTTTAGTTTTATGCATATTAATTTTCAGACCTACTCTTCTACTTTCCGTACCCAGTTCAGTAATGATGAGCTGTAATTCGTCTCCCGCGTTACTCATCAATGCAATGTCATCAGCGAATCGCAGGTTGCTGAGATACTCTCCATTAACTCTTATCCCTCATTCTTCCCAATCTAGGGCCCTGGAAAGGCATGTGCTTAGGAATATGCTTCAGTGGAAATTTCACGCGCCTTTTTTTTTTCCCACCAGACAGAGCTGATATAAGCAACACGTGCGTTCCCCCGAAAAAAAAAAAGTGGTGTGATGGGATCTTGCGGTTTTTGGTTTAGAGAGAGAGTACACGCCAAAGCACACGCAACATGCATCACATCCCTCTCCCAGAAAGAATGACAAGTCCTGAAGGTGGCGGTCTCACTCCGGCGGCACGAACACGTCGGTTTTGTCACTTTTCCAGCTGACGCGGCGGCTGTTCTCCGTGTTTCATATAGTTGACTTATATATCATTGAAAAGCTTGATCTTTGTACATTTCAAATATATTTATTAAAAACAAGTAAACCATTAGTATTTGGGGATGGATAGCAAAGAATAAGCGCAAGTTACACGGTTTTGGCCGACTGTGCCTCAGCAGTGACCATTTTTTGAAAAATCTGCTACAGTTACAGCACTGTTCTTTGCGCAGCACATTCAAGACATATTTACCTATTTCCTCAACGTAGCCAATTGATGTTGGACTTCTACTTTTTTGTTGCTGAGCTTTTGAAAACAGCCAAATTTAGTAACTTCCGCAGCAGATTGTCCAGTAACTATTCGCTAGAGAAAGTTCATTTTTGGGGCGTATGTAGAGGATAAGATTTTCCGTCTGAATACCCAATTTCATCGATGTGCACGTGCTACTTTTTAAATTATATTCATCTAAAGTGGGCGATATTCTCAATATAGGGACCTACCGTGGCCCATATTGGTGGAAAGCTACTGAAGTTCCATGGCCGAATTTGCACGTAAAGAAACTAGAGTCCCCGATCTATTTCCTCGACGTAGCGTTTTTCATTAAAGCAAGCAGAAATGCGATATGAAGCTCGTAAACTGTCTTAATTTTTCATGCTGAAAACGTCAACAAAAGCGGAGTAATCTTCAAACTGCGCTGAAATCTCAACATGCATAGCTTAAAATATAACAGTTACGGTCTCTTTATATAATTATACACACTAATCACACACAAATGCTGCAGGAACATTGAGAAATCTGCATTATTCCTATCACTACAACGAAAATCTTCCTCTAGCGCCACCTAGACAGACAACACGAAAGCGCTGAATTGGAAAGCTCCCCGTCTCCCCGACTGTGGCGTTCGAAAACATGTTACCTCAAAGGAGAATGTCTTTTCTAACTTCAAACCATGCCCCAGCATCTGTAAGTCTTCTCTTTTTGTCTGCCCTCCTGAAGGCTGCGCGGGAGAGCGTGAAGGCTGGTGTGAACTGTGAAGTCCTCTGAGGGTATGGGGTGAGGGTCGTCAAGTGAAAAGAAAAGCCGTACCCTCGGAACGTCCCCCTCGTGTGTGTGCGTGTGTTTGTGGCCCCACTCAGGCGACCACGAAAAAACGAGGGGTGTGCAACGACGGACAAAAGAAAGCAGAAAAACGGACAGTGCGCGTGCGATGCGAGGGAACTGAGTAGATCTGCGTGGGCGAAGTATGTTTTGAATAGCACCTCAGTTTTCCTTTTCTTTCCTTTTTTTAACAAAAAATGTAGTTTTTGAGAAGTGTGGTTTGCTGGGCTTGTTCGTATGAATCCGCAGCAATAAACATCATAAATGCGATATGAGGCACACATATATAGGAATGACACGACAACTGTTTTGTACTTGCTGTGTGTTCCTTTCTGCCATTGCTAACAAACTGAACACCGCACAGTTAAACTAACTAAATTAACAATAGATGTATACCTCCACTTCTACAAAATGTAGGTCACTCGAATTTCTTTTGTACCGGCTACCTTTCCTTTATGCGTCGCAGCATTCCTGATAGAAAAGTGGCCAGCGCCGAGTTTTCAAGAAAGGAAACGCAAGCAAGCCAGATGACGATTATTCTTGCGGGACAAACAGACGTACGCCCTTTTTACTCGATCTATCCTGTGAGTGTACGGCACGGTAGGAGTGCGTGTCGCGAAAGTAACCCATCACGTTCAACTGCGCTTGCTGTGCTCTGTACTTGTTAGATTAGGCTACAAGCGGAAACTTGGCAGGATACGCTCGCTCCGATTCGCCGTGTATCATATACTTTGGCAAGTTATGCATCGGACTGTTTCGCTTCAGGACGTGGGTCCGATTTCCGCCTACGACAGGCGCATTTCCATGGCAACGAAATCCACGAACACCCGCGTATATATTTCCGTGCGCTTTAGGTGTTCAGGAGTACCCCATGGCGGCGTTCCTTATAATTACATCAAGCTAGCTCCAAGGGGCCGCGGGCGCTTGCGAACTCTGCCTCCGCCCCCGCTTCTATCACGCGCACCTTTAGACAGCCTGAGGTTACAGCCTAGGAACTGCGAGCTCACTTTGCGTATTTCTCTGATTCATTGCTCTTGCTTTGAATGATTGAACTTTGTGGTGTGGAACGCTGTTTTTGTCCGCCCAGTATCGCAAACTTCACACCTAAATTTGTATACCTGTTTGCGAGAATCACAAATAAAGTTTACATAAAAAGCCTTAGTGGTAACCTTCGGCCGTATTTGCGGTCACCCTGTGGCATGTGCGGGCACATATTCATTGGGATTTTCCGAATGGTCTACATTTCTTCTGGCACTTGGATTTGTATGTTTCGGCCCTAATAGTAAGGCCTCCTAAGTTTTTTATTTCTTCAGTAAACCTCCTCAGGCAAGGTTTTACAAACGGCAGGTAGCATACATGCGTGATACGCTTGGGGTCCCGGTTCGTTCGCTGCTGTATATTCTTGTGCGCAGCCCATATCGGTGACTACGCAGCAATTCTTGCTGTAGCGGGAATTTGCGTCCATTGCTGATGTGGTGAGCAGGAAACCCGAAGTATGACATTGTTTCACACAACAAAGCTTTGCCGTCGGAAGACAGTGATATCCGATAGCCTCCGGCCGGGAATCTTAGGCGCGTGCCTGTAGGCTTGTGTTGCTGCACTGGCGGCTGAAATCAACAGCTATTCCTCGATATCTGCGCAGTGCATGCTGTTGTGCTCGTGAAACGCGATCGAACACCTCCTCTCTGTTTTCTTCGCTCAGCTCGCGCTTTATCTGCCGCCGCTTTTGCCTGGAGGAGAAACGTTAGGGGCCAACAATTCAACGTCTTTGGAAAATCTGCCGTGCTGAGAACTTGCGATGTCTGAGGATAGAGGGTCGTAAACTCGTTGCGTGAATCGTAAGGCTGACGAGCCGACGTAGCCGAACTGGGACTTGCACCTAGTAGCCAGACAAGAAGAGAAGCGTTTTTGAAAACGATAAGTTTATAAAAGTATAGTGGGTATCGTTGTGCATAAAACACGTTTCCACGAAAGCGACAGATGCGCATCGCGTTCATGTAAGCCATGGCAATTCGCTAGGAAGGCGCATTGCACTAATACGTCAGACAGGGGTGGTTTTGCGAGTCCCGGTCAAATCACAGGCCGTAAATCACGAGGAGAGTAACGGTGGCCTCCCGTCGTGCGAACTCCGGGCGTGCTTCTTTCGCTACAGTCTAAGACAAAATCGAGTATTTGGGGAGTATTTCTCCCACACAACAATAATCGTCATCTGGCTTGGTCGCGTTTCCTTTCCTGAAAACCCAGCTCTCGTCACTTTCCTGTCAAGGACGTGGGAGGGAGCAGAAAGGTCAGGCGCTGAAACATTTCTGTTTCCTCCCACTTCTTTCTGTAGTCTTTGTTTCTTTGTTCGCGCTAATATGTATCTCTTTATATAGTGGTTCATGAAGGAGAAAAAGGTGGAAATTTTTGTCTCCCGTGCTTGAGACACGGCTTGGCGCATGTATCCCTCTGACATCAACGAACTCGGCTAGCAACAAGTCTTATACCCTTGTCACACGGGTAGTCTAACCACAGTTAAGTACGACGGCCGTTAAGTCTAACGGCTGTTGTACCTTGTCACACGACAACCCTAACCGCAGTTAATCCGCTAACGGCCGTTTTCGTAAACGGAGGCAGGCAACCCCTGTTAGCGCCGTGAACCATGCCGTAAACTGATGGCTGCCTCCATGTCGGACGCGAGCAGCTCGGCTGGCTCGGCTCCCAGCAAAATATCAAGCCAAAAGCGTGTCAACTATACTCTGTTCCAGAAGTTCCGTGCAGCACTGTGGAAGCTACAGGCCTTCTCAACCAATCAGGAGGGCGAGCACATCTAAGTGTATCCTTCCGCGCCCTGTCGTCTGCTAGCGGCGAGCGCTGCAGCGAAAGCGGCAAGAGCGTCTCGGGACACTGAGCTGCTCTCGATCGCGGCCCCTGCCACCGCGAGACAGCGTCTTGGGTGAAAGTACCTCGCCGTGCTTATCGTGCTCCGCTACCCACTTGTACAGCGCACGCTCGCTGACGTTGGTGTACGCAGCCGTTCTCTTAATGAGAAAGCTCATGCTTGCATTTCTGCCGCCCTCCTTACGCACTGTCCCGAACACATTTAGAGCCAACTGCTTCGCTCCCTTGTCGTAAAAGCTGATTCGGGGACGATATCGCACAGGTGAACCAGGCGCCGCCATTTTGACTAAGGAGTGACCAAATCTGCCACCGCGGACTAATCACAACCCAAGACTGGGTCCTCCGCGGCGCTGTGGACGCTCGGGCTGTGCGGACTACTCATAAAAGTTTATACAGTGTCGTACCATTCTTTCGTACTTTATAAGTAAAAACATAACACATACGAGCCACAACAGCGTTATTTCTTTCGTCATTTGCATGTTATAACACGTACAAGCAAGAACTCTTTCTTCAGTATCATGGAGCCACAAAAATTGTTTTATACAGAAAATGCGACAAAATCGTCATACAAATCACAGCTACAACACGCAGAGAAGCCTTCAAGTAAAAATCCTCCGACGAGACCGCTTGCAAAAGTCATGAGGACAAACAACGGGCTACGTATATGGGGCACTACATCTCGCTTCGCAACAACCTGCGCTCGAGGGTCGTGTAGCCTTGGCTCTGCTGCACGGAACTTCTGGAACAGAGTATAGACCGTTGCGACGATGGATGCGTTGATACGCATTTGGAAAGATAAATTACCGGCTTTGAGGTACCAGTTTGTCCGTGCTGCAAAGATATCGTGTGCATTTCACGAGATTGATACACAGCAGCGTTCGTTCATTGAACAGGGCTTCACGCTATTTGATAGACGCGCATCAAAATACGCTGCTGACGCGTCCATAATCGAGCGTGAAGCCCTGTACAAGGCGGTGTAATAGCGGTGTTGCACGAACGCAGCCATGTATGAACTAAAGAACGCTTGGAAGCGCTGCAAACGTGTGACAGCGCCTCTGTCTGGTTTACGGTAACTGTAGTTACGTCCGTTAACTGCAGTTGGGGATAACAGCGGTTAAGCTTACCCGTCTGACAAGGGTATTACTCGCTCGCTATAACCTGACACCACATGGCCGCTGCGGTGTAATGCGCTGGGAAGGCGCATCGCACAAATGCGCCAGGCAGGTGTGGATTTCGAGGGGTAAGTCGACTCATGGACCACCTTACACAAATGAAGGGGAACGCCGGCCCCCCGTCGTGTCGGCTTCGAGTGCCCCTCTCCGATACTACACGACAGCTGCGGGGGCAGAAAGCGAGGACTTCTCGGGAGGGTTCATGCGGCTCCATGTAAACGGCGGCGCATATTGAGGTGCTCTAGGAAAGGCTCTAGGAGGCCACAGTGGCACTGCACCACATCTAAGGAGATAACCTGCAAGAGCCCTGCAGCCGTATTGAAGCGCTACGCTAGCAAGAAAACTTGTCAAAAAGCAAACAAAGAGTCTCTCAGGAGAAAGCTGTTTGAAGAAAATGGCCACCAGCAGCGTAAGCGGAAGAACTCTACGGTGAAGGAGTCAATGCTTCATTATGGTCCGAATTGCCAGCGACCGGACATGCCACCTGAACAATATTCCGAGAAGGAACAGACTGTTTTAGCTGGTCTACAGGTGAATGAGAAACAGCAGATCGAAATTGAGAATGCTACTCGGGGACAAGCAGATAATTCCGCATGGCATTTTGAAAGAAACATGCGCCTAACGGCGTCGAATTTCTACGCAGTATGCCGAAGAAGGGAGTGGACACCATGTGACACGCTTGTAAAGACCCTACTCTATAAGAAGAATTTCACTAGTGCTGCTCTTGAGCATGGAAGACAACAGGAGCGTGTCGCAGTGCGCTTATATGAGCAAGAGGTGAAAACTACTGTGCAACCTTGCGGGTTATTTGTTGATCTAGAGTACGGGTTCTTGGCAGCGTCGCCAGACGGATTAGTTGGGAGCGACGGGAACGTGGAAGTGAAGGGCCCATTCACTGCGAAGGACATGGAGCCATACGAGGCAGCTAAAAAACTTAATCAAAGGGGCCAAATAAATGAACCACCTAAATTAAGCCACTCTCATAACTATTACTACCAAGTGCAAGGCCAGCTCCATATCACTGAAAGGAGTTTCTGCCACTTCGTCGTCTGCACGTCGAAAGGCATCCACGTACAGCGGATCGAAAGAGACGATAACTTTTGGCAATTGAAAATGCTTCCGCTACTGATCAGATTTTACAGAGACTGCCTGTTACCCGAAATTGTAGATCCACGTACTACCCGCAGCATGCCCATCCGCAGACCACAGTGGAATGAGAAAGCGATCGAATCGCACCAGCAGTCTAAACGAGGTTCGATCAAGAGCAAGGAGGCAAAGCACAGTGCCGACTCCGACATTTGCCACGGCCTCGAATCCTAGGACTGCTGGCGCATGCACTGTCAAAAAGTGCTCATGAGGAGAATAACCTTGTGTCCACCAACTGGCAGATGCAGGCTAGTGGTTTGAGGATAGCAATGACTCTTACACAAGCCATGAGGCAGCAATTTGCTTTATTGTGTCGGGTGTGTCATCTCAGGCTTTCTTTTTTCATTTAGATAGTCATTCATGTGCGCTCTTCTTCTGGAGCAATGCCCGGGACACATGACCAAAGAAGCGCCAATGAACTTTTGTAAAAGTTTGTGTATCATAGCATAACGGAAAATAATAATAACAAAACTTATACCTTCATTCTCTGCTGTCACAGGCTCTGATCTGACAGTCGTGATTATATGTATACTTTGCTTGGCGCTTGAGCGACAGTGTTTCTCTGAATGTTTGCATCTACCTTTGGGGGCTTTTGTCTGTGTGTGATGTTCAGGTATTTTCGTGGCTCCAACCAAGTGCTGCCGACGCTCCTTTCGTACTAAATAAATTGTCACAACAACGTAAATTGACTCTTTCTTGTTTGCTGCATGACAGCAGCCCTTCACTGCATAGCATATATACAGCACTGAAACTTATTCCTTGAACATATGTTTGCCCTCATAGTCATTTGAATTGACCAGCCATGCGTCCAAAAAGCGTTATTCAGTGAGACAAGTTCTTTTCTTCAACATCCTTTGGAACTATTTTGTATTATGGTGAATATGACGGTACGTATAGCAGGGAAAACTGTGCTGCTTAGGCAGTTGGCACGGGTTTGACACCGTGGGTCAGAGCGGCAGCGTTGTAGCACGCAACTGCCAAACTGCCCGTCTTTCGAACATTCAGAAGCTTAGGTTACATTCGGAAGCATATGTTACACGGTGAAGGAAGAGCACACCTAGTCAAATAGAATTTGTCTTCTCCTACAGACGAACGAGAAGTTCTGTCGGGTATAATGAGGGGAGGTGGGGGGGAGGTGTTACACACAACCACTGGGCGCGTTTCTTCCATGGGGGAAGGAAGGAGTACATACCAGTTTGCTTACACCCCGTGTTGCAGGTCAGGGTAAAACTGTGCCGTGTTCCCAACAAGGGCCGCAGAAATAGCGTCACGACCCTTTACAGGGTACAGTCGAAACCCGCGATAACGAAATCCCGAGGGAACGAAATTCTCACCGCAACGAAATATTTTCAGAGCACCGGCGAACGCCCGTAGGAGTCAATGCATTTCGGAACTCGAGACTACGAAAGAAACATGGTGCTGTCTATAAAGTAATGGAAAAGGAAATGGGATTGCTTTATAGACAGCACCATGCTTGACGTCTGCATCCCAGGTCAGTGGGCATGGCTGAAGATTGCCTTTGCGAGTGCTTCATGCCGCTTGAGTTACGTCGGCGAAAAGCTGGTGGAGATACAAAATTTCAAAAAAAATATTTCTCAAGTTAAAAAAAATAATACCCTTTTGTAACTTTATCTATGTTCATCTAATACATAGAGCTTTCAAATGAAGTATCGTGCATATTTTAGTCCGACCACCAAGCCAAGTTTTTTGACGATGAATACAGAGCTTTTCTCAAAAAAAGTGAAATTCGCAATTTTTTTCAGATGATTTGCTACACCTTCAGCGACTAAATTATTTTTCTTTTGTAGTATGTCGAACAGGCTTCCAGTATATAATTAATTTCTACCCTTTGAGTTTGCCTTGTTCCTGAAAAAAATATCAAACTTTGCAACTTTATTCAATTTTGCTCGTGTGAAAGCCCTCGAAGAATCGATATACATAAATAAGTCATTATTTTTACAGTTACATCACTTCATTAGCTTGCCGGAAATACCATTTTATCGAGTGCATGCCATAACGTCCTTTGAAAAAAAAATTGTTGTTTGATGCCCTTTAGCTCAGTCATCGCAAAACTACAGACTCTCACAAACAGGCCGGAAAATTTTTGGCAACAGAAATAAACGAGCAGAACGAGTTTCGAACTTCAAGAAAAGCGTGGAAATTTTTTCAGCCATATTTGTGATGGTCGGAAAAACGCTGGGTGATTTGGCATGGAATGACCCATATATATATATATATATATGTATATAATATATATATATATATATATATATAATATATATATATATATATATATATATATATATATATATACATACATATATATATATATATATATTACGTTTTATTCTTATATTCTTCCTTTCTTTTTCTATTTTAACCGTTTGTTTAATTTAATAATTCATTTTTCAAATGGGATAGGCTCACCCACACTAGATTTTTCAACCACAGGCGCCTCAGAGAGCCGCACTAACAGGGCAGGATTCCTGCACCCACGCCGCCACATTGACATAGACATGAGGGTTGAACTGTAGTTCTCAAACGGCCTTGCGCGCATGCACAATCTTTGCCCCCCACACACCGCAACGGGTAAGCGACAAAAGAACACCGACCCTTTTTCCCCCTCTGGAAGTAACCGCAAAAGGCGCGGGGACCGGGGCTTGCTTTGCGATTCAGAGCCTGAATGTCCAACGAGACGGAATGTACAACGAGACTGAATGTCCAATGGGTCACGTGACCGGCGAGACTGAATGTCCAACGAGACGGAATGTCCAACCGAGACGGAATGTCCATCGAGACTGAATGTCCAACGAGACTGAATGTACAACCGAGACGGAATGTACAACGAGACGGAATGTCCAACGAGACGGAATGTACAATCGAGACGGAATGTCCAACGAGACTGAATGTCCAACGAGACAGAATGTCCAATTTAGAAGAGGTAAACGTGTCCTGGTTTGAAATTTCTCAGACAACTTATTCATTGGGTTAAGATAGCCTAACGGAAGATCGCATTTTAAATGCGAAGCATTTCTTAGCGAACCTCAGGCACTTTGGCCGTTTCTATCTACGTATCTATCTATCTATCTATCTATCTATCTATCTATCTATCTAGCCGCCTACGTCTGGGTGCTCTCCTGGTCGTCTCCGTAGCTTGTAATATACTAAAATTGGCCTAGCAGGGGATCAGTGTATGACGAACACGATTCACTGGTCATGACATGGATAACGCAAAATACCTGCCTCGTACGTCATGAAACCCTTTCTCTCAGTCACGTGTGGCACATACCCGTAAACCAGAGTTAATGTTATGCGGGTATGTGCCACAGGTGATACAGAGTCTCAACCAACACAGTAACCGCGAACACACACATTGACGCGCAAGGAAAGTGATCATAATAATAATAGTTGGGGTTTTATGTCCGAAAACTACGATATGATATGAGAGACGCCGTAGCGAATGGCTCCGGAAATTTTGACCATTGGGTATTCTTTAACGTGTACCGAGATCGCACACAACACGGGCATCTAGCATTTTGCCTCTATCTAAATGCGACCGCCGCGGCTGGGATCGAACCCGTGACCTTCGGGTCAACAGCCGAGCACCTTAACCGCTACACCATCGCGGCGAACGCAAGGAAAGTGAGGAAACTGAAGACAGAACACCCCTGGAAGACGCTCAAGTACCATCCACTCGTCCACATGGTCCGCAACGTGGACCACAGGGATTACGCAAAAACCGGCGTCAATGCTTCCTACAATAAAACTGCTGATAGAACCAGGCCTCTCATCATTACCGGTGTCTTGAACATTGATTTATCAAGACCCAAAAATGCTTGGTCCTTATATTGCGTGAAAGATGGGTTGGATGTGGAGAGGGCATCAAAAGACATCGCTGCATCATAGATCATAGGCATCATAGATCATTTTATCGTAAGAGGCATCCAGGATTTCCACCAGCTGTACTATACCTCGCACTTAACTACACTTAGACCCTTCGTAACCACGATGACGAACGGATCCTATTAACAAGTCCGGTCCAGCTGCTGGTGCTCACTGATCACGGTGATGATGACCTTGTTCGAGAACTGTCAAGAACCCCTTCTACACGTGCACACGGGTTCGTGAAACGTGCGTGCGTTCTCCGTCATAACGGACAAGTATAAGCATAACAACTGTAACTATGACTGTAACGTACATGCAGTGCGCCTGCGCGTGCCATTCGGCTCTAGGGAAACTTTCCTACGGAACTGTACACAAGTTGTTATATAATAGATATGCAACTCTTCAACATATGAGTGTGCGTATACCACTTGCACATTTCTCTAGCGTCATTCCGTAACGTTTCGCTCAACGTGAAAAATTATGCCACAGTCAACATCCCGCGCATGCTTCGCATAACAGCGATTCTCACGGTATTTTTTTTTTGTGTGTGTTTTGCAAATATTGACTGTCTGTGGCGTCGGGCGTCGTATTTTTGTTTCCGTATTCGCTTTACTGCATTTACCATAATTTCAAGTTTTGTTAGTTTTATTTCTATTTTGTATTTTTAGTTTTCATATGTATATTGAATATGTTACTTTAATGCTTTATTTTGGTTGTTTGCATACTTTGCTGTTCCTGTTTATCTTTGTCATAAATCGGACATCACAGCCCCTTAAAGGATTACGAGAGGGCGCTCCCTCGTCCACTCTGCGCGGTATCTACCAGCGTTTCATCCCTGAGAGTGTTACCAGCGCCACTCGTAGCTAATGCGGCGAGTGTGAAACACAATTTTGCCAGAAAGCGTCACGAGGCAGGACGAATCCCTTGCTATGAAAGTGCGAAAGAAGAATAGTTCGAGAGACTCAGTTATTTGTTAGAAAACCAACAGCCAATTAAGCCAAATAAAACATTGGGGACATTATTTGTTGCTTTTTTAAACTGCGATGTAATAATTATAACCCATATGCAAAGGAATCCAAGTAGACGAAAAAACACCCTTTCCGTCGGTGGGATCCGAACCCGCAACCTTATAATTACGGCGACGATTTGCGCTTGCTAACACTCCCAGGGATCAAGCTCACGTAAATACCCAACAAAGTGGACGAGGGAGCGCCCTCCGTCGTAGCTTAATTGTTAGAGCATCAGACGCGTAATGCGAAAGTTGTGGGTTCGAATCCCACCGAAAGAAAGTGTGCTTTTTCGTCCCATTTAAGTCCTTTCAATTTAGGTCATATTCATTACACTACAGTTAAAAAGATCAACAAATAACGTACCTATGCTTTCCTTGGCTTGATTGTTGGCTTTCTACGAGCCCCTAGAACAATTCTTCTTTCCCCTTAAAGAATGCGGGTCGAAGAAGCTAGGGAGGAAATTTTCCTTTAAAAGTAAATTCTTGGGTTTTACGCGCCAGAACCACGAAATGATTAGAAGCATGCTGTGTGTGGGGATATCAGCTTTAGTTTTGACTAACTTGATGGATACATGTCATGGCATTCCGGCTACAAGAGAACTGCAGGCCGGTCTAGGAAAGACCATGCCGTTAAAGAGGTGGTGTCACCAAATTTTGAGGCTATAAAAAGCCTGCTGTAGGCTTTCTCTGCAAGCAAGGACGCTCAGCACGAAGTATTGCACGCAGCAAACGTTTAGAATATATTTTAATTCACTTCCAAAGTCTGTATAAACGCTCATTCTCGCGATCGAGACCCATCGCTAGCGCAACTGACACCGACGTCACTGTGTAGGAAGCGTAACGAAAGTTTTAGGGACGTCACACCACATTAGAGTGACGTGCAATGAGCGGTGACCTACACCTCCGCTGCACCGGGCCAGTCAAGAGAGCATCAGGCCATCCGCTGCGAACTGCTCATTTTTTCTGAGCTTATTGCCAAAGTAGCCAATCTTGCTCGCGTTTTGCAAAGTGCTTCGCGTGAATAATTTTTCGTTACAACACATAGCATACAGGTAATCGTTGGCGACAATAAAACCGTTTTCATGATGTTTAAAATCATTTGAGGACTTTTCAGAACCGGCCTGAACACGAGCTTTTCTATAACTCTTCCAATGATGTCGATATTAGTGCGGTGAAGCTCAAGTGAAAAAAAGAACTGGGTCGGGAACAGACTTGTACGCATTACAGTGAAAGAGCGTCCGCGATTACAATTACCTTTTTAAAAAAACTAATGGATTACCGAGAAAAAACTGAAAGCTAATCGATTACTCAACAAGGTGACGTACCGGGTTATTGGTTTTGCATAATTGTTAAACTGTGGTAAAGTTACAGGTACATATTTTTAGGGAGGACGCACATAACAAAAGCATGAAAAGCGCAAACTTTCAACTCGATTTGTTGAAAAGGCATCAAGTTATATGAACACGAGCAAACGGGTGCAAAAGGGAGCTCTTTAAATATTTTTTTGCTTATTTTTAAATACTTCTTTTTTGCGTCTTGTTTCCTACATTATTCCCTCGTGTCCTTGCGCTTTCTCTCTCTCTCTCTCTCTCTCTCTCTATATATATGATAATATATATATATATATATATATACTATTACATATATATATATATAATATATTATATATATATATATAATATATATAATATATATTATATATATATATATATATCCTATCACGACGAAACGAATTTTCACGCACGTCGGCAAATGTTAGGGCACATTCGGAAAATTTCACAGCAAATATTGGGATGTGTGGAGCGAAAACCGGAAAAGTGAAATTTGTGACCGGGACGGAATGTCCAACGAGACGGAATGTCCAACCGAGACTGAATGTCCAACGAGACTGTATGTCCAACGAGACGAATGTCCAACGAGACGGAATGTCCAACGAGACGAAATGTCCAACGAGACTGAATGTCCACCGAGACGGAATGTCCAACGAGACGAATGTCCAACGAGACGGAATGTCCACTATTGGACATTCAGTCTCGTTGTACATTCCGTCTCGTTGGACATTCAGGCCGCAAGCGTTGCTTTGCCACGGATGCACCCCTCGCAGCGAGTAATTGCTGGCCGTCCAAGCAAAGGAACAATGCCCCCCGCGACCTTCAAAAGGCGCGTCGCGGAAGCCGCACTATGCGTTTTGTTTCCTTTCTGCCATTTCTATTTTATTTTATTTTATTTATTTACTGTATGTTATTTATTTTTTTCCCGCCCGTATCTACGGCACCTGCCCACTCCGCCGAAACGGCGCTTCTTCCCCGTTTCTTGTTTGCTTGCTCTAGCGAATGAGCCGAGAGGAACTGTTTGCCGCACTATACGTCACCACTGTCAACTTGACTTATTTATTACTTTCTTCCTTTCCTTCCTTCAACTAGAGTGACCACGACGATTTGGGATGTTCGCACAGCGCCGTATTTGCTCATAAGCCCTCATTGCTCATACGCCGAAACAACGCAAGGTTTCTAGGTTCGGTGAAATATTCTCAGAAAAGTCAGACACGCGTGATAAGCAATTTTATTTACGTGCCGCTCGGGGTCCGAGCTTTATCTAATGAAGCTTAGACCTCCAGCGAAACGTAAAATAAAATTGCTTCGCACGCACGTTTTTTTCACTTTCCTTGCACGCCCAACTCCGGTCATCAGCCCACTCAACAAAGGACTGCCGAGGAACCACAGAGCACCCAGGCCCTAGCAGTCACACACCGCTCCCGCCAGCGCGGCGCTACAACACCAGGAGGACGTACGTGGCGACGACCAAGGCGGCGACTTCCAATTGACACAAGGGCGCAAAAGGTACGGCCGTTCTCAAACACGCATGGTCCAGTCATTCTCTCGATTAGGCAAACTATTGAGAAACGGGTGCAATACGAAAAACATGCGGAACAATTAAGCAAATATTTATCTCACCAAATTGCACCTAAGGGCCTCCCGCCTAGCTTGCACCCCCTCAATGGTCAAGCTAAGTGAAACCGAAAAGAGGAAGTGGGAAGCAATCTTACTTGAAGCGTCCTTGAAATTGACGCAGGTCATTGCGGACCATAGTGAGCGTAAGGCTGCCGAGTACAGTGTCGCGGAGACCTCGCAGAAATTAGTCTCATCTCGGAGAGCATGAGAGAAGAGAATTGGAGGAGTACGAGTCAAAAAAGAGAGAGGAAATTTCAAAAGTAAAAGAGCGCAAATTTCAACGGGGACAGTAGAACTTCCACTGCTCAACTACATGCGGAAAATAGGGGTAGGACTTCACAAGAAGGCCGGAGATCTGCCCCACATCAGCCTAACAATGAAGAGAAAAATGAACAACCAAAACAACAGCGTAGACTTGACCAAAGCGGCCCGACTCTCGAACATGGAGCTGACACTCACGCGCCACAAGATAGCCGGGCGCACTCAGAAACTCGTGAGAACAATGTCCTTAACCTGTCCACTACAATGCTTACACCCACGCAGCTTCAACTTTTGTCGAGGGGCTTAACCTTTGTACATCGTCCGGTAGATTCAATGAGTTTGAACTCTATCAGGACCTCGATAACTTTGCGCGCAATCTCCGCCTCCGTGAATATTTTCATGATCGGAAAGACAGTCCAGGCGAGAATAGATCGATTGGTGGTGACAAATCATGGTGTCCGAGTGAGCAGAGGGACAAACACCTTGATATGTATATATCAGCTGTCCAAAAAGATATAATCAGGGCGTACGAAAAAAATCGGCCATCTCGCAACAACCTATCAAAGTCAGAACTAAAGCACTCGATGAACTCCGAAGAAACGCCGACATTACCATCAAGCCTGCTGATAAAGGGGGTTGCATAGTAATTCTAAACACGTCGGATTACCGAAAAGAAGGGGAGCGACAGTTATCAGACACAAACTTCTACAAAGAACTTCCAAAAGACCCGACTCCCGAATTGAGAGTGTGATAAAAGCAACGCTAAATAATCTCCGCCGGGAGGGGAAAATTACCGCCAAAATGCTAAAAGCGATGTTGCCGGCCCATTCAGTTCCCGGTCGCTTCTACCTACTCCCTAAAATACACAAAGCATGGCAATCCGGGACGTCCGATAGTATCCAGTAACAGTACATCAACAGAAAACATATCAGAATTCATTAATTCCTGAGAAAAGACATCCCACCGACTTTTCCCTCTTACCTAAAGGACACAAACCATTTCATCCGCGAAACTTCTAGTCTCAACCTCCCAGCTGATAGCTTCCTGGTGACCATGGCCGTCTGCTCACTGTACACTAACATTCCACCGCGACGGAATTGGGGCTACGGTTTCTGAGTATGTGAAATTTGACTCATCGACCGGTGTAAGTGGCGAGGTACTGTCTAAACTTCTCGATCTTGTACTAAACCATAACCATTTTGAGTTTAATGGCAGCACTTCCTTCAGGTCAGTGGCACTGCAATGGGCACAAAAATGGCCCCGAACTTTGCAAGCACCTTTATGGCATCTCTTGAAAATCCAATTTATTGTGGGGCGCGCCTTGAAACCTTTGTATTACAGAAGATTCTTGGACGGACATATTCATTATATGGAACCACGAGAGGGGAGCCTTCAACAGGTCATATGGGATTTAAACGAGCTCCACCCATCAATTAATTGACGCATAGCATTTCTAAAGCTAGCATTAACTTCTTGGACGTGACTGTTTCTGTCAAAAATGAACGCCTTTCAACAAACCTTTACAGAAAGCCTACAGACAGCAATGTACCTACATTTCAACAGTAGCCATCCAAGACATTGCAAGACGGGTATTCCATATTGTCAGGCCTACCGGTATCGAAGATATGCACCGATATACAGGATTTGACAAACACGCAGAACGCCTAAAGAATTCCCTATCACAACAAAAATTATCCGAAGACATTATTGACGATGCCATACTACGTGCTCGCAACGTGAACCGGAATGACATAATTCAGGAGCCAAAACAGTATCCAACCAACTTCCCAAACATATCTTGTACTAACTTACTCCTCATCGGTGCCACGAGTTAACATACTTTCCCGCCACTTCAACATAATTAGGCAAGCAAACGACTGACTTCCATCTTCGCGGAGCCACCTCGCGTGGTGTACCGCAGGGATAAAAACCTGAAGGACATTCTTATCAGAGCAAAAACAAACCCGCCAAAATTGAGCCAGGGTGCCGCCCCTGCGGAGAGCTCGTTGCAAGGTATGCCCACACATGGTCACAACGCGTGAATCAAGGCAAGCTTCTCAGATTCAAATTCAACATCACCAAAACCTAAATTGTGACTCCAGCAATGTGATATACATGTACATTGTAACGTCTGCGGGCAAGAATACATCGGCCAAACGGACACGCCATTTCGGCTGCGGTTTAATAATCACCGGTACCACGCCACTTCACTGCCGAAGCTACCCTTATCCAGACATCTGCGCTTACCAAACCACAGCTTTGAAAATATCAGCGTAACTCTTTTACAGTCCGGTTTCCCAAAACACGCGCGCGCGCGAACAACGTGAGGCATATTTTATCTTTAATTTAGAACATTAACAGCCGGCATCAATGAGGACCCTGGAAGACTCTCCTGCCTCCGAGAGATAAGCCAAAGTGAATTTGGCAACACGGAATCATAATTGGGGACCATGCCTGTTTCTTGACTGGCTCGTACGAGTGCAGTGTCGTTTACTTTCTTGCTTTTCTTTTCTCCCCCTTTTTTGTTTATTTTTTGTTCTGTTTTTTCACTACTTGTACAATGTAAAGTGCTTACGCTCCTCTACCACTTGGAGCCTATTCACAGGGAGCGGGCGAAGATGAAAGGCGGTATGCCGATCCATTAAGGGGACGCTCTTCCCTCAGGTGCCTCATTCTGCCCTCCGCGACAACAATTTTGGGTGGCCCTGCGCCCGACGCGAACCGAGAAACCCCTTCAACGACTTCAATGCCATACACAGTAAGCGTTTTTTTTTTCTTTTCCTCGCCTCGTTTTCAGACTTCGTCGGTGTTCTTCCTCTCCTTTTTTTTTCTTTTTTCTTTTTCCCTTTTCTTTTTCTCGTAATCTATCTCCCCCACTCTCTCAAATGTCCTTGAAGGCGAGAGAGCGACGCGGCAAGAAGCAAGACCGGCGAACTTCCGACATCAGTTTTAACTCATCCCCCGAAGAAGGGAGGGCCCCTCCCGAAACTGTTGGGAAATAAATATTTATATCACTGTTGACAACGCCTCCGTTGTATTATACCCACACACACACACACACACACACATATTATATATAATATATATATATATATATATATATATATATATATATATATATATATATATATATATACGAGAACAGAACTTCCCTGAGCATTTGCAAATCACACATAAAGTGTGAATAGAAGCCCTCATGTCACAATAATTATTGCATAATTATAGCGTTCTCTCTGCAAATATTGCTGTCAATTCTATCTCGGAGAGAAAATAAAATCTTCAGTACATAGATCGATTGTGTCAGGGTGTGTAACGGCATATAGAGTGGTAGACGTAAGTGGCCGTTTACTTGAGGAAGTACATAGAAATGGAACAAAGGAAAAGGAGAGTTTATTATGATGACCGCTGTCTAGCTCAAGCAGATGACTGCGTAGTGACAATCAGTAAACGAGGTAGGAGTAAACGACAGCGACAGAGGGGATTATTTACATATGTACACTGTACACGGAAGGATGTGATGTCTCATGGTTCGCTTGTGATGTGGCCTCCGCGATAGAGCTTGTCACCCAACCCCGCATTCCGGCACTGTATGTCACGGAGAGCAGCTGGCCAGGCAGCCTACGTGAGCGGTTTGCAGCGCAATTGTTCCTCCCGTGAAAAGAGCCGCACCGCTGGGGACAGGGACAAGTGAGCTAGGGCAGGGTGTTGGCTAGGGTCATCACAGAAGGAGCGATAGAAAGAGGCGTCGTTGAAGGGGAGAAAAAAAAAGCAGCCCTTGCGGCAGCCAGCGTGGCTCAGCGAGTAAATAGTTATACTACCAAGAGAGAGAGGCACCTCTTTTCTGGACTGTTGCATGGGAGTACGAAGGCTCTCTGGGCCGTGCTTTTTTTTTTCTTTGGGGGGGGGGGGGGGGCGTCAAGCACATCTGAACTTTTCAAAGGAGCAGCGGCGCCCCTGAAAAGAGTGGATTAGTTGCAGCAGGGAGAGGCTCTTCGCTGTCGCGACGGCCGGAAGAGCGGCATTTTCCTCTCTTTTTTTCCAAACGTGACTTGGTGGCGTCTTCTGGTGGCTCAGAATGAAACTAGACTGGAGTGGAACCACCACCTGAAAGGAGGAACGAAATGTGCCGGCCTCCGTCGTGTTACGAGGAAGCGGGGCGTACAAGCAGAGCGCCGGACCCCGGACGCGAGTTTGTCATATGCAGAGCGCTCAACGCATGGCAACGGCAGCGGCGCGCTATTGGCCGCGAGATCGAGCGGAGTCGCCGCCTGGCGGCTACTGGCTGAAGCGCGCCTAGTGTGGATTACTCCCTGCGTCGTCTGCTAGCCGCGTTGTGTTTGCATGTGCGCGTACGTCATGCAGGGCCTCAAAAGGCGGTTTGTTCCGTTGCGTTGGTGCAACTTTAACCGCTCGTACGTATGCCCAACACGATGTAAAGAAGCATTTGGCCTTGATCGGCTGTATATGTACTGTAATAAGATCAGTGAGTGCACTTGTCGAGAGTGCTGTGTGTGGTCGTCGTACCGTCCGTTCATGAGAGTCATATCAGTGTAGGTGCCGCTCTGTGGTTCAAGCGCATTGCAAAGTGCACTTGGCGTTGTCCTAAAGATGAGAAGTATTAAATCTCATGTGAATATAGCCTCTTAGCGGCTCGGTGGTTTAAAAAAAAAAGGCTCTCATGCACTGGCGCGTTGTGGTTAGGTGTATAACTTCGGGACTGTCGTTTATAGGTTACGCGACGAGCTTTAGTTGGGTACGGTCCTGGTCCCACTGCAGGGAAATATTTCTGTCAAGTCACGTCTGACACTTAGGTACTTAAATTGTCCCCTATACAGAACAGAAAATAGAATGACACGGAAATCGCAAAACTGAGTTGCCTTGCGCAATTATAACTTGTGGCGAAATGTATACAAAGACACCCGTGTACTTCGATTAAGGTACGCGTTAAAGAGCCCTGGTGGTCAAAAATAATCTAAACGGCGTACTTTTGATTTATGCCGTAGTAATAATTTAATAATATCTTTGGTTTAACGTCCCAAAACCACGATATGATTATGAGGGACGCCATAGTGGAGGGCTCCGGAAATTTCGACCACCTGGGGTTCTTTAACGTGCACCTAAATCTAAGCACAAGGGCCTCAAACATTTTTCGCCTCTATCGAAAATGCAGCCGCCGGGATTCGATCCTGCGACCTTCGGGTCAGCAGTCGAGTGCCTTAACCACTAGACCACCTTCGCGGGGCATTTATGACGTAGTAGTAATAAAACAACAAGAAAACGTCATCCACTGTGAAAACGCCGACTGTTGCGAAGGCGAGCAACCCGTACGTTGGCAGAATGCGCTTTTCTCACAAGTAATAGTAACGTTCGGCGCGCGTCGTGCATTAATTCGGGAATGAAGAGCGCACATATTGCCAGAAAGCTGCAGTCAACGCATTTTGTTTGCCGGAAATCGGGTCAGATCGCTCACAACGAAGCGCTGTTGTGTGCGTTTGTGTACGCGCCGAGAACCGCCCTTGCGCGGTGACGGTGCTGCCACTTGTAGCTCGATCTCGAACAGAGTCGGCGCCTAGCGGCGAACGAACGAAACACCGAAGTGTGGATGCCAGTCAGCCGTGGCCGCTTCAGCAGCATTCTATGCGGTGTTTCTACTTCGTAAACTCATGATGGAAGTTGACGACGACGGTTTGGTCGACGGTGAGTAACCTGTCAGCATCTTATTCTTTGCTTTTTGCAACGGAAATTCGTAACATGTTCGTAAATTCATCGATGTATAGTTCGCAAATCCATCGATGCGGAAAACATTTGCTTGATGCGACCGCGCAAAAGGCGCTTTTAACGTGTTCTGAGGCTAATATGCGTTCTCTTTTCGTTTCCAGTGCCCTTGCCTTTGAGCACCATTCTGAACCATATCGGGGACGGTGTCAGATGCCTCGTTGAAGGCGACGAGGTCGTTGCAGCGGGCCATATTATTGAATGTAGCGCGGTCGCGTCCACGTGCTCCTCTGACGGTCCGCTGCACATAATAGCGTTCGTGCTGCAATCTTCCGGGCTAACGAAGGATCCTCATCGAGTAGACCTCAAATTGGCCAGCGATGCGAAGATAGCAGAATTGAACTGCACTTGCCCTGCAGGGTAAGTAGTACCAGTGCCACATGGCCACTTTTTATCGCGATCAGAGCCGATGCAGATCAGGTTCTGCTAAACGGCCACTCTTAACAGTGATCAGGCCCAATCGGAGACCAATCGTTAGCGGTCTACGCATCTCGGTCTTTCTGACGTCTGTGCCAAACTCGATCCGGATAAGTTTGGACCGCGCAGCAGCGACCATTGTTGATAAATGTCGAGAAATCCTATCCGTATCGGCCTTGATCGCAAAGTGCCCGTATAATCGTCAAGTTGTTGGGATGTAGTTGGTCGCGGCATGTATCGCGATTTGTTTACATTATATGCTGACTTTCCGATTCGGGCTCTGCTAACCCCTTACTTCACATTATTGAGGCTAAAGCATTAGATGCCTCATCAAACTCGAAAATTGACCTTTGGCAGCGTCAAGATCAGTGATTAAAAAATCATCATCACGTGATGACGTCACGACATGACGTCACAGATAGCAAAATTCTGCGACACATCATGACGCCATCATATGACAACGCCGCCTAGCACTGCCTCCGTGATCGGCGACCAATCACGGAGGCAGTGCATAACCAGGTGAGCTGCAGAAAACTTGCAATCACATGACGTCATCATGACGTCACACAGCGCCTCAAATTTCGGGACGTCACGTGATATCATACGATGACGCCATCACGACATTGCCGCTTTGCACTGCCTCCGAGATCGGTGGGCCGATCACGGAGGCAGTGCTAAACTAGGCGAGGTGCAGAAAGCTTGCAATCACATGACGTCACACAGCGCCCTAAATTTTGTGACGTCATACGATGACGCCATCACGACATCGCCGCTTTGCACTGCCTCCGAGATCGGCAGGCCCATCACGGAGGCAATGCTGAACTAGGCGAGGTGCAGAAAACTTGCAATGCCTCCGACCCTGGAGGCAGTGCAAAACCACGTTAGGGGCAGATAGCTTTCAAGGGAGGGGGGGGGGATCAATACACTGATTGAAGAAAAGAAAACGGCAGATCCCACGCACTGTGGGAACCAACGTAATGCGCAGCAGCTAGAAGCTCCATACATCGCCTTGTTTGTCTTTCAGGCAAATGAAGTCATTCATGTCATGACATGTAGTTCATAACTGCATGTTTGTCATGCATGCATGCATGTACTATCGGCATATACCATGCTACTGAAACCTATATTCTGGTATATACAATGCATGACCTGCCATTCACGTTCGTCACGCACTCATGTCATGGCATACCAGTTTTTGTTTATATATAGTTAACAAAACAGCTGGAAGCGCACCAAGGCAGTATCATGTAAATCACGCCGTACATGACATGCATGTCATTGCTTTCATGTTACCACCTGTCATTTATGTTCGTCATACAGTCACGTTGCGCCACACTAATTTTGGTGTATATCGAGCTAGAGAACCAGCCGAGAGCACAACATGAGTGTGGCATGTAAGTCACGCCGTACATGACGTGCATGTCATGATTTTCATGTTACGAGCTGTTATTTATGTTCATCATAACAGTTTTGGTATATACTCACTTCATCGAACGGCCGCGAGCACCCCGAGACTATGTCATGTAAGTCATGCTGTACATGACATGCATGTCATGGTTTCCAAGTTAGGACCCGTCAGTTATGTGCGTCACACTCTCTTGTCATGCCATACAAATTTTGGTGCACATACATCTAGCGAAAGAAACAGTCGGAAGAGCACCAAGACCGTGTGAATCATGCCGTTCACGACATGCATGTCATGATTTTCACGTTATGACCTGCGATTAATGTTAGTTGTACAGACATGTCATGCCATACCAATTTTGGTGTAGGTCCCATTAACGAAACAGCCCCGAGAGCACAATGTCGTAGGCGGCTAGATATAGATACATACGCCCAAAGTTGCAGAAGTTCGCCAAGAAATGCTTCACGTTTAAAAAAGATGCCTTTTGCCTATGATTCATCTAGTCGAATGCATAAGGAACCCTGTTAGTTTTTTAGAATCAGTGGCACCTAGTAAATGTCAAAAGTAGACTGAACAATAATTTGCACACTTTTCCTTTCAGCACATCTCACAAGTGCAAGCACTGTGTTGCTGTGCTGTTGCACATAAACAAAGTGAGACAATTGTCGCTTCTATCATCAACTGACTTGCCCCAGTCATGGGGACAGAACGCAAGATACACTGTAAAACAGAAGTATGGGCCTGCCCTCATAACTCAACTACCATGCTGCCCCAAGGTATGTACATCAACTTCACTGCCCATACATAGCGTTATCCCTAAAGTTATTAACAGACTCTTTTCTTATACTATAGTTAATCAATAACGGTGATGGGGGAAGAAGGGCTTGAGTGACTTCAGGGTGCAAAATGCAAATAGATGTAAGCAGAGGATGCGGGTTGCCACGAAAGGCATGTGTTGACATATTTTATTGCTTATTGTCAGCTGCTCAACTGATCCCAATCAGTTCAAAATAAGGAGTTCACTTTTGTAATTAAGAGCAGCAACTTTTCATACATTTTTACAATGCAGTCAAGACAATGTTGCATAGCAAGAAATGTTTTAACTTGTTTCACCCATGCACATGAACACACCAACATGTAAAATGATTGCTCTTTTTTTATTATTTAATAATGAACAATTTGCCAGTTTTAAAAATAATTTAGCTTGTTTTAAAAATTTTTATAAAAATGGCATACGCTTCCTTGCCCACAAAAAAACTTAACCTTTGAAATGAATGGTCCAGATTCCACATGGTTTTTTCTTTTAAATATTTCAATTGCCATGAATCAAATTATTCAATACGTTCTAAAAGACCGGGCGTGCAAACAAGGCCACAAGAAAGAAGACAAGACACCACAAACGCCATTTACGGTGTCTTGTCGTCTTTCTTGTGTCCATGTTTGCCATGCCCGGTCTCTTAGAATGCATACCTACCAACTAGCTCGGCTATCTGTTATCCTAATCTTATTCGATACTTTGCCCCGACATACCTAACACACTTGTTCTATTTATTTTGCTAAGCTAAAGTTACAATCAAGTAATCAATATTTTAAGCCAAGACAGTAGTGTTAAAATCATGTGAATTTACTGGGTACATTTATCTAGTTTCAGGAACCTGTGCTTTCTCGGCCGCAGGAAGGAGTTCTAAAAAGGCTGATGCGTGGCCTACCATATGCTTGCTCGGCAGAATTGCATGTGACAAAGAAGCCAAGACAAGGTGCAGACATCTTTCTTTATTAAAACTTCATTTTGTTCGCTACATGATATATGCCTATGGAGCAGAAACATGGAGGCTTTTGACTAGGCTTCAACTTAAATTGAGGATGTCGCAGTGAGCTATGGAAAGGAAAATGATAGGTGTAATCTTAAGGAACAAGAAGAGAGCAGAACAGGAGTATGTCGGGGGACGAACAGGTGTTAAGGACATCTTAGTCGAAATCAAGAAGAAATGGGCAGGGCATGCACCGCATAGGCAAGATAACCATTGGTCATTAAAAGTAACAGACTGAATTCCAAGAGGGCAAGTGCACGAGGGGGAGACAAAGTTGGGTGGACACACGAGATTAAAAAGTTAACGGGGATAACCTGGCCGCAGCAAGCAAAGGACCAGGTTGTTTGGCGAAACGTGGGAGAGGTGCTTGCCCTGCAGTGGACACAGTCAGTCAGACAATGGTGATGCTAGTGGGGATCCTAAACTAAACAGTAAAATATGTAATCAGAAGAACAAGTTGTGTTTAGAAAGCAAACATTACATTACACTACATTTGTCTTTTTCTTGAATGAGAAGAAAAGGACAATGGAATTGTGAATTTAAATGAAGTAATGCATAAAGAAAAAAAAGGCACTCATGATAACATTCTGTAACACACGTTGTTATATACATTAAATGCACAGCATCTATACTGTACTAAAATATAGTCAGAATATCGTGCCTTACGTGCAAATGACATTACGAGTGTCTGAGTCAAATGAAACGTGAACAGAGAATGCAGCAAAAGAATATGGAAGTGTTATAGTTTATCCCTATTTTTGGAGCAAGTATCCTTACTGCCTCTTAAAATTCCTTTCTTTTGTTTACGTGGTATTTTGTTTGAAACTCTAGTTCCTGCAAATTATAGTAGACGTTTTCTATTAACATAGTTAGTAGGCAGAAGAACTTCATTCATTCATTTTAAAATTCCGACCGTCACACGGATCTGACGCTAAGCTATTTATCGATGTTCAAATAATTCTGCGTTTTTAGGGTGCATGTGTATTGATTGAAAGCCATACATATGGTGTTTGACTCAACTTTTCGTGACAAAGAATGTGTACTGCTGCATCCACAGGGCTCTCCACACCCAACAAGCACACCAACGACACCAGACCTGATGAAAGAGCCAAGCCCTGCTCAATGCTTGAGCTTATAAGAAAGTCAGAAAAGCCAGATTTCAATTCCTTCTTGGAAGAAGCATGTGAAGCATTTAATGACAGCACAGTTAGCGAAATAGAAAGGCTAACTTTGTCCCAATCTGCTAGTGACGATTGGCACAGCTATCGGAAAGGCATTGCCACAAGCACAATTTGTCACATGTTTAAAACAAAAGCACACAAGCTCAAATCAGAGCCACGGCCCCACGACTTGTCAGCATTAATGAAGGCAGTTTTGAAAAGTTCAAAATTCCAAACAAAGGCCATGAAGGAGGGAAGTGAAAAAGAAAGCGAAGCAAGGAGAAGGTATATATCAGTAATGAATGCAGATGGACACACTGTCGTTGTGAGGCAGAGTGGATTCGTAGTGAGCAAAGAATTTCCTGTTGTCGGTTGCTCCCCTGATGGCATTGTGAACTTTGAATGTGCTTGCTGCACAGGAAAGAGAAGCATGCTTGAGATAAAGTGCCCTCAGAAGGTTTCAAATGCTCTCAGTAAGGAGAACCCCAAACCAGCATACTTTACACAAATTCAGGTGCAGATGGGTGTGCTGGGAATTGGATCCTGTGACTTCTTTGTGTATGAATGTGAAGATGTCTGGAAGTTGCTGCACATAGCATTCCAAAAGGAATACTTTGAACAGTGCCTCAGTTCAGTGAGGCTAATTTATAGTGAGTACCTCTATAATGCACTTAGGGCATTTTAACATAGTGAACTTAAGACAATAATAATAATTGTTAGAGTTTAACATTCTACAACCATGATATGATTATGAGGGATGCTGTAGTGGAGGGCTCAGGAAATTGCAACCACCTGGTGTTCGTTAACGTGTACCTAAATCTAAGCACACAGGCCAACACATCTCTTCAGTTTGTGCCTAAAGTTCATTACATGTGGTGTTAAAGGCCGTTAAATCATGTTTGCTTTTCTGCTTCTGTGTTTATGTCATAACCAATTCATCCGTCATTAGACACTATGGATAATTTGATATCTTACTATTGCTGCTATGTAGAAAGACATTTTCTTGTCAAAAAATGTTGCTCGAATTTTGTGGAAGGGAACATCTTCCACAAACACTGAACCTGTCTTGATCAACATGGATGTCTGAACAAAAAGGAAACCAAGAGCATTCTTATGTATGGTCTTCCATATATGCCTGAAAATTGTCTCCTTCCTAAGTGTTGACTGGGCTCTATGCTGTCTAGTTCGATCAATAACGAGTCTGCACACTTGCAGCAGTACATGGCTGACAACCCTTTCTGTACAGTATGTTGACTTTCCGTTTTCTACTTTTAAATTTCATAGTGTTGCAAATGATCTTATACATTTTTGAGTAATGTTTTTCACAGTAGCATTGTGCATTGAATATGTGAACAAGAATAAAGGCAGTTTTCACAGTTATGCCTGCTTCATCATTCCACTCTTAACCTCTTATACTTTTCTTTGAATTTAGTTGTTGCCATACTGATATTTATTTCATTGAAATAACTTACAGGCACAAACAAAAGAAGTACATTGGGTAAAGAGAGCTTCAAAAAAAGGTTACACGGTGCACACAACCTATCATTATATGAACTAAAAAACATAGTAATTATAAATGAAGAAACGTACATGGAACTACAAACATGCAAGTTAATCACTATATTTCAAAACTGATATTACGTAAATAGCAGTTGTTAGACAGCCTACAACCATACAATGAAGAATGATGCATATAGTAATAATAGCTAGAGGCGTGTGAATAGTGAAATTTCCTCTCGGATCGAATAGTGCCGAATAATGGCTAGAAATATCGAATACAAGAGATTTTATTGAAAGTTGAAAGAAAGAACAAGGAAATGAAATCTACTTATGTCCTAGAGCACATAAGCTACTGAAACACTACAAATTACAATGCAGAAACACAAGCCGTTCCACATGACCTGGCTTCAGGCTCTCGTGCCGTGATATTACAGCGTTTCCTGCAGTTGACAACATGCGCTCACTGGGCACCTCAGTAGCAGGGATGGGAAGGTATCGCTAACAATTATGGCAGTACCTCAAGAAAGTACAGCTCCATGCTCTTTCCAGTATTTCAAAGGATCATCCTTTCTTGGGATCAGCGGCTCATTGAAGTATTTTTGAACCTCTTGACTATAAGGGCTGAGCTCAGTGTGCTGGTTATTTTTTGACGCTAACAGTTAGAGCCTCCCAGACTGTTCCCTGGCCTTCTTTGCTGGAGCCATGACGTTTGGAAATGACATATTTTTCAAAAATAAACATGCGCTTGCTTTTTAACCAACATATTAGTGCAAGTTTGATGAAGTTTAACGATGTTAGCGTTAGTTTTAGCTACCCCACCCTAACAAAACGTCACGATTGGCCTTTGTCACGTTTCAGGTATTCGTTCTGTCAAATTATTCAAAACTTCAAATACTAGCTGTTCGAAAGCCGAATTGAAATATTCGACAAGGCATTATTCGATTCGAATTCGAAACTCGAACATTCGCAGACCCCTAATATGAGCATGAAAAAAGTCGCCATTAAGATCAAACATTAGAAAGTGCTTAGTTGTAAGTGAACACATAAAAAAAAGGCAAGGAGCATACGCAGACAAATCTTTAAAGAAATGTGCGTTTACAAAATTATGGCTACAAGATGACAAAGATAAGCCACATTTGTGTCTGTAGACTCTGTTTACGGCTTAGCAATTTGGTAGAAATTTGTCCTCGCCCAAAATTGGCTTCGACAAATTTACTATACCAGCAAGCAACACGATAACTTTGTCAAAGACTGGCAAGAGCTGGATCGGGTACCTTTGCTGCAGAATTTTGAAGGCTTTTACACGTTGAATGGCTCTTTCTACATGTACCCTTGCTCGCGCAATAGCCTGATTTTTGTGTGCTTCGTGTTCTTCAAGCTGTTGCCGTTTCTTTAAAAATGGAGGCCTATCCATGTTGACCCTAGCTTCGTCACAGAGATTCTCTATTAGAAAGCCTTTGTCTACCATCACTCTGTCTACATAGGCCGTGCACATGTTAAGGACATTTGAATGAGCAGTTAGTTGCGTGTCTGATGCACGACCTCCAAATGATTTTCCTACTAAAGTTATCATGCCACTTGGAGCGACGCCAATCAATACTTTGATTGTGTACTGGCGTTTGTACTGGCTGTAGGTAAGTAGCCGTGATGTTAAGTCACGTGGCCTTTCAAGTGGAACCTCTGTGCAATCTAGCACAATGCGAGTTTCCTTGTAGTTTTTGAAGTAAATGGTTAGGTTTTCCTGGACAGATTCTTTGCTTGGGAAAAACACTGCCTCTCCAAGTATGCTTGCAAGAATACATATCGCATTTTTCAAAATATTTGAAACAGTTGTACGGTGAACAGAAAAGAGAACCGATAAAAAGCTCAAGCTTACATTGTGGTAAAGCTTCACAAAAACCATTAGCACAGTGTCTTCATCACTCAATGCAAAACCTCTTGGGATGGATTCAATGCGCAAGGCAGTGAACTCTTCAATAATGTTCTTCAGCAGCTGCAAACATGGCAATCCTGTAAGCACTTTCACAGTGTGATCTGTCTGAACAGCAGCACATGAAAGGAGAGGCTTGGGACGGCCGATGACTTGGAGAGGATTCGCCTGCACGCAGGCATCCCGTAGTGTGCCAGCATGTGTACACACGATTGCGGCGAACTGTTCAAGGAGGTCATCTTGTGGCACTGTAATGAATATGGAAAACTTAATGTGACTTAACTCGAGCAGTGTACCTGACTGTGTGCAACTTGGGTTAATGTGTACTGCAGAGGCATTGGTGCGGGAAGGTGGGCGCTGCCCATAAATTAGCAGATATATTTTGTTTTCTACACAAGCAATGTAATGTTGCAATGAGGCTTGCACGAGGGAACTTCCATATTTTTGCCACAACAATTACACATTTATTTTGTGCACCTCACAATGCACCGTTATACTGGCTTCGCTCCCCCCTCCTACCCTCCAGGCAAATGGGAAAACTATGCCTCTGTAATACTGGTTACACCAAGTCCACTTCCTGGTCATACCAAGCCAGAGTGCTAGCTAACAAAAACGGTACTCAAGTTCCTAATATCGTGCAAACATACCTTCTTCTGTGGTCTCCACAGCAGGCCAATCTTCTTGAACACAGGTGTGATCTGCACAATACATAATTGACTTTTGCAGTAAAAAAAGTTATGCACACATTTACTTTGTTCACCTCACAATGCACAGTTATACTGCCTTCACTCCCCCCTCCTACCCTCCAGGCACATGGGAAAACTATGCCTCTAGAATACTGGTTACACCAAGTCCACTTCCTCGTCATACCAAGCCAGAGTGCTAGCTAACAAAAACGGTACTCAAGTTCCTAATATCGTGCAAACATACCTTCATCTGTGGTCTCCACAGCAGGCCAATCTTCTTGAACACAGGTGTGATCTGCACAATACATAATTGACTTTTGCAGTAAAAACGTTATGCACACATTTACTTTGTTCACCTCACAATGCTCAGTTATACTACCTTCACTCCCCCCTCCTACCCTCCAGGCACATGGGAAAACTATGCCTCTGGAATACTGGTTACACCAAGTCCACTTCCTCGTCATACCAAGCCAGAGTGCTAGCTAACAAAAACGGTACTCAATTTCCTAATATCAAGCAAACATACCTTCATCTGTGGTCTCCACAGCAGGACAATCTTCCTGAATACAGGCGTGACCTGCACAATACATCATTGATTTTTGCAGTAAAAGTTATGCACAACACGTCACGACAGTTAGGCACATCCCGTTAGGAAGAATCTGAGTCAACATTTACCAAGCGCAGCCAAAATTAGTTTTGTAATCGTCTGAGACAATGAGAAATAAATGAAATTTCTAACTCACCAGCAACATCGCTTGTTATATTTATGGGCCCCTGTGATTGCCTGGAAACAGGGATCCTTTTTGCTGTTGGAAAAAAAAAACAAAGAAATAATCGGGGGCGTGAACGTTTGAAAGCACGCGGGTAACCTTCACCGAAAAAGATGTTCGAAGGTAGGTACATTCGAGCTATCGGGCAACATAGGCGTAACTAAATTCGTTCGCAGGCTGGAATGATAACACGCATCGATACAAAACACTCACTTACCCGGTGGCTTGCGAGGTAGCTTATGTCTGTCAAATTTGCGCTTTGGCAAGTTCAGTGTCGGAAGTGCGTCAGGCCTCAATCTCTTCCGCGAAAACCCTTAAAAAAAGAGAGCGAGCGAGAAGAATATATTCATCAAGATCAGCAGTGGCGATAAACTCGCTCGCGCATTTTCATCGCTTACGTGGCGAGTGGGGGCTCATAAAACGATACCCTTTACTATGCACCAGATCATGCATGCACACTTGCCGCGTTTCGGTGCACGTACTTGCCCTGCGGAACAGAGAACTGTTCTCGCGACCGTGTAAACACAATGGAACATGCGCGAACTTCAAAAGGGCTCGGGGACTCTCGTTTAAACAGACTCATAGCCGAGCGCGAACTAACTTTGCATTCACAGCGCCGACGGTACATGAATGACAAATAATAAATTCCATGAATTAATTTTCTTCTTTCTCGATTGATTCTAGCTTAATTTTCCTGCGGAAGTGTAGGAAAATCAAAGCACAGGGAAGCTTCCCCGAGCGTTCGCTTACTGCGACCGTCTTCAGGCTCGTAGTGCACAGCAGCAACAAGCGTATAAATGCACACATTAGCGAAGTTATCGCTGACTACTCACCATTCTTTCTCGTCTGCGAATGCTTGAATGCACCGTCGTCGAAGTGTTTGCTGCACACCATCGCGTACTTGGAAGGCGTCTTGCCGTTACGAAGCCTAACGAGCCACAGTCGGCGACGTTCCGCGTCGGTGGGATAAAAATGGAAGCTTATCCCTGGCTCTGTGCAGTATGTGCGGCATTGTGGCACCGAACAAAACCTCACCATCGATAACGAAGAGTTTTCTGCGTGTACGGAACACAAAATCACGATGTGAAAACAGGAGCCCCGTGCACTTCCACACACCAAACGAAACCAGTATCCACACTAGCGGGGTGACGGTGCTGCCACCTATAGGTCGTTCTCGCCGCGAATTGGCTGCGCGCACACAGGGACGCCGCTGCGGAGTTCCGCCTAGCAACGGCCGCCACGACGAGACGACGCGCTCTCCTTCTCGGGGTGCCTTTCGTGGGAATTTTAAACGGTGAACGCGGCCGCCGGGCCCCCTGGAATTTTCGTCGCCGCTTGTGAACTGCTACTGCTCTCGCGTTGACCGAAGACGCCGTCGTCGCCGTAAGCTTCGACTGTGTTTTGTGCCATTTTGTTTTGTTATAACGGTGAACACGTTCGCCCATGAACATTTTGTGTTGTCGCCACTGTCTTTTGTGCCTTGACGCTGCAGCAAGACGGGATCGGCCGTTGTGTTCCACTGTGCGTTTACGCTTTTTTCTTTTTTTTAACAGTGAACACGCTCGCCCTTGAATATCTGTGCTGTCCGCTGTGTCTTTTGAGCCCTTGCTTTGTCGCAAGACATAATCGTTGTTGTGTTGGGCTGATTGCTATTGTTTATTTTTTTAACGCTGAACACGCTTTCACGTGAATATATGTGTTGTGCCAGTGTTTTTTGCGATCTCGCGTTGTCGCAAGACGTGATCGCCGTGGGTTCGAGTGTGCCTTGTGTTTTTTTTATTATTTTTTTTTCGCGGCTGTGTAGAAGATTACGGCTTGAAGACAAACACATCGTGGGTTGTAGACTTCGTGAAGTCAACATCAAGGTGTGAAAGGTAATACAAAAATGGTGTTTCATAACTTCAAAAATAACTTGCGGCATCTTCTGTGGTAATTTAACTTCATGCTTTGGGGATAATGTCCAATGATCAGCCGTTCTCAATTAGGTCGTATTATGTGTGCACTTGGCCCCCCTTATACGTGGCGTGCGGTTGGCGAAACAAAATTGAAAAAGTGCCGCAGCCACATAAGTAATTGTGTTCTAGTTATTTTCATATGTTATGGCGTAGGCACCATAGGATGGGAAAATAATGAGAGCAATCAGAGCGCAATGTGAACCAGATCTACATTATGGTTGGATCTCACGAAAGTATTCCACAAACCTGCACATTGGCCATACTCACTTGGTCACCAACTTAAACCTAGGAGAAAGATCATACAATTACATCCGATACTTCCTAACGAATAGGAAGGTTACCTTTAACATGGGGGAACTCGAGTCTGAGGTGAGGGGCATGGACAGTTTAGTTACACCTCAGGGCTCCATGATATTGCTCATGCTCTTAATCTCATTATGACAGGATTGTCAGAAAAAACTTGAAGACATCGAAGGAATCAATCGCTCCGTATACACGGATGATGTTGCCATATGGATCTCGCAAGGCAGTGATAGGTAAATAGAACAGAAGTTACAGGAAGTTGTAGATAAAGTGGAAGTCTACCTCACAGGCACTAGGCTTGAATTTTCACCAGAGAAATCAGAACTTTACAGGCCCATACTTAACAGGAGGTGGCCCAAGAGATACATGAAGGAGAGAGAGTGCGAGGAGATACAGACTTGCACGAAAAGGTCCCCATCATTGAACAAGTTAGGGTCCTTGTACTCAACATTGAGTCGGAGCGAACTAACAGCAATACTCTTATAAAAATAGTGACTAAGGTCACTAAGGCAACTGGCTGATCAGGAGAATCACAAACAAGTATATCACGGAATGAAGGAGGCTAGCATTCTTAGGCTTAAATGGAACAAGACAGAAAAGGACAAAATCAATATTTTCGTAAGGAAAGCTTTTAAGCAGGCCCTAGGCTTGCCCGAAAGCACCAGCATAGAGAGATTAACGCACCTGGGCATGCATAACACCTTAGAAGGATTGACTGAAGCTCAGTTGGAAAGAATTGCCAGCACCGCGACTGACAGAATATAGATAAATTACAAACAATAACCAGCAAGGACCCAAGGTTGCATCGGCCAGAGATTGGGAGCCAGATTGACATTGCAAATTTACTAAAAAAGAAATACAAACAAAATTCAATTAGGGCAGCAGAACGAGCACAGCTAATACGACCTAATTGAGACGGCTCAAGTGCACAAATAATACGACCTCATTGAGACGGCTCATCATTGGACATTATCCCCAAAGCATGAATTTAAATCACCACAGAAGATGCCGCAAGTTAATTTTGAAGTTATGAAACACCATTTTTGTATTACCTTTCACACCTTGCTGTTGACTTCACG